>NW_020954598.1:14891030-15364696 GCF_900497805.2 Vombatus ursinus
TTTCTTTCTTTCTTTCTTTCTTTCTTTCTTTCTTTCTTTCTTTCTTTCTTTCTTTCTCTCTTTCTCTACTTCCTTTCTTTCTTCCTTCTTGTCAGGCAATGTTAATAATTTCAACTCAGTTGGAGTAGGGGGAGGGGTCCTTGGAGACTTGAGCTGGGGACTATTCCTCTTCTGGGGGAGTGAATACTTTCTGGGATGGAATTCCAGCTGAGGCCATTCATGAGGCCAGGTCCTCATACCCCACGATGGTGGTGGAGCAGGAGGGAGAAGAGTAAATAATGTTCCCTGGGCCTGTTTCCCCAGGCAAGTTGCCTTGTGAGCTACTTCCTCTTTCCAGATGGATGGTTCCTTCAGCCTTCAGCTATCAACTATAAATGGATGACTCTCACTTCTGTCTCTTGCTGTCATCTTTCTTCACATGAATTTCAGTGTTGTAGCATTAACCGCTTCCACTTAGGCATCTTATCCTGCCAATCACCTCCGTCAAAATGTGTCTAGCCTAATAGTATTTCTCTACACATTCTTCCCAAATTGCCCTTTGTGCCTGTTTTTTTTTCTTCTTCCCTGTTTCTATTAACCATATAATCATTTTTTTTTCTAGTTTTCCAGGCTAGGAAACTTGAAGTCATCTGATACTAAAATGAATCAATATAATAATGACAATGAATCAGTTGACAAGCATTCAGCAAATGCTCACCATGTACTAGACTCAGTGCCAGGTGCTAGGAATACAAAGAACCGTACAATCCCTATTCTCAAAGAGGTTACATTCTGTCAGGGTGTTTACATTCAAGAAAAATGACATATAAATAGATGCAGAATAAATCCAAAGTAGTGAAATCCAAGTCAAGCAGTTTGGGAGGGAGGATATTAGCAGCTGGTGAGATCAGGAAAGGCTTCACATAGAATTCTTGAGCTCCTTGAAGGATGGAGGGATTCTGTTAGTGGTATATGAGTAGGGGTAGCACATTCCAGTCATGGAAGATGACCAGTGGAAAGACAAAGAGACTGGAGCTGGATTCTTTGTGTAAGGAACAGAGGGAAGGCTAGTTTGGTTGGACTGCAGAATGAAGGAAATGGAGTACTAGGGGATGATTCTAATAAGATTAGCGCGATGCTAAATTGTTTAAGGCTTTAAAAGCTAAACTGAGGAGTTTATATTTGATCCTAGAGACAGGGAACCACTGGAGTTGAGTGAATAAGGGAATAACATAGTTAGATCTGTGCTTAAGGAAAATCGCTTTGGTCGCTATGTAGTGAGAATTGTAGTGAGGTTGAGACTTAAGGCAGAGAAAACAATTAAGGAGGTCTTTACCGTAATCTCGAGGAGGCAACAGAGCATAATACAGTGGGAAGAGTTATGTAGGTAGGTCTTGTGACTTGGGTTTAAATTCAAATGCTTATGAGATCATGAAGAAGTCACCTGACTTCTTGTCCTCAGTTTCTTCTATAAAATGAAGAAGTTGGACTGGATAACTTGACATCTCATCTTAATTTAAGTCTGTGACCAATGTAAATGGTTCTATTTTGAGCTCCTGGAGGAGCGTGGTTGATGTCTGACTCCGTGTTTCCTTGGCTATAGCAGGTAGTAAAGGTTTGTTGAATTGTATTGAATGATAGACTTGACATACAAATCTTTCTTCAACCCAAATCCTCTACGCTAGGTAGATTGTTCTTTCTTCTTCACATGAACATTCCATGTTCAGTCTTGATTTCTCCCTTTTGCATACATTATATATATCCTGGTATACTTTCCCCCCAAGCCTATGATGATTCAAATCCCTGATTCAAAGCCTGGCTTCTCCTTCAGGACTTATGAAACCATTCCACTGACCTCTCAACTCCTCAATCCCTATAATATCTTATTGTCTCTAACACCCCCCTTGCCACTTAATCACACACTGCTTTGTTTTCTTTGTTGTTGAAAGTACACATTTGTTTTCTTAGCCAGATGCCAAGCTCCAGGAGGGCACTGATTTCATTTCATCCCCCACCTTTCTTTGTATGCTCCAAAGAGCACAGGACTGTGCAGCTTAAACTTCTAACTTCATTACCTTTAAGGATTCTGATTTTAATGGACTGGATCCTCTTCTTCTACCTCTGGGCCTTAGTATAGTGAGGTTAGACTCAAATGAGGCTACTAAATGGTACATAAGGATCCCAGTGGGCTGCATATTGACAACTTTACAATGCAGTATTTTTCTGTGTTTTATTCTATTTTTATTTATTTTCTTAAATGTTTCCTACTTTCATTCTAATTTGGTGGGGCAGCACTGCAGTGTTGTAGGCAGCATGCGGTTTGTGGACTGTTTGATACCTCTGCCTTAGTAGATAGTATTGGGTAGTTGTTGTGGTCTAAAAGAATTCATCATCTGCTCAGCCAACTAGCTGTTAACTAGCATTGCATAAGCACCTGCTATGTGTCAGGCACCACGCTAAGGATTTAGGACACAAAGAAAGACAAAAAAATAGTTCATAGCGTCAAAGAGCTCCTAGTATAATGGATTGGCAACCAATTTTCTGGTAAAAAAAAAGCCTCTCTGAGCTTAGATAGGGTTGTCCTCTGCTGCCAGGCGCAGTCCAGCCTTAGGTCCTTCCTGAAAGTCTTATACACTTGGAAGGATTTGGTGGACAATACACACAACTCTTGTAGTAACAAGAGTTGTCCACCAGGGAAAGATTTTAGGACAGGTATAGGAGGTTTTCAATAGGAATATGTGGATAAAATGCTTTGGGAATACTTAATCAATTTCTAGCCTAGTGGATAGTGTATTGGACTTAATGTCAAGAAGACCTGAGTTTGAATTCTGCTTGAGATACTTGTTAGCTTTTGGCCAGTCAATTATTCTCCCTCAGGCTTAATTTCTTAAGCTATAAAATGGGGATGGTAATAACACCCACCTCTCAGGGTTCTTCAGAGGACCAAGTAAGCACTTGGAAAACCTCAAAGCCCTACATAAAAAAAGTTTGCTATTATTAACTCATTAACACTCTTCTTTACTTATCTCTTACTGGGGTGCAATGTGGTGTAATGGAAAGAATGTTGGATTTGTATTTGGAAGACCAGAATTCAAATATTAGTTGGCCAGTGTCATCATGGGCAAGTAATTTAATCTCTTTTAAACCTCAGTTTCTTCAACTGTAAAACAAAAGGTTGCACTAGATGACCTTAAAAGTGCCTTCCATCACAATAGTGTCCACCAGGTTGGGGTCTTGAAAAAGAAAGTTCAGTCTCATTATCAGCAGTGTCCTTCAAGAGACTGAACTTTTAAAATCAGGACTTTGGAGCTCTGGATCTCCCCAAGATATTGGTTATTAATAATTATTTCTCTTGACGCTTTGTAGGAAAAAAATTACTATTTTGAGAGTGTATGGATTCTGTCTTTTCCTAAATCAAAGTGAATTTCTTCCACTCTTATCAGAAGCAGAGAATTCAGCAATTCTCTGGGCATGTATTAAGTGCTTATGTAATGGGTACTGCGCTAAGCATTGGGGTTACAAAGATAAAAGTGAAAGTTCCTATTCTCAAAGATCTTATGCTTTTAGCAGGGAAGACAACTTGTACATATATCTGTAGAAACAAGACACATAGAAAGTATATGCAAAGGAAACCTAAAGGAGAAAGCACTACTTTGAGCTGGGAAAGAACCAGGAGAAGGTGGTGCTTGATCTGAGGCATGAGGCAAGCCTAGGTCACGATGGTAACCAACAGGATAGGTGCTACAAAAGCCACTTAATCCCCATGATTTTTTAAGATTATCTGAACAGGTTGTGACCAAAATTTTCCACTTCTGCCTTTGAGTATTTGGTGTCATGTAGATAGCCTTAGAGTGCTTTGTGAATATGACTTTTTTATTGTACTTCCTGGCATAGAATCTTTTTAGAGTGAATTAACATAAAGAAAGGAACTTAGTTAACCACACATGATAGGATGGACTTTATAATAGACAGTTTTATATTTTTAAAATTTCTCAGTAGAGGGAATGAGTTTGTTAACTAGCTGGGTTACCGAGAAGAACTTACTTAACACCTTGGCTTTGGTTTCCGTAGTTGTAAAAAGGAGAGAGTTGGATTAGATCAGTGTTTCCTAACCCATAGTTTTTTGACCAACGCTGTGTTTAGGTTGCCTAGTATTTTCTATTCCCTGTGTTCCCCCTCCCTCCCTTTTCCTTTGAAAAAAGAAACCCAGGTACCAGCTTTCCTGTCCCATGATTCTGCTAGTGTATGTAACAGAAGTGTCAGACATATATATGGCCCATAGTAGTCCTGAGTGCAGCCTGTACCAGATTAAAATATACCTGGGAAATAATTAACAAAATAAATAAAAAATAGAACCTCGATAATGTTAATATATGTTTTTCTAAGTCAATATGTGGCAGGCAGGGATCCTTATGTGTGATATAGAGTAGACTGGTTTCTATTTGAGTTTGACACTACTGGCATTTAACTTAAACTTAAAACTCTTTACTTTTGGCTTAATAGTTATTGCTAGCTGGCTGGGAGATATTAACAACCCGGTCACAAATCATACCTTCATTCATTTACTCAGAATCAATGGAGGTACAGCATGGTAGCTATAAAACCTCCTATCTTCATTCTTTCGCTTTACCATAGCGTTCTCACACTTAGATGCACACCCCGTACACACTTGTACTACAATTACTGCTTTTCTTTTCATGCTTTGAGCTCACAATGCCCAGCCATGCTACGTTATACCAAGATTCTGCTTATATTCTGTTTCACATTCTTAAGTGTCCCTTGCAGAATTTTATTCAATGTTCTTTTCCATTCACAACCTCTCCTTCTACAGCCATGAGAAGTAGAGAAGTAGAGAATTCCGTGCCCCACTCCCAAGCCACAATACTTATGTGCCTCTTCGCCCCTGTCAGTCTTTTAGCATCCCAGTCTCCTGATATACTAGTTTGTATTTGTACTGATAGGAAAAACTTCGAACGTTAAAATTCCTCATTTCTCTCTCTGTCTCGCTCATGAGTCATCCTCAGCAGAAGATTTAGATATTTTACTATCTATAGCACCATTTAGACTTCGAAACAATGGACTAGATCAGGGATGGGGAACTTTCGGCCTCTAGGCCACCTGTGGTCTTCTAGGTCCTTGAGTGTGGACTTTTGACTGAGTCCAGGTTTTACAGAACAAATCCTTTTATGAAGGGGATTTATTTTGTGAAGTTTGGATTCAGTTAAAGGGCCTCACTTGAGGATCTGAGAGACCACATTTGGTCGTCAGGCTGCAGGTTCCCCCCTCCTGGAGATGGTCTCTGCTGTCCTAGACAGAGTTTGCAACAACAGTTCCCACAGCAGCAAGCCTCCCAGTCTCATGCAATAGTCAATTTATCAATTATCTTGGAACCACAAGGAAAGAAGAAAATAGTTCCTTAGAACTGCACTGACTTTGCAGAATTTCCCAAGGGGAAACCACATTTGGAGAGCTGCAATTTGTCCATGACTGCCATTGAACTCTCTTCATGTTTGTCTGTCGGTTTCCCAGCAGGGCTCATGGCTCCCTGGGACATGATTGCTAGCCAGTCCTCAAACAGCTTGTATTATTCTCTGCCCCTGCTTGTGTGGCAAAGATGCTCGACCCACTAATTTGAGAAAGGGTAGGAATGTAGAGATCAAAATAAGGGGTTTAACTTGATATTTGTTGTGGCATGGTGGCAGGCCCCTCCCTCATATGGCAATGGAGGTCCCACAAACAGTTGGAAAATAAATAGTTTTTCAATGCCACAGTTTGGTTAGATTAATAATACTGCCCACAACTGTCAAAGAAGCCCTGAATATTTTCTTGTTGCTCAAATAGCATTTCATACAGGAAGGTGCTGGATCTAGATGGGTTACTCAGAAGATTGTGGCCCCTCTTAAGGGCACTGAACTAGAAATGTCTTTGTGATCAAGGAGAGAGGAGCTGGTGGAAACAAAAGAAAGAACCTTCCCCTACATTTTTAGGAGACATCTTGAATCCTAATCTTTCCTTTTGTTTCCATCCTCATTGTCCTTTTTAATTCCTGTGTTGTTAGCTTCTAGATATTTTGGGACTCATTGAGTCTTTTCTGCCATGTCAGGGACAAGGGTTCTTATCCTGTTGAATTGGAGCTACTGATCTCATCTCCAGGGTAGATTGTCCATCTCCCTTTGCTTCATAGAATTGCTTTATTCAAATCCCTTATATTAGAGAGGAAAAAAACTGTAGTTCAGAGTGGGGAAAATCTTGGAAAAGATCATAGTAGCTAGCAATTTCCAGGACCCAGGTCTCTTACTCCTTGTCCGTTCCTGTTTGCATTGTACCTGTCTGCTGCTGTGTGACAAGTCCTGAACATGAAAAGTTAAGGAACGATACGGCTATTAAAGCTTAAAACTGCACTAAGACTTTTGGGACACCTTGTACAAGAGATGCCAAAATGTTGTTTACAATTAGATAATAGTTAAGTGGTAGATATAGACAAAAAGTATTATGAATTCAGAAGAGGGAGAGATCATTTACACAAGAGGAGTCAGAGAAGGTTTCATAAAGAAAGGTTATCATCTGGGTCCTGAAGGATAAACATTCAAAGATGGGAAAGAGGGCATTGCTGGAAGAACAGCTTTGTGAGCACAGGTTCAGACTTTCTCGTTCCCTCTCTTTTTTATTCTCCTCTTAATTCCTAGCCCCCACTTCCTTAACTGGCCTGCTGTAAAAAGGAATTAAAATTCAGTGTTGTTGTTGTTTTAGCATTTCCTATTCCTATGTAAACCTTTTTTTTCCTTTGCATTTTTCTAAGTTGAAAAGGGAAAAGTTTAAGTCGTTTACAGAATATTGCCCAAAGTTCGATTTTTTTTTTGAGGTGGTTGGTCTGTGATTCTTGATAGAAAAAAGAAAATTTCCTGAAGCTGATACAGTTGACAAGGTTGCACAGTATAGTGATGTTCGTTGAAGGCATACTTACACATATTCTCATCTAAATCACAGAGTTGTTATAGTTCTCAGATTATCTAACATTAGCTGACTTTGTATATTTATTTATATTTTGTTTTATTTATATTTGTTTATTCATCTATTCATTTGTTCATTTACTCATCTGTTTATTCATTTGTTATATAGATGTCTGTCTATATCTATAAGTCAAAAATGTGTCTGTACTTAATGGGAGGAAACAGACCACTGATAATGAGTTGAATAATTTTCTTGTTTTACTTGGTAATACATAAGAACCCTATAAGGCAGGTTGCAGGGCTGTAGGCAATGTGCCCTACTGAGTGAGTTATATTCCCAAGGTTACTACTACTTGAAACTCAGAATACATTTTCCCACAGCACTACTATTTTTTTTTTTTTTTTTTTTGGTGAGGCGATCCAGGTTAAGTGACTTGCCCAGGATCACACAACTAGTAAGTGTTAAGTGTCTGAGGCTACATTTGAACTCGCTCTATTCACTGCGCCACCTAGCTGCCCCTTATGACACTACTATTGATAAAGTTTCCTTTTCAATATAATCTACAAACCTATTCAACTTGTAATGCACCTGAAATATACTAATAGAATAATCTGCTTCTCTGCCAACTTAAGAGTGCCAAGAATGCATTTCCCTAGCTCCTGCCCTGGAAATGAAATGAAGTACCCTCTTTATCCGTAATCTCTACCCCCATCTATCTGCTGAGCATTGAGAATGAGAATATACTGGGTCTTAAGCAGCAGTTCACTATTCTTGGAGTGTGGAGGACAACATATAGAGGTTTGGAGTGAGGAACAGGATTTGTTGGATAGTTGCCTATGCTGCTAACTGACAATAAGAAAACATTCTCCTATACCTGATGTATTGATGGGAACACGTATGATCCACAGAGCTGACTTGTTAAACATGTTAGCATTAGAGGTAATGCAAAATGTCCATGCCTGCATCAGAAAACCAGCACACTTTGGGTTTGTTCTCATTAGCAGAAACAACATGTGAAAGCAATTACATTGGTCTTTAAACCAATGCCAGGGACACCAACATACTGGTGATCTGAGTATGGCTGCTTATATCATTCTGAAGATTAATAGGCATGAAGCACGAACATGAGGACTGTTGGATCTGGGGAATTCTCTGCCTGCATTGTGATAGGTTTTCACCCTTGTCTTACACCACCTTATGGGTGTCCATGTGCCTCACTCAGAAGCCATCTGCAGGGATTGGCTCAGGGATGTATGTCCTCTCTACACGTTCCCAGGAAAGGAGGGATTGTTCAGTCAGGACCCCAGTAGTCTGTGTTTACTTGCGGGTAGTACAAAGGAATAAAGGATTTGGCCCAAATTATTAATCATATTATGCTGAGGAGGGTATGCTACTGACAAGACTCTAGAGTTTGCTTTTGTCTGAGAGTATGGCTCTTTATTGCTTGGCTAAAGGCCCAAATGACTTTCAGAGAAGGCATTAACCTCATACTTCTTTGGAAGGGGAGAAAATGTGGTGTAATCCTCTTGGGGCTTGTGTCTGGAATGGGCCTAGAATGGAAGGATTGAAGATAAAGGATGAATGACTGAGGAGCAGCAGGGCTAATGAGGAGCACATGATTTTCCCTTTTCCTGCCCCATCCTTTTCAAATAGCAGTTGGCAAAGAGTGGCAGTCCAGAGTGGTGCTTAGGGAATAGGAGATCATACAGTCCTATTAATGTATCATACTTGAAACTGAAGTTTTCACTATCTAAACTTGCTTGAAAAGCAAGTTTTGACTTGCCTTTCCCTTTCTTAAGAATTACTCATAGCCTTCCTGACCTATGTGGCCCATGGGGTTCTGGTAGGGTGAGAGGGTAAAAGTGGGTCCCCATATCCTGGGGAGAGTGGAGCAGGAGAAAGACTTACGGGCCACGAGAGAGAAGTGAAGGGAGAAGGGAAAGCAAACCTCAGTATCAGTGGAGAAACAAAAGAAGATGAATTTTTTTTCCATAGTAACACCACAAGACCATGTGAGAGGCCATATGGTTCAGAGGATGTGGTTTGCATTCCAGAGTGGCTACTTACTACTTGGGTGACCTTGGAGAAGACATTTGGCCTTTGTAGGCTTCAGTTTCTCATCTGTAAAATGGGGGCACGGGTTGGACTAGAGATGATCTTGGAAGTTCCTTATAGTGCTATATCTGTGATCCTGTGATCTATGATATTTGTCTTACAGAATTTCTGCCCTGAATACTAGAAAGGTAGAGGAAGGACCCATACCTACACAATCATTGAAACTTAAAATATTCCAGTTATTATCACCACAACCCGAAGGCCTTTACAACCCCAAAAGAGTTTTCTAAGCATCGTTGTACCACTTTTATTGAGTGGCTGAATTTGAAATTTTTTGGGACAATAAGAGACGCTCTTCTTATCAACATGGGCTAATAGTATTGGGCCAATGCTCGGCTCACAGCTCCTACTGCATAAGGAGATCTACAAGAAATATGGCACTTTACCTTGACAAAGACCCAAAGTTTGCTTGTAGAAGTGGCAGCTGGAAAGGTTCAGTTTGCAAGTTATTGTGAAGTCATGCCATTTTCTGCGTTCATTCTTAATGTTTCAGTAGTCATCCTATCTGTATCTTGCCGCTGGACCCAGGTAGCTGTGGAGGAGAAAGTGAGGCTGGTGATTTTGCACAGCCCTCCTTTAAATCCAATTCACTTGCAAGTCATGGCATCACCTTCCTGATGTCATGGTCCTCTTGGAGAATGAAGGACAAATAACAGCAACAATAACAATTTCTCGTGGAAGAGATTGTGCAGAAACCAACTTGAAATTGCAATTTGCATTATGTTCAAAATACTTCTTAATATATCAATCACATTTGAACAAATGTGTGTTTTTTAAAATGCACTGTAGTAGAACTGACTATAGTATCTATAGTATTGGTGAGCCTTACCCTTTGATTACATAACATTTATAATGAATTACTCGTTTGTACAACTTATTATAGCTCACATTCCCATAACACTTTAAGCCTTAGATATGACCCTTTAAGGTTTTCCTTAAACCAACACATGGCTTAGGTTGTACTGAGATTATGATCTCTATTTAAATAAAGGAGGCTCAGAAAGCATAAATAAACTAGCCCAGGTTTATGTAGCTATTCACCATTGGGAAACCTTCTCTCCCTCTCTCTCTCTCTCTCTCTCTCTCTCTCTCTCTCTCCCCCCCCCCTCCCCTTCTCTCTCTCCCTCCCTTCTCTGAGTCCAACAGTTTTTCTCCCACATCATGCTGCTTCTTATGCATTTCATGGAATTTATTATGGGTGTTTGTGTTAAGGATAACAGTTTTGTTCTGCTTTTGAAGTTCTTTTTAAGTTTAATCTTCTTGCTCACTTGTGACACTCTCTTCTCCATCCCCCCTGCCAGTTAGAGTTCAGGATAAATAGAAATTTACTTCTTTTATGACTTTCAAAAATCTATTACTTCATTGATATCTGTAGTTTTCTCCACTAACATGACCTATCTTCATTATTTGTGCCCTCCCCCCAAAAAATTTGGTGATGACTTCTGGTGATGAGTCTTTCAGCGCTCATCCAGGCCGTCTACCCCATTAGAAATCCATTCGTTCATTTGGTCATTCATTTACTCATTCCTCACTTAGCTCCGAGCATATTCTCTGGTTGTTCCCCATACCTGGAACTTTCTCCCTCATCAAACCCATTTATTGTCTTCCTTAGGTTCCTTCAAGTCCCAACTAAAATCCCATCTGTTACAAGAAGTTTTTCCTAATTCTTTTTAATTCTACTGCTTCACTCTCAATTATTTTTAAATTTATCCTGTATATAGCTTGTATATAGTGGCTTACATGTTATTTCCCCCATTAGATTGTAAGATCCTTGAGGAAAGGGACTATCTTTTACATCTTTTTGCAGCTATCCCCGGCACTTCGCATGTCTGCCACATAGTAGGTACTTAACAAATGTTTATTGACTGACAACTTCCCAAAACATATCCCAGAGCACACTCTGACTAAATCATCTTTGCCCTTAACCACAGCTCTTGTTTATAATTCTAACATAAATGTAGAGAAAGAGATAAATCCTTCATATTTAACATGAAAAAGCAGCATTTACAAACATTTGGTGTGAAAGCAGCTAATCTCTGGCAGAATTACGAAGGAAGTGGAATTGACCTTCCTTGGCCCCTTCCCTTTTGAACACGTCCTTGGGTATGTTTCCCACACACCCTAGGAACCACAACAGTTTCAGCTCACCCTCCTGTACTCTCCTGTTATCCCTATTCATCTGTTGCCTAGTTCCTCCTTCGCTACTCTTAAATGTTACCTGTTCCCTGAGGGCCCGAGTTGACAGCCAGCTTCTCTAATAAAATACTCTCTCCAGGGTGCTAATGAAATAGAGTAGCAGGCTCTTCCCAGGTAATGTGCATTTTAACTGGGGCCTTCCAAGGTCAGTGTCTTTGTTGTTCCATATATTAGTGAATTTAATAGCAGGAATTTAAAGGTGAGGAGTAGAGGAAGATGGGGCCCATCAAATTGTAAAACTTTATGCTTAATATGGCTACCAAACCCTTGGATGTGGTATGTTGGCACTTCTCAGAAAGGGCGCTGGGCCTGATAATCCAGGAGAAGTCCATCAATTCCCATTTGTGGGTCAGAGCAGGAAGAGACAAAACATTATTTCATCTAAGTAAAAAAAAAAAATCAAGAAGTAATGAAAGGGTAGAGTCTCTCCAAGGGATGCTTTGTCAAATGCCAGATGGATGAATGATTCATCCACTCACATCTTGGTCAAGGAGAGAGCCTGCTGCATTTTTTTCCAACCATGTCTTAGCTGTTGTTTTCAGTTTGCTTCTTTAGTATAGAAAGCATAATAGTAGAGATTTTAAACTGAGTTCATGTCTATAAAATGCTTTGTAAACCTTAAAAAGGAGTGGATTTCAAACAAGAAGGTAAGGAAGGTATGCTACAGACATTAGCTATTATTAAAAGTTTATGTTTTAAAACATATAACTAGAAAAACATAACTATATATACATATATAGATACATATATATATGTGTATATATGTATGTGTATATAATTCCTCCAAATCTTGTTTTCTAGTCCAAAGTGGCCTTCTTAGGAGACTATATACTTACTGCCCCTGCTTAAAACATACCTTTTAATAATAACAACTTTAACCTAATTTAATTACTCCATTTCTGTAGGGCTTTAATGTAGATAAAGCACTGTCCTTATAATTGTCTTTAGAGGTAATTAGTCGAGTATTTTTATTTTGATTTTGCACATTAGGAAACTGTGATTGAGACACATTGTCTTACAAATGATCATAGGTAGTTTGTGATAGATTTCCTCTGTTCGCTGTATCATACTGATTCTAATTTCTATCAAATCCTACAGTACTTTATTTGAAATACTTTCCAAGCTGTTAACTCTGAGAGAATAGAGGACAAGTCAAGGGTCATATGATTTTTTTTTCCAAAAAAGCCATTTGGGGTCCAGTTTGGGGTTTCAAGAAGCTAGCTAAGCAGAATAGTACTAGAAGGAATAAAAAAAAAACAAAACATTGTGTAAGTTGGGGGTGGAGGGTAGGAGTAATGAGATTGATTTTCTTGGGTACCAAATATTATTTGTAAAATTTTCTTTGCTCTCCCCTCCAAAATTAAGAGCTACTTTCTTTCTGTTTTTCCTGATGTCCAGAGAAGCCAAGGGCTGCAGAAAGTCACAGATATTAAGATTTTGCTCCTAGTCCTGTTCATTTCTATATATAGTAAGCTGACATTTGCTATTGACAGTGAGTGCTTGGGAGAGATGACAGTAGGAAATTCTGATCTCTGGTAAGGTTTCCTTAAGCAAATGTATTCCCTTTTTATAGAGGATATATAAACATTGGAGGTACTGGTTTCTTATCCTGTTCTTCCAGCCACTGAAAGCTTACATCCCAGTTGACCAAAGTAAAACTAGCATACCAGCTAGAGATGGAAGAAGCTTTAGGGAACATCTATTCCATTGCTTCTTAACCTTTCTTACGTCATTGACCCCTTGGCAAGCTAGTGAGACCTATCGATCCCTTTTTGAGAATAATGTTTTAAACCCGTAAAATAAAATACATAGGATTACAAAGGAAGCCATTTATTTTGAAGTGTAGCTAGGTTCTGATTGGTGCCAATAATGAATCCCTCCTGGTCACATTATTCTGATTGACATTATTCAGAATCTCACTGCATATTTCCATTGGGTTGGAAAATTCTACCATATTTCACGTAATTATAACTTTGAAAAATTGAATTCAAATACATAGGATTTATTATTTGCCCTATTTGGGATCTAGTTGTACAGTTTTACACACACACACACACACACACACACACACACACACGACATTAAAAAAACAAAAACACTTGTTTAATGGGACCTTTTTATTTTGTAAGTGAGGAAATTGAAGTTCAGAGTCACTAAGTTATTTGCCCAAGGTCACATTGGTAGTGAGTGACAGGACTGCTCTGCCTCTCCAGAATAGTACTAGGCTCTCTCCCTCTGTGGCGGGTGAAAGATGAAATGCCACAATTCCCATAGTCATTACTGAGATGTCCTCAAACTTTCATATGCTACTACTGCTGTGCATCTGTGACCTCATCAGTTCAGGTGCTTCCGTGTACCCTCTAAGCAATAGAGGTGCCCCCCCTTCTCCCAGGGACCTTACATGCCTCTTTATTTGTACCTTTCTAATGCATGTATCATAACTTTGTGTCTTATAGCTACCCATGCTTTTGTGTCACTTCCACATTTGGGTTAAAGTTAGGATTAGAACCAGAACAGGTATAGGTTAGTCTGCATGTAATATAAATGGATTAGGGTGAGAGGGAGTCCCAAGGGCTCTAATAGCATGGACTTGGGTAGAGTGAGATGCCTCTGATAGAGTGAGAGTGTCCCAGTAGAAAACAAAGGACATGGAGTTAGTATATAGGAATCTAATATAGGGCTGAGGCTAAAGTTAGACCATATCTTATCTAAACTTTATATCTTCCCCAAAGCAATACAGGCTTTGTACATAGTTGATGCTTAATAAATGTTTGTCAAATTGAAAAAGAAAAAAGAATTGAGAATACTGGCCCAAGTTAGGCATTTCCTTCCCTCTCCCTTAATGGAAAGGCATCTTAGAAGGTTGCTGTTGAAGAGAGTCTGACTCTTCAAGGTGGAGGGAGATCCAGAATGTTGTTATATTGTCGGTATAGAGTGTCCCAAAAGTCTTAGTACACTTATTATGCAAGTTATATTTGCATTTATTGCTCTGTGTTTATTACTCTGGTGTCTCTGAATGTTAGCTTAATGACACTCTCTCCCCTCAAACTTTAAGAGATAGAAGGGTGATAGAAAGTAAGACATAGGTGTTAGAGTGAGGGAATAAAATGTAGCCAGTTAGCATATATAGAGGAAAGAATGCATTTTACCTTTTGCCACCACGCCAGCTAGTGGAAAGTAACTACTGGCTACTACTTTATTTGAACACTTTGCCTTGGCGAGTTTAAAGTGCTTTCTTTACATATTTGCTGCTTCGAAGTAGAAAGAAACAAATATATTTCTTTGGTGGGGGGGGGCATTTGCCTTGATTTTCTTTTCATATTTCGTAGTGAGTGAATCCGGTGATAGGAAAGGGGGAGGGACAGGGTTAGGAAGGGAAATGTACAGTTATGAAACTTCCTTGTTTTCAAGGATGTCAGACTTGGTAACTGTAAAGTTTCTTTTAAACAAATACATGAAAATGGATGCATCCTGATTTTATTTCATCCAAGATTCATTAAGCATTGACTTCTCCATCCTTCCAGGATGGATTGACTTCTGCATCCTTGACAGAGCCTTGCATCAAATTTATTCTGATGCTGTTGCCTTTACTTAAAAGGGCTTTGGAACTCTGTTTTGGGATTAGCCTCAAAACAATGGCATTGCTGTAGAATTAGATTAATTCTCAGCCCTGTCCCAACTTCAGTAAAATAAATTGATGCTATGGCCTGGGTTGTGAGACATGCTTCAAAACTCCTTGGTCATAAATTAGTTTTGACAAAAATTGCATGTCTTAGCCTTATCACCTACTCTGTTCCGTGAATGTGGCTTCAAAAAATCACAGCCACCTTCTAAGGATAAAGGTTGGTCAGCGTTGAATGTAATTAGAAGAAATGTGTTATGGTTATAAAAGACAATTCCTAAAATTGTTTTGAGCAAAGACGTATCTTTGGGAAGATGAGATATCCTTCAAAGAGGGCTGCATGAAAGGTGATGACACTCCTGTGCAAGAACAGGCTCTGGTTTATTAACATATCACCTTTTAGTTATAGTGATATAAGATCTGATGCTCTCTATTTAAAAAGTTACTCATAGGTGTTAAGTACATTGTTATTCACTACAAAGGGAGATTCAGCTGTATATTGGTGTTATATTTTGTTAAACATTTATTAATAAGCTACTGTAAACAGAGAAGGCATTGCTTGGTGCTGTGGATACGAAGGTGAAAAAAAAAACCATCTACCTTTAAGCAGTTTGTATTTTATGGGGGAAAGGGGGGAATATATGATATATATACTCAAATAAACATGAAATAAGGTAGAATGTAGTGATGGTAAGAGGTAGACAAAATGCTGTAGGAAAATTCAGTATGGGAAGGCTATTTTCAACCAGAGGGTGATTAGAGAGGAAGCAATCTAGGAAAATTTCTTCAACATCATATTTGATTTGGACTTTTTAGGAAGAGATCAGTTTTAGCAAGTGGACATATATTGCTATGAGTTCTGGTGTGGAGAATAGTCCATGTGAATGGATGAAGTAGGGAGAGTGCAATATTATGGTAAGATCATATTTACCGTAGTGATTAAAAAAATTAATGATAATGGCCTTCAACTATGGATCACCATAGAAATTGTATATGTCCTTGCATTTGGCTTAGTAGCTGAAGAAAGGCTCAATCAAAATGGAATCACAGAATACATTTTCCTCCTTGCTTTTCTGATTTCAAAGACCCTGAAGATAAAAGTTGTATTGGCCATTCAAATGGGAGTCATCATTCTTCAGAGATTGGTCACACTCTAATCAGAAATGTCTTCGTGTAATTAGCCCAGATACAGGCTTGCAATTTTCTGCTTATTTTTTTTTCCTCTGGGAAAGAATGAGTAGGTTACTTATTTTTTCCTTTAGAAAAATCTTTTAAGTTTTAGATTTTTTAGATTTAGGATCATTTAAGTCCTTCTTTGATCAGGACTTGTCAAAAAGTTTTAGGCTCAGTTCTTTCCATGGTTTAGAATAATGTAACTTGTGAAAATACAAACTGGGCAAGCATTTTCTAAATTTCTTTGATTTCTTATTTTTATTTTTCCATTCCAAAAGGATGGACTCTACAATCTGGAATTTTTCCCACTGAATTTGTTACTTTTTAAGTAAGATACCATTTGATGAAAGTTTTCATCCTATTCTGTTTCTCCTAGTGGATAGAGAGTTGGCCAAGAAGATCTGAATTTAAGTCCTGCCTATGACAGAGAGTGGTTATGTCATTCTGGGCAAAGCACTTAAGCTCTAGGTGCTCTACACAACTGTTTAAGATTATAAATTCAGAGAAGGTGTTGATTGCTTTTAGTAGATGGACTTTCCTTAAATGGTATTCCCTACATCCATGAAATCACAAGGTTGATTCTTCCATCCTTTAAGAAGTAAAACTATATTTAGTATTTAGAGAAGATAAGAAAAAGAAAAAGAGAAGCATTTAATCTTATAGGGTTGGTGCTATTTTTTTTTTTTTTGTCTAAATTAACCCAGGGAAGGCTAATGTTGAAAAAAGATGAATATTAACTGAAAATGTTTTTACTATGGGTCGCTTGGTTCAGAAAGATGTACTTGGAGTATTTAGATGATGAAAGTAATCTTGAAATCAGTTCTGAGATTTGGGAGAGCTTTACAGATTAGTGGCAAGTAAAAAAACAAACCATAGTAATCCAGATTTGGGGTCATACTGGGAATTAAAATTATGAAGGATTTAACAACAAATTGAAGAAGAATTTAAGGCCACAGGTGGTCTTGTAATTACTGCTGCCGTATGAAGATTTGGGAAGTGAACAGCTCATTAAGGAGATGGAGGATTTGAATGTTTGAATCATGACTCAAAATATGGGAATGATGGGTTGATGACTAGGGAGGGAGTGTACCTAGCAATAGCTGGCCAGAACGTATTTGGTAAAAGTCTTGCAAATGTAATCAAAAGGTCATTAAACTGAAGAGAAAGGGGTAAAGAGAACAGTTCTATGTATATGCACCAAGCTAGTAGCCAGAGAGAGTAGCTAAATATAGGGAGAAGGCTATCATAGTAGAGACTCAGAGATTTTCTGGAGACGAAATGTAACACAAACAAACAAACAAACAAAAAACCACCTCAAAACAAAACCCAAACCCAAACCAAAAAAATTCAGCAGTAAAATACCTCAGAAGAATACATTCAAATGCATGAAATATGAGTAAAAGAAAGGCAAACTAAATCAGTGAAGAAGGTTGAGATCATGCCATTCCCCAAAATGAATACAATCTCAAATTGGAATGGTCTGTTTCAGGAACTAGTAAGTTCCCTCTCATTAGATATTTTCAAGAAAAAACCGAACATTTACCTCCCATCTATATTGTAGACAAAGCTGAAATTAGCATGGGTGGGTGGGTTCTGCATCAAGGCAGTGACATGGGAGGGTTGCTTTTTTCCCTATGGTGCTGGTCTGCTCATTGCCTTGCAGTCTGCTAGTTGAGGGAATAGTTGTGGGTACAAGGGGACTAGGCATGCATCTCTCCTGTGATCCCACTTTCCCTCAATCTTTCCCCCCAGCCTCACTCCCCGTAAGAGAAAAGATAGACTCTAAGGTGAAGGGGCTGCCCCTTTTTCTATCAGAATTGTATCTAAAACATCTTTTGTACCACTTCAGTTGCATTTCATCATCATCACCACCACCACCATCATTAGCAGCAGTAGCATTTATATACTACAGTTTGCAAAGCACTTTACAAATATGATCTCATTTTATCCTCACAACATCCCTAGAAGGTAGATATCCCTATTTTACACATGAGGAAACTGATATAAGTGAGGGGTTAAGTGATTTACTGAGGGTCACAAAGCTAGTAAGTTCTTGAGGCTGGATTTGAACTCAGATCTCCCAAAATCCTGAACCAGTACTCTATCCACTGTGCCACATAGCTGCCTCAAATGAATTTCCCTCAGCCCCAAGGATTCCTAGTTATAGCCATGATTGTAGATATGATTTGTGATAAAGTATGGTTTATCATCCTTTATCTGAAGTCTCTGAGTTCTTTTCTAACCTCTGGGATTCAGTGATTCTGTGAGTTTAAAGTATGAGGTTGCAGCTGATTCTCTTTGACCTATAATATATGTTCATCTCTACAGATCTTGATTTTCTTGGGCTTCCAAGATTTCCAAGTAAGGCTTCTAATAATATTGAATATTGAACATAGAATAACATAAAATATGTGTGTTTGGCAGATGACTACTTTCTTTCTTGGTTTCCATCAAATCTTTTGGTTAACAGCCTCAAATTACTAAAAAAAAAAAATTGAGTGCAACTTATGTCTGTGATTTGCTTTGAGTTATGTAGAGTTACAAGTAGGATTTCGAGAGTGTGGCCCTTTGTAGGACCCTTGTAAGGCTACTCTAAGAAGAATAAGAATTGTAAGACTGGAAGGAACCCAGGTAAAGTTTATCTTTTCATATTTTAGGAGGATTACATTTTATACATCCCAGAGAAATAGGAAATCCATTTCATTCTAAGCAACTGTGCGAGGAGATTTCCTCAGCCTTTCTTATTGACTCATTTTAATGTTTATCAATCTCTGCTCTTAAGAAATTTTTCCCTCTACAATAGTGCCTCCTGAGGAAGAGGATGTGTACCTTGGACGTACTTCTTAGATAGAAATTTCAATTTACGAGGTATAGATAATGCAAATCACATAGTAGATTCTTTATTATTTTGTTGGGGGGTGGAGGTTGAAAAGAACGGAATGACAGTGAATTTTTCAAGTCAGCCAACGGAAAACAGTTTCACTGACCATCTAGTTTTATTTGCCTTTAAATAGACTTCCAATGCCTACATGGCAAGTCCTCATCGTTTTTACACATATTTCTCTTTCTAAGGACTTACGTTGTGTACACACATTCCATGGGTGCACAATTAATACTGTTCAAATTAATAAACTTGGAACTAGAAACTGTATTTTTTGGTCAAGCCCAGCTGTGATTATGAATAGCATGTTTCATAACTTTAAAAAAAATCCAATATAAAGGAGCCTCTTGTCCTTGATAATTGTGTCCCAACATCTAATGGAATTCTTTCATAGTATTATGTTATGATATTTCATTAGATATTTGAGCCCTCTTCATTCTCTTTCCAGGGGTAAATGATCTCGTTTCTTTTGAACTTTTTGTTACAGCTTGTTTTCCCAAACCTTTTCTTCATTTTCTTCAGCTCTTAGGCATCTTTAAGGCACCTTTTTTGTTTGTGTAACCCAGAACTGGATGTAAAAGTATGAATAAATTGATCTATGCTCAGTATACTGGAAGTCTTAACTCAGTGTTTCATGGGCGTATCACTATTTACTCAAACTCTGGTCTTTCCCTGCCATACTCATTCGTACCAGTCATTACCTATCTTGTATTTCAAAAAATCATAGGACAGAGTGCCCAGGAAATCAATGTCAACTGTCTTTCTTTAGAACTGATATTTAATCATATGTGGCCTTCATTGTAATTCCTTAAGGTAGTTAGCAAACTTAAGCCTTTATAAAAGAATAACTCAAGAAATGAAGTACAGGGTGGATAGGTAAAAATCCAGCTAAGAGATAGATATAAGCCCATTGAAATGGACCATAAATCTTTACTCTTGAGAGGCAATATGGTGCTTACATTCTGAAAAGCTCATGAGAAACCTAAGTCCCTTAGAAGTTTATTGCAGAAGAGGAACTAGAGTTACCAGCTCCCAAGATGGTGGCAATGGCCATTTTTCAGGCTTCCTGCCTTTTTTTTTTTCTTCTTCTCAGATCCACCTTTCATAGCAACCAGGGTAACCTTTCCTATGCATAGATCTGATCTCGTCACTTTATTGAAAAATTTCAGTCGCTCCCTATTTCTTACCAAATATAGTTCGCATTTTTTGCTTGGTATTCAAGGTCCTTCACAATCTGGTATCATTCCTCATTTCCAGCCTTACCTCATTATTTCCCTATATATACTTTGTCTATGCTTTGCTCATGCCTTTCCTAGGGCCTGGAATGTTATCCTTCTTTTTTTCTGTTGAATTTCCACCTATATTTTAGAGCCAAACTCAAACAATAACTCCTCAAATCTTCTCTGATCATCCTTTTTAATAAAGATATTTTATCTGTTGATGTAACACAGTATTTAATTTGTAGATCTCTAGCTTATTAAGTAATATTATGTGTTATAATTCTCTACATTCATGCCATTTCTTTAAAGACTGTAAACTATAGTATTTGTTCTACTCACATACAATTATTATAATGTACCATTTATGTGGCATGCTAAAATTTGCAAAATTTGTTTTATTTAGTTTTTAGACAGAGCTCACAGTATAGGAGCTGTATTAGAGATCCAAAGAGTCATAGATTTGGAGCTGGAGGGGACATTAGGCTTCTTGTCTAACACTTTAAGTTTGAATAGTGGAGGAAACTGAGGCCCAGATAGGTTAAGTGACTTGCCCACTGTCACAAACCTAGTAAGTTTTGCTGTTGTTTAGTTGTTTTCAGTCATGTGTGACTTTGTATGACCCCTTCTGGAGTTTTCTTGGCAAAGATACTGGAGTGGTTTGTCATTTATTTCTGCAGCTCATTTTATAGATAAGGAAACTGAGGCAAACAGGGTTAAGTGACTTGCCTAGGGTCACATAGCTAGTATGTGTCTGAGGCTGGATTTGTATTTAGGTCTTTCTGACTCCGGGCCCAGTGCTCTATCCACTGTACCACCTAGTTGCCCACCTAGTAAGTAGCAGAGTTCAAGTCCAGTGTTTTTTCTACTTTATCTATTATTTCCTTTATCCTCTTTATAGAGACCATGCCCTTGGACACCATCTAGATATCCACAAAGTGTATTAGAGACAAGATGGGTACCTTAAGTATATTGATGATAACTAGATGTGTTGCCCATAAGAATGGTGGTGATTTGTTTTTTGTTTTTTGTTTTTTGTTTTTTGTTTTTTTAGGCAATTGGGGTTAAGTGACTTGCCCAGGGTCACACAACTAGTAAGTGTCAAGTGTTTGGTCTGAGGCCAGATTTGAACTCAGGTCCTCCTGACTTCAGGGCCGGTGCTCTATCTACTGCGCCACCTACCTGCCCCCCCCTTTTTTTAATAAAAGAATTCTTTTTTATGAAAACCACAGACAGTAGGAAAAAAAATAAACAATTTCTAAAGCCTTTTTCAAGCTCAGAGATTTCCATTTTCTAGGATCTGGTGCCACCATCTTACTTATTGAGGAGTTGAGACTTTCTTAGGTGTCTGCAGTACACAATTCCAAAGAAACCAGGTCACCCAGCTAGCCAGTCACATGAGGGTGGGCATGAACATTTAGCTCTGCCCATCACTGGACCTGCTGCTGCTGGTGGGACAAAGGCCAGGACACCGTCTCCAGTGGCTCCAGGATCAGTGATGAGTAGCAGACCAGAGGGAGTTGTTCAGAGCAGGGTGGAGGAGGCAAGAATGGTGGTGATTTGAAGGAAAGTAGAGTACTAAATACAATTCTCCTCATCTTATAAGGAAAATATGGCATGAGTAGATTAGAGTGAAAAGGAAAGTCATGATGTATTGAAGATCAGAACTGCAGATGTAACTTATAGATGGAAGGTCCAAGATCATCTTCAACTATTAATTACGCTTACAAATGAAACAAGGAATTTTCCTGACCTTTTTAACTATAGCAATGAATAATTTGATTCATTTAGGTTCATTTTATAATAACTTAAGTGATTCATTTCCTAGGCTGTTACTTTTTGCTTAGCACCCATAATCATATATGTATAGTTTAGATTATCTTTCCCTGTATTTATCCATATTGAAGCTCATCTAACACTATTCTGTATTTTACTTTAAGTTGACTACTTGGAAGATCTTGGTGACATGAATGAATTTAGAGACCTAAGTTAGTTTGTATTTGAATTTCAAATCATTTATGGAAAGTTACAAAAAATGGAACTGATCCCAAGAATAAACAGTAGAGTATACTACTGTTCTTCATTCCGAAAAATATCCATTTATCTTTGCCTTTTTCTTTTCTTTCTATCTCTTGCAAAACAGTCCTCCAGTTCCATAATGTTTTGAACTCTAGAAAATGCCTGAGAATTCAATTACTATGTGGAGAATATTTTGAAATCGTTTGTTGAAGTTCACTGCATCACATGGAAACTATTCACAGAACAAAACTCAGTACTAAAATGCTTTAGTCTAAATTAGATTGATTAAGTCATTCTTGAAGCAAAGTCAGTATCACTCTATTTACTAGGATTTGGATTTCTTTAACATGAAACTGAAACTTTTTTTGTTTGCTGTGTGATTTAAATAGAGAGAAAAGCAGTCAACAGGTGAAGTGATAGGATAAGTTTTTCTATGCTGACTATTTTCATGTGACAGAATCTTTCTCATCCTTCAAGATCTACCGTCCATGCCACATCCTTCATGAAGACTTCCCCAATCTTGTTTCTTTCTTGAAGTTTTGACAGCCCTTTGTTCAATCCTTTCCTTTGTACTTTTATTTTTAATAATAATAATTGAGATGTGCCTTGAGGTTGGTAAACTTTGCACGAGCTGTTACTTGATCCCAACAACCCTGAGAAATAACCCTAATAGTTATTGTTGTTGCCATTTTTTTTTTCTGATGAGGAAACTGAGACTCAGAAAGGTTAAGTGATTTGTCTATGGTCATTCTTAAGTTGTTTCAGTCATGTTTGACTCTTTGTGACCCCATTTTGGGGTTATCTTGGCAGAGGTACTGGAGAGATTTGCCATTGCCTTCTCCAGCTCATTTTTTACAAATGAGGAAATGAGGCAAACAGGGTTAAGTGACTTGCCCAGGGACACAAAACTAGTAAGTGTCTAAGGCCAAATTTGAACTCAGGAAGATGAGTTTTCCTGAGTCCAGGCTCGGTGCTCTGTCCACTATACCGCTTACCTGTCCCTGAACCACCACATCAGTAGTAAATGTGAGGGACAGAATTCTAATTTTAGGTCTAACTTTATCCAAGTTCAGTTGAATGTTCCTCTTGAATATACTTCTAAGTATATTCTTCTTCTACTTCTACTTCTCTACTTGTAAGCTTTTTGAGGGGGTTAATCTTTGTATTTTGTACCATTTAGCATAGTTCAGAACAGATATTTAATAGATATCTGAATGAATATGAAAAATATTTCCAGGAGTTTTAACAAGAAAATAATATTTCTTTGGCTATGTGTTATGGTTTCCTGTTGATACCATTCCAAGACCCAATGGGTGTGTATAGCAGATATTCAAAACACATTACCTAAAATAATGGGTATTCAATTGAATTCATCATTGTATATTTAAATTAATCCAAACAGTTTAGGTTGTGATCTGGAAGGAATTCCCCCTTGTCTTGATCGAATTTTATCCTGCTCATTATACTACTACAGCTTTTCACTATCATGGATGCATAGGTTTGTAGAGCTGAAAGCAATTTGAGAAAACTAATACAACCTCCTTATTTTAAAATGATCCATCTCGTTGGCTCAAAGATTTCATGGAACTCTCCCTACTCTAATCTATAGACTTTACTCACCACAGATAACACAGTACGACCCCTGGGTTACCCAAACTGAATCCAATATGGACTATAGAGCCAGAACCTGTAAATGAATTAGTTTACTCCCTGAGCATTAGTTAAGCTTTCAGAAAGGTTAATTTAATATGGACTGAGAGGGTGATCATAATAATGCCTCACATTCGTTTAATGTCTCTAAGCTTACAAAGCACCTTCTTGTATATTATTTCATTTGATCCTTACAAGTAAGTATGGTAGGTATTATTTTCTGTATTTTACCAATGTGGGCAACCTCAGAGATGTTTAATGACTTTCACAAGGTCACAAAGCTCGGACAAATAGCAGAACTGGGCCTCATAACCAAACTGTTGTTTTGGGACCTCTTGCTCTGCTCTGTGGCTGTTGGCTGTAAACCTTGAACGAAGTTTCATGTGAAATTGCTGTATGTTTTATTTCTCTGTAGAATATTTAGGTTCATTGTTGGATAGGTTATAGTAAGGAGTGACATCATTACTTTCTGCTTCCTCTCTCCCCTTTTTTCAGTGAGATTGAAGTTGTTTGTGTGGTTTGTTCCATGATAACTTAGACTTAATTGATTTTGATCAAATTCGGTACCTTAGTAAATGCTATTAATTTAAATTTTTGATTTTTATTATTTTGACCTTGACAAAGCATCAACAAATAAGAACATTTGCATATATGAAAAAAGAACAAGAAAAGGAGTATTGTCAACTCCCCCAACTTCCCTCCCCAATTCTCCATTACATACAGTTTGTGTAAATGTTAAAATTCACCTTAAGTTCAATGTATGACTGTTTGCCATCTTGAAGCAAAATGGCAGTTATTTTTTTTCCAAATGATCCTCCACAATTTTTCAAACTTGTTTTAATGAACTTTGGCATGAGAATAGAGGTTAAAAAGATATGCAGATGAGCTAAGGGAGGTGCAGCGTTCATAGGACTACTATTTTAGGGTTGATTATGTAAGTTTAAAATAATGTCATATTTTTAACCTAAGCCACACTGCACTAACATTTTCTGGCTCTTACCTTCTACCCCAGCTCCTTTTCCTCCATAAGAAGGCATTCTAAATTGCAGTGACTCAGTTAATTGGAGCTGGGGTATAGTCCAGGGTCAAAATGGACAAACCTAAGTGTTGAGCAAATTGAATGCCAGGATAACAATTTCTAGACCTTCTAGACCATTCTGTGTTTCACCGGCCAGGTTGCAGGCCTGGATGTGTTCCAGTTTGTCAATGTCCTTCCTCAAATGTGGTGCCCAGAACCGAACATGATACTCAGATGTGGTCTGACCAGCTCAGAATACAGGGGGACCATTAATTACCTGCCTTGTTTGGGATACTTTCCCTAGCATCTGTGTAACATTGCTCTCTGTTGAAAATAATCACCTTTTTGTGCTATGATTTCAAAATATGCCTGATTTGCTTGTTTGAGTTAGTGAAGGAGGAAAAATATGAATAAGCATTCCTGCATAATCTTCTTCTTAGTGCTTTCCAAAACACCGTTATCAAATGGCAAGTATGAAAGCTGTTTAGATTACTACTCGATAATGACCCATTACTTGGGCAGTGTTTGCTGGACAAAATTAAATAGTTGGGTTTTGTTTTTTTTTTTTTTCTTTTGATAACTGAAACCTGAAGAAACCACAGTGTTCTGATTTTTTTTTTTTTAAAAATTGATTTCCCTGTGGTCAGCATTCCTGAAGTGGATTGAAATCCTAGTAATACAGCCTCGTGTGCCAACCCAATTGGTAATTTCAGTCAGATGGAAAATTTACCTTCCCTTCCCCCCTTTCCTGCTTGAAGGCATTTTTTATTTCACATATGCTGTTACTGTGGCATCCTGTAGTTAGGTGGCCCAAAGAAGCCCCTGGCCCTTCTTCAGGGCTGTACATATACCGGGGAAAGAAATCAGGGTAATTTGTATCAGTTGGAGCAGTGACATTAGTGATATTGTTGCTTTGCCTGGACTTTATTGCATCCATTTGACTGATTTTGACGAGCTCCTGGAGAAATGGATATATATGTATGTTGGCTCAGTAATGGGTCTGCAACTGGGGCCCCATTTCACCATAAAGAGCCCTTTCAGTCATCACTTAATTGAACTTTTCTTTGGGGCTTCCTATATGAAGGGGTCAAAGTAGGGCATTTCCTTTGCCCATAAAAAAAAAATCTTGAAAGGGCGCCTGTGCTTTTGGAGCCATAATTATCAAAGGTCTTTTGCCTTTCCCACCTGAGGGGCAGCCGCTGCTGGGGCTGCCCCACTGTGTGTCAGCTGTCTTTGAAAGAGCAGCAGCTTAAGAAGCTGCTGGCTTGGGTCTCTCGCTTTTAAAAACAAGACATCTTTATAAAAGCAAAGCAGTCCCAGGGACAGGGGCAATGAAGCTGTTTACTTTAACTGTGGAGAGCAGAAGAATGCTCAGGCAGAATCCCAGGAAGCAGCAGCAGCCACAGCAGCCGCTGCCCCATTGGGTGAGTTTGGCATGGGAGGGCAAGCAAGGGAGGAAAGGGGGACCCATGATTTGGGGGAGTGGGAGAACTGGCACATTAACAGACTGGTCCGAAGGCAGATGGAGGCAATCCAATTGTGTTGCCTCTGTGGTGGGAGTCTTATTAAGTTTAGTTGTTAATTGTGCTTATGGGGAATTCTGTGAGGCTATGAAAAGGTAAGGGGGACCTCATTATGGCCACATCTGGACCAGTCAACTCAATCCTGTTTCTTATCTAACTGCCTCCTTTTAAAATTAACTTTTATTTTTCCAATTAACAAGCATTTATTTTCTCTCTCTCCCATCTTCTACCCAAAAGGGGGCAGGGAATAAAAAGAAAAATAAAACCCTTATCACATATATACATAGTCAAGTAAAACAATTTCTATATTGTCCAGGTCCAAAAAATGAGTTTCTGCATGTTTAGTTCTCGATCTCTCTGAAGATTGGTAGCATGCTTCATCATTGCTTTTCTGGAATCATGCCTGCTCATTGTGATCAGAGAGAATTCTTAATAAAGTCTTTTTAATTTCCTCTTTCTAAAAATCTGAAGTTGACTTTTGAAATTACTTTTCTGTAAATGAGAAAAGAGAAATCTGTGATGGAAACCTAAAAAAAGAGCAAACTGGTGAATGAATATATCTGTATGTTTTTCCTAAGAAATAACAAAGGAGCCTTAAGAAATAATATGAATTACTAGAATTATTAGGCCCTGTATTGGGGGCATATTTATTTAATGGCTAAGATTTTTTGCCTTTCTTTGTTTCCCCCAGCTTAGCACAGTGCCTGGCACATTTGTTGTTGCTGTTCAGTCGTTTCGGTTGTGTCCAAGTCATTGTGCCCCCATGCCTGGCACATCGCGGGGGCTTAATAAGTAGTTGGTGACTGATTGACTTAAGATTTTAGTGCCCCAATTCTCCAAGACCGTGTTACAAGACAACTGTAGATGTGCATTCGTTGAGGGAGATTTCTAACTGGGAGTTTCCTCTAGCAGGGGATCAGAACAGATTTAAGGACTTCAGAAATCTCAAGTGAAGGAACTGAATGCTACTATTTTTAAAAATGAGAAGTTGTAGGTGAGGTTGGAAATCATTAAACACCGGCCTCAGGAAATTTTAAAAAGGAAAACACAGCATTTTAAATCTGATCTGGTTATTAATAGATGGGTTTTTTGGACTGGAACAAAACGATGTACCTGAAGCATTGGAAAGAGGCACATAGCCCTATGTCTTACTGGTGGTGGTGAAGTTGTGAGCCTGACTGAATTGAGTTTGAGAAGAGAGGTGTCTGTGGGTTTCTGCAGAGTAGATGATACGCTCTTTAGGGTTCACACTGACTATTTCAGTGCCTCCTTTATGAGAGGTTTTTCTCTCTGAAAAGAGATCTCACAATGTGGGCAATCAGGACCAGCACTAATTACTGGGTATCCCTCAGGCAATCCTTCTGTAACCAGCGGCTCTGCGCTCCACTCTTCCAACTTTTGCTCCTAACAGTTAAATGCAATTTAGATTCCTGAACTGAGCCCTCTAAATGCTTCAGTATTACTGTCACCTCCTTCTGTGTGCACATTGGCCCCACCTCTTCTGGAGAAATGAAAGAGTTGTACCAGGTGAAAACAAAAGGCGCCTGATCCTGCCCCTTTCTCCTTTCATAATAGAGATGTTATGTGTAGATGAAATCTGAGCAGATGTTAATAAACTATTTCCAATGGATTCCTCAGAGTTATAATCATGGAAACAGTGTTAGCTTCTAAACTGGGCCTTCTACCAGAGTCTAGTAGAGTTCTCTATGCGTGGTAAGCATGTATAAAATGTTGAATGGGTGAATGAATGAATGAATGTATGCATGAATAAAATTAATAGGTAGCTGTGAGCCAGGCAAGCAAACTATAGGAAAGGAAAGAAATAAGCATTTATGAAGCGCCTACTATATGCCAGGCACTGTGCTATGCACTCTACAAATAATTTGATCCTTATTTCAACCCTGGGAGGCAGGTGCAATTATTACCCTCATTTTACAGTTGAGGAAACCGAGGCAAACAAGTGAAGTCTCTTGCCCAGGGTCACACAGCTAGTAAATGTCTGAGACTGCATTTGAAATGAGACTCCAGGTCCAGTAATTTATGTGCTGGGCTACCTAGCTGCCTAGCAAGTTATTCTCAGGACTGGAATAAATAATTATTTGAATAGCAATTGTTGACATATTTATGGGAATTTTTATTGTTGTTATTGTTATTGTTTGTTTTTGTTTTTTGTTGTTTTGTTTTGGACTGGACCTATGATTTCATTAGTGGAGAGACCTGCCAGGGAAGAAACTTTCTCTGCCAACACAGATCAGCAAGTACTCTGAAGTTTATAGCCTTAGAATTCCCTTGGGGGCATTGAATGGTTATGGAGCCTGGATGTGTCTGATGTGACACTTGAATCATGACCTCTGACCTCCAAGACCAGCTCTCTATCCACTACACCACAAGGTTAACAGAATATTTGACATCCATTTGCTCATCAGAATAATCCTTTGGGCTTGGTACTATAGGAATAGTAGGAGTCTATTTGGTTTGTAACCAGGTAGCAAATGAGTGGTATAGACCATAAAGGAGTGCTTTAGGAGTTCATAGGAAGGAGACCGGTAATGGGGGGGGGGGCTGGAGTAGGATGTGAGTTTGACCGTGAAGGAAGATTAGGATTTTGATAGGCAGATTAGAAGGTAGGTGTGAAAATTTCTGTGGTCAGTTGGTGGGGAGGGAGGAGACTAATTGTCTGGGGCTGTTTGTTGTGGCATATGTTAGAAAAAATCATTAGGATGGTAGTTTGGGGCCATTTTAACATTTCCATTAATAGACCCACATTTTACCAGTTCCTTTAATAAAAGCTTTTATTTTATTTATAGTTTTATTGGTGCGTGTGTGTAAGCTAAGTGCTGAAACTCAGAGGGTACATGTTTGCATGACTAAAGTGTTTTCTGGGTAATAGGAGCTCAGTATTGTCTCTGCTTTAGCTTGGAGAAGATAGGGTTCCAGTTGGGCCTCTTTGCTCAATTACATATTGCTATGATCTAGTGTTCATAATGAACCTTCAAAATAGGCCACTGGGTTCGTTTCAAGTGTGATTTTTGCCAGTGCTCATGCATTTTGTCCCCCTGATATATTGAAGTATAGAATTTCCTGAATCTGAATTTCCATTTTCAGCAATTTCATCATTTTCATCCCTTTTGCAAGGCAAGTTAGATATTTTCCTGATGTTATTTAATCACGAGGCACAGGTAAACAGTAGATAGACTTGGTTCATAATAAGCAATTTATTTCTTAATTAACAATTCAATTAAACTTTTATTAAGTTCATAATCTTTGTAAAACACAGGCTGTAGGGATACAATGACAACAGAAATAACCCCTGCCATCAAAGGGCTTCCATTCTCCCTGGAGGGTGGAGTGCCATGTGTACAACCATCTATCTATGGAGAAATGAGGGCGTGAATGCCAACAGCTAGCAAGGTCAGAGGAGACTTCTCATGGTGGTGACTGAATTGAGCCTTGAAGGAAGGTGGGGATTCCGAGAGAGAAAACTGAGGAGGTAATGAATTCTAGGCTGAAGGCTGGAGATTGAGTATCAGGAAAATAGCTAACAGTCTTAGTTTATGGGGTATGTAGAATTTAAGTTTGCAATCTCTAGTAATATAAATAAGGCTAGAAAGGAAGTCAGGAGCCAGATGGTAGAAGATTTTGAGGAATTTGTATTTTTTCCTTTTGGCAATGAGAAACCATTGGATGTTTTTGAGCAGGAGAGTAACGTGGTCCGTGCTGTGCCTTAGGAAGATGATTTTGGCATCTGTGTAGAGGACAGATTAGAGTATAGAGACCAGAGACAGGGAGTCTAGTGAGGAGGCTGTCAGGTGACAGATTTTAAATGAATAAATGCATGTGTGAATAAAATTAATAGTTGTGGGCCTGGTAAACAAACTGTAGGAAAGGAAAGAAAGAAGCATTTATTCAGTGCCTACTGTATGCCAGGGACTGTGTTATGCACTTTATGAATATCTAATTTGATCATCATGTCAACCTGTGGCTATTTAAGTGGGGTGGGGTAGGGGAATATGAGTGAGTTACATTAGGGAAGTAGAATTGATAAGATTTGGTAACTGATTGGACTTTATTGGTAACAGATTTTTTTTCCCCCACCATTGGATTGAATCTGGTTTCCATCCTTATCTCATGTTATTTGCTCAAATGCATTTTCTTCTCTAGTCAAACTGTATTATTCCCAAGCAGAGGGAGAGAGAGAATCAAGGAACTCAAGGATGAGAAACTTGGAGGATGGGTGGGTTTAGGAGAGATAATAAAGAATTTTGTTTTGGATATATTGATGTACCCTGGGTACCTCTAGGAGGAGAGATATACAACAGGTAGTTTATGATAGATAACTGGAGATCCGGTGAGACAGTGAGATACAGATTCAAGAGCCATTTGCCTAGAGATAGTAGTTGAACCCATGGGAGCTTTTATGCCACTAGGCAAGTCATTCATTGAAACCTCACTGAACCTTCTTTTCCTCATCTGTGAAGGATGTCACTTCTCTCATGGGGCTGGTGTGAGAGGCTTATGTTAAGATGCTGCATTGATATCTAGCTCTGTCCACTTTAAAGCACTATATAAATGCCAATGATGATGATAATGATGGTGGTAGGAGACTGAGCAGGAGCAGGCAGATGGCGGGGGGGGGGGGGGGAGGAAAATCAGGGGACAGCAATGGTGTGACAACTGACAGAGGAAAACATCTAGGAGCACAGGGGAATGGTCAGCGATTTCAAAAAGTAGCATAGGGATCAAGCTGGATGAGGCCTGAGAAAAAGTTTACTGATTTAGCAGCTGTAGATCTGAGTAGGAAGCATGATTGCAAAGAATTGAGAATGAATACATGGTGATGATGGGTGGCTACAGGGAATATAGATGAAATTCCTAATTTTTTTTTCAGGAGAGATGGAGGATAATCAGGGGCCCTGTGAGGGGCAAATGAAGGGTTTCCCTCCCTCTCTTAAATGAGAAATCATTTTATGGCTTTTGGAAATCCAGTATGTTATAATGTATACTTAACATTTTATGGCTTTTGGAAATCCAGTATGTTATAATGTATACTTAACAAGCTTTTATTGAGTGTCTACAACATTGGACAATCATTTTATTTTATTTTATTTTATTTTTTGGTAATTGGGGTTAAGTGACTTGCCCAGGGTCACACAGCTAGTAAGTGTCAAGTGTTTGGTCTGAGGCTGGATTTGAACTCAGGTCCTCCTGACTTCAGGGCCCGTGCTCTATCCACTGCGCCACCTAGCTGCCCCGACAGTCATTCTTTATGAAGACAATGATAGGCTCTCAACTTTTATTTTCCCCCCAGTGATGGCAATTGGTCAGTTCCCATTAGGATATATTTGAAAGACAACTTACAGGTTTTATGGATGCAGCCTGGGGTCACAGGAACATTTTTGTCTGTTTGGGGGACCTAGGGTCTGGATCTTTTATTGTGCTCTCATTGGCACCATGTTCAGTCTAACCAGCCAGTCTAACTGGCCCATAAATCCTCTAAGTGATGGAGAGTAGTTTAAGGTCTTGTTAACCTGTACATTTTATTACTTTAGACTGGATATATTTGTGTTTGTATGTAGTTGTAGATCTACACATACCACATACAAAGACTGTTTTAGCAGCTTTAGTTGAATTGATGGCTGTCATGTTGATGACTGCCTACGATGGGGGGAGACAAGTTTTCTGTCAGTGCTATATCCGGTGGCCATGGTGAAAGAATTTTTTTTTGCTTATTGGTAAGATTTCTACAAAACCTTCCCTGTGTAGAGAAGTTTTGTGTGTGTGTGTGCGCGCGCGCGTTTGTGTGTGTAATGCAAGCCAATATTGTTGTTATTCTGAATTTAATAAACACCAAATAAAATGAATGTTTCCATACACAACATTGAACAGAAAAAGATTGTTAAAGAGTGCAAAAAGAGATACTGTTTTGAACCCACAAAAAAGAGGAACCAAATGCTTCTTGCCCAAGTAATGATGTTCACCAGGTATATCCTAACTAAAAAGATTAGAGAAAGAAGTTGACCTTGGAAAACCTCCATGGACTCTATTTTAAAATATGGTGATCAGAGTTGACTACTAGCCTAGCCTATGATATGCAGGGGAATTCTTCATCATTATCATTCCATAGTGATCAAATGCTCCTGGGGCTGTAGAGTGTACAAATCCAGTTAAACACATGTGCAAATGTAAATATTAAATCTAAAAACTTATAATCTAAGGTACTTCACATGTGCCTATGGGTATTCTAGGCCTCATTGACATATATTCGGTTAGGCTATGCTTTATTTTCCTTCTGTGTGTTATCATACATGTTTGGAACATTTAAAGACTCCACTTGTCTTATTTTTTTGTAGATAAAAATCAAGAACATGACGAAAGAAAGCTAATGTCTTCTCTCTTTTTTTTTCCAGCCAGAAGAATCTGCTTCGGGTGCCCACACTTTTAAGAATAAATCCTTTAAGAAGGCCAAAGTCTGCAGTGTCTGCAAACAAGTTATTGACAGTCAAGGTGTTTCATGCCGAGGTGAGCACGTTCATTGTCCTGGTTGTTGTCTGGCTAGCTACAGAACTGTTGGGGGGAATTTCCAAAAATGTACAGTCCTGGAATTCCCCTTTATTGTCAACAGGTTTGCCATGGGGGGATCTAATGCTTATTTTGAAGTAGGCACTGAGATTTGCATTAATATATGCTATATGAGATGATCAGAGAGCAAGAGGTGATAAGCCCCCTAGCCCAGGGCTTCTTAACCTGTTTTTATAGATCCCTTTGCCAGTCTGGTGAAACCTAAGGACCCCTTCTCAGAATATCACTTCTTAAATGCATAAAAGACCTAAGATTATAAATGAAACCAAAAATGTTGAAACATTGTTACTTAAATATTTTTAAAAGAAAGTTCATGGACCCAGGTTAAGAACCCCTGCACTAAATGAGGGAGAGGCAAGTTCTGAATTCATGTTAGTTGAACAAATGTGAATTTGTTCAAATTATACTTTATGACTTGTTTACAAGTGCTATCACGTGAAACTTTTGACTGACCTTTGCGTCCTTGTATGTAGCGTATGCCTTGGGAAATTCATAGGGATTTGAGAAATTTTAAATCACAATGATTAATGGCCACTATTAGAATTGTTAGGCCCGCCACTTTTAACCAAGTAAACATTTATTTATTTATTTATTTATAGAGGTTGAACAGAAGATAATTAATAAATATGTTAATTGTTTTCATTTCAAACAGTTGGAAATATAGTCTGAGAGGGTCCTGGGCGTAGATGGGATGTTGGATTAATACTACTAGGCTATGTTGCTGTGTTCTAGGAGAGATAGATAGGGATAAGTATTGTGTTGCCAATTTTGCTGCTCAAAAAGTTGCATGGTTTGCTATAGTTACTCAGATACTATGTGTCAGAGCCAGGACTGAGGGACTCAAACTCTGACCTTCTGACAATAGAACCAGCACTGTTTGTACTGAATCCCTATAGAAGGAGGGTAAAGAAAACTTCCTTTGAAGAATATTTGCTTCTGCTCGTCATAACCTGTTTAAAGGATTTAGATTGAGATTCCAATAGTTAAGTGGCAGGGAATCCGGAAATTTCATAGGATCGGTGTTGGAATCAGGAAGGCGCACAGTCAAATCAGTTGATTGAGAAGCATTTATGATATGTCTCATGTGCCAGACACTATAAGGCTACAAAGACAGCTGTGAGGTAGTATCTGCCCTAAGTGCTCACATTTTGTTGGGTGGGGGTGGGGGTGAGGAAGCAATGTGCATATATTAAAGTAGGTCCTGAGGGAATAGAAAATTAATCCAAGGCATTTTGGAGATAGGGTGAGGCACTAGTACTGTGGGCATCTCACAATCTTTCTTCAATTCTTTGAATAATGTCTTGTAGTGCAGTCCAGGCCAGGGAGACATGCATACACTTTGTGTGCAGAACTTGGACTAGTCACTTAGGGAGACTAAAGTTCAGATACAATCCTCTTTTTGCACTCAGACAGCTCATAAAGTGGAAAGACACAGACAGATCACCATAATCCACAAAAAGATATAAGCCCGGAACTAGGTCTTCCAGATTCCAAAGCCAGCTTTCTTTCTCACTCTGCTAAGTTGAGTATAACTTGGCATTCCTGTAAGAAAGGTGAAAAACACAGGCCAGTATTCAGACATACACAGCATTCGGCAGGGGTGTGTGTGTGTGTGTGTGTGTGATGGGGAGTTATTCTGTTATCTCCTGGACTGTGACAGGGAAGGATGTTTGCCTTTACTTGAACTTATGTAAGTTTGTGGGGGAGGGAAAGCAATGTCCTGTATCATCCAAAAGGGAATGGTTAATTTTCAAAAATCCTTTGGTTAAAAAAATGCATTTCACTATATTTTTCTTGGTCTCTCTTGTTTTTATATAACCTTGATTTCTAAATATGTTCCTCCCCTGCTCAGAGAGCCATTCCTTACAATAAAGAATTAAAAAAGAAAGAAAAAAATCATTCTCCAGGGTTAGTCAACACATCAAATAAGTCTGACAGTATACATAGTGTTCTATATCCATAGTTCTCTGCAGAGAAAGGCAGAGAGGAGTGGGGTTCATATAAAATGCATTCTTATGCTTATATATGAAGGATTGTAATTGCCATTGGGAGAGTTACAATACTTAAAACAGTTTAATGAATACATGATTGCTTCTCAAATCAAGCCAGATTCCAGGTTCGCTGAAGGCAGGGATCATGTGGTATTCATCTTGGTAGCCACCAATATCATTAAGGGTGCTGTACATTTAGTAGGTTCTTAATAGCTATTGTATTGAATCCCTGGGTTCCCTATCTTGTTCCTTGCTTAATTACTTTTCCCCCCACTCTATGATGAATCTTGTTAGTGTCACTTTGGGGGCTGATCTAGACCTCCCTTAAATTTGCTTTTTTAAGGAAGTAATGATTTTTTTTTTATTCCAAAGGCCTTTCCTGAAGCTAAGCAGAAATGTTTAGCTTAGAAGGAAGCTTGGAGGTCATCTGTTTGAGTTATATGCCCAATACACAAATCCTTGCTACAATGTCCTTAGCTTGGGCACATCTAACTTATTTTGGAACAATTCTAGTGACAGGGTACTCATTACTTTATACCCACAGCAAAGAATACTATATCCACCATTAGGTAAAGCAGTAGGGCTGCTAGAAAGAGCCTTGGAACAATAAGATTTCGTTAGGGTTGATATCTCTCTCCGACTGGGCTGGGTATCATCTGAAGCTTAATAATTGCTTGTTAACTAAATGCTTGACTGAATGACTGACTGAAAAATTTTACATGACCACGAATCTGTGATTAATTTGTACTTGTAATTAATTATGACATTGTTATCACAGAAAGTGTTTATTCTATTCCCATTTGTAAAATGTTCTATTTTGGGTGTCAGGATGAGCCAAGAGATGAGCCCTCTGATTTCTCTCTTATATTTGCCCTGGATTATATTCTCGTCGGAAAAACTTGAAGAAACAACTGTAAGCCCTTAGATAGATGGTTTTTTTGAGGGGAGGATTTAGCTTTAAAATGATGAGAATGACTCGTCAGAGCCATAGTCAGAGATACATACATTCCAACTTGCATTAAAATATATATTCATTGTTATGGGAAATGTTGTTTGTGCTTCCTTCTCGAAGAGGATGCAAGTGAATTGGATTTGAGTGAGGGAGGGCTGTGCAAAGTCACTAGCCTCACTTTCTACTCCGGAGCCATCTGCTTCCAGTGGTGAGATATAGATCAGGACGACTGGCGATTTCCCTGTATGCAGTGGGAGGCCTTGGCCTGGTTCAGCAAAGGTCCTTAACAGGTCTGTGACCGAGGCAACGCCCATTCAGTAATTAAGGCTGGGTAAGTAATAAGGTAGAGAATGGCCTCTTTTACTTATGGGAAATAGCTGCTTATTTGCAGCTCGACCTCCAGTGGCCAGAAGGGGTCACTGCACCCCTTTCTACATTGAAAGAACACAGACAAGCCTAATATAACAGGGAAGGATCTAGCTGTTAAGCATCTACTAAAAGACCCATTGAATTCAAGACATTTATGTGTGGGGATCTAAAGACAAAAATAAAAATAGTACCTGCCCTCAGGGAGCTTATATTCTGCTGAGGGGCTGCAACGTGTAAACCTGTAAATATAGATGTTATTTGAATACAATGATGGGAGGCCGGGATGATCAGGAAACTCTTTAGGAAGTAATGCTATTTTTCATCCTAATCCATTTTTCATCCTTAGACAAAGGTATCAAAATTAGGCTGTATTGTGTCATCTCACTGTTGTGACTATTGGGTCTGACTGTGTAATTGTCATGAATTTTTAGATGATGATAATGAATAGTATCCATTCCAGAATGGTGGCAGAAGCTTTATGATCCAATGAGTCCTTATTTCATACTCATTACATGTCAGCATTAATGGCTGTATTATTATTGCGTTATGTTATTGATCATATTGTATGCTGACCAGACACAGAGTTACCTTGCCAGTATCTTAGATAAACTAAGATTGAAATTTAAAGATATGTAATCCCTAGTCAAATAATTTTAATAATATAGTACGCTGCTAATTTACAAAGTATATAATCAAGGTAAGATGACTGAAGGAGAAAATGTAATGAGCTTGTTGCTGTTAAAATGAATTATATATTTTTTCAGCAAATTCAGGGTGTGTGGGGACTGGAGAGTCCTGCCAAGGTAGGAAAGTTTCAAATACAAGCCCAGGGGTGGAATGTATGTCTTTTGTCCTAGGACAAGCTTAGTTAAATTTGGAGAGGGTTATCACCAGATTGGCTGAATAATGAGCAATTTTTCAGCTATAGTGGGTTCCAGAAGCCAGTCTACTAAGTGATAGAAGAGTTGCCAGATGGATTCTGGGATTTCCTCCAATGAGGAAATCACTTTGGCACTCTGAAGTTTTGGAATATATTCTTTTTGAACAAAATGGGAAGGTTAGCAACCTAACATGAAATTCCCTCTTCAATTTACCTTTGATTTCTATTTTGTTTAGTGTTATTTTTTATGTATTTCTGTATAAGTTTAGTGTTAATTTTCTCTCTTGACAAGAAATTTTCTGGTTTCCCTCTATGATTATATGAACTAGAACTCTGCCTCTGGGCTACCCCCTCCCCCTTTTTTAGATGTCATACTCCTAATAAGTGGCAACTTAGTTTTGTGGCTAACTAACATGGAGGGCTTAGAGACAGGAAGATTATGAGTTCAAAATCATTTAATTTATCTAGGCCTCAATTTCCTTATCTATAAATAGAGGGGGTTGGATTCAATAACTTCTAATGTCCCTTTCAGCTCTATAATTAAGATTCTATTATTTAATAACTATCCTAAGCATTTTTGAAAGATGACTCCCTCAACTAAAATCAATCTTACCCTTAAAAAAAGAGGCATTTATGATTATCTGAGGTAAAAGGGGCAGATGCAGTAGGTGGTGCAGTGGATAGAACACTGGGCCTGGTCAAAAGTAAGACCTGAGTTCAGATCTGTCCTCACATACTTGCTAGCTTGTAACCTTGGGCAAATCACTCCATCTTCGTTTGCCTCAGTTTCCTCATCTGTAAAATGGGGAAAATAATGGCACCCACGTCCCAGGATTGCTGTGAAGATCAAATGAGATACAACATTTATAAAGAGCTTAGCACACTACCTGGCACATAATAGGCACTATATTATATAAATGTTGCTATTATTACTAATATTATTACTATTAGCCAGTAAATTCCTGGCATCTTTGGAAAAGTTTCACAGAGTTTAAATTATTTGTTGGGTAGCCTTTAAAAGGAGACAATCTTGTCTTTTCTTCTTTGGGAAGGTTAATTATCTCTCAGCTCGGCACTTGTCCAATAACTTTGTGACCATTTCTTGGCCAAAGGAAGGTTTTTATCCTGAAACTGTTGTACTGTGTTACAGGATTGTACAGTATTAGAAGCAGAAGGGATGTTGGGGTCCAGTATGACTCCCTTATTTTACTGGTGAAGAAACTAAGTGTCTCTTGGCTGCTATTTCAGAAAGTGCATTGAAGTTTTACACATCTAGGTTAAACAGCTTTTGGGGTGGGTTGAAGGGGTGTAAAAAAGTGCTGTCTTTTCATATATAAAAGGAGTCAATGACCTTAGAGATTCTCATTATGTAGAATTCTAAAAGTACTTTGCATATTTTAACTGCTTTCCAGTTTATATGATCTTATCTGGAAAGAGAGAATGATTTTTTTTTTCCATTGGAAGACAAATGAAAGAATGGGAAATGTTCCTGGTTGGCAGAATATTCATTCTGCTTATCTGGCCATATATCATGTGGTCATTCTTTAAAAAAGACTTAAAATTGGGTGTTCTGAGCTACAGTTTTTTTTTTAATTTGCTGTGAGGCAGACTCATTCTCAGGAACAGTCCCTTTTTCTTTTATACACTTGTATTCATCTAATTGTTTTGAGTTCCTTAAACATTATTATAGGAGACTCATCTACTCACATGAAGATATACTGATGCATTGTTTTCTCCAGTAATATTTGCATATCTCAGAACAGTTCTCTCCACTTCAGGAATACTTGTTTAATCCTATTCATTTATCACCCATGTATCAATTGACTATACTGTGCTCAGTACTGTCTGAAATACAAAGATAAATGAGAAATGTGGTCCCTGTCCTGAAAGTGCTTATCATACTTTTTTTTTTGGCGAGGCGTTTGAGTGACTTGCTCAGGGTCACACGGCTAGTAAGTATCAAGTGTCTGAGGTTGGATTTGAACTCAGATCCTTCCGATTCCAGAGCCAGTGCTCTATCCACTGAGCCACCTAGCTGCCCCTTATCATACTTTTTACAATGGATTTTTATTGACGTTTTTTAAACATCACCTAGCATTACCATTGAATCTCACCTCCCCCCTCATAGTCATCTTATATCACAACACATTTTAGAAATAAAAAAAAGTAGAGGAGAAAAAAAAATCAGCAAAATTCAGCAGTACATGGAAAAAAATCTTCTATTATATGCAATGTACCCCACCCTTCCACCTCCACAAAGGAGTTGGGGTGGGGGGGACTTCAAAGAGTTGTTATTCTAATGGGGTAGGTATGGCATGTACACAAATCCCTATTAGAAGATATGATTACAAGCATATAAATGAGGTCCCAAACAAGGTAAAATGTGGTTTCCTAGTAGGAAGAGATTTCTTTTGGCTGGGGAGATCAAAGGAGAGTTTATGAAGGCATTCTCATTGACCTTGAGTTTGAAGAATGGTTAGCAGGTCAACAAGTTGAGTTGGTCAGGGGAAGGGCCTTCCAGGCATAGGAACAAGTATGAGCAAAGGCATAGAACAGTTGAAGTGAAGGTCACATTTGAGGGAACTTGGATAGTTCTTTTTGGCTCGAACATGAAGTAAGATTGTGATATAAGGCTGAAGAGGTAGGCTAGTAAACGTCCCTGAGAGTTTTATGAAATCACTTGCTTGATCAATCTGCTTGTTTAACTAAGAAAGGCTAGTTTTTGGGCAAGCATATAAGGAGCTTTATCACTGCATTGTAACTTCCTGAATGAGCAGGAATTGGGATTTTCCATTGAGAGGCAGCTGCCAGCAGCAAAGTTAATGACCTCTCTTTTTTTCTGCCTATCAATGGCCTGGGAACTTCTTTTTCCTCCGGTTTTTCATCTTCGCCTTCAATATTCCTTCTGCTACTGCTGCCTCAGATTTCAGTTTGCTCATTTTTGCTCTGCATATGAGATATCTATCAAATGAATAGACAGAGCAAAAAGATGTTATATTGCCCTAATGGTAATATATGGGCCATGCTCTGTTCCCAGAATGCCTAGCTGTGCATGGAGGTGTACTTCTGTAATCCCTGCTACTGGGAGGCTGAGACTAGGGGATATCTTGAATTTGGGAATTCTGAGCCATAGTAGGTTCAAAGTTCATTGTTGTGATTCTTCCATTCTCCATCCCCCAGGAGTGGGGACCACCAGACTGTATGTATATGAAGGGGGGAAATGTGCCAGGTTGGAAACAGAGCAGGTTAGAGCTTCCATGCTGATCAATAGTGGGATTTTGCCAGTGACTGACTCTGCAGTTGGAGCCTGGGTGAGATAAGGAGAACTAGCTCAAAACAAACATGTTTTAAAAAATGTGAATGAATGAACAAACAAATAAATTACACAGAAAATGAATACATATATATATATATATATAACTTATAACCAGCTATTCATTCTAAAGGTACATATATAAATATCTGTTTATGAACATATATTTTATAAATACACACATATACATATATATATTTTTTTTTCCTTAGGTGAAGTACAGAATTTCCTGTCACCAGGTGAATTGAATTTTCATTATCTGTTCAACCTTCAAATGAACACGTGTGAAGCCTTGCCCAAATAAAACTTCCAAGTGGTTTCAAACCACTACAGACTGTTGAAGGGAGACTACTCAGTTTCAAGAGAGCTGTTTTTACCATTGATGCTATCATACAAGTTAATTAGGATTGGTCTATCTTAAATGAACTCCATCAAAGAGACCTGAAATTCAGTGTTGGGAGGACTGTTGCACATAGCTAAGTTCCTGTTAACGTCATTATCTGAAAAATTGTTTCACCTAAAAGGCACTGTACTGTATTTCAAAAGGAAATGTCAGTGAAAGAACACTTTGTTTTGAGCCATTTTCCTATTTTCCAGTGAGATGGAATTGCTTTTGCTCTTCTTAGGAACAAAGAACTAGTGAGTTTGAAGATGGTTAGATTTTGCAGTGTTGAAAGTCAGCCAAGGTCAACTGTGAATTCAGCTATTGCCTGTTCCCTTTAAGATGCAATATGCTCTTGTTAGAAGATGAGCCTGGCCTGGGTGGTTCTCCGGAACCACTGCATCCGGGGTGCTGCCTGCAGCTGTTTTTCCATGGAGTCATAGTTCTCACTATTTCCCCTATTGCTTATTTAAAAAACTAGTTCTGAGAATACTTCATAGTTTCAATTAATTAAGATTAATTGAGCTTGCTACTTGCAAGGATGGTGCTAAGTTTTCCCTTTGGAGTATTAAAAAAAAAAAGATGACTACATCCCTGCCCTTAATTTAGTTAGGAGGGAAAAAGACATGCACTTGAAAATGGAGAGAATAATACATGATAAATGCCAAATGAGAGAAAGGGAAAGTGAGTTCAAAAGAAGAAGCCAGGACCTAGAGTTATCATTTACTAATATAGAATGTTTAAAAGTATTAACTTCGGTGGGCAAGGGTGTGTGTGTGTGTGTGTGTGTGTGTGTGTGTGTGTGTGTGTAGGATCCTATATTCTGTATTTTTTTTTTTCAAGAATCTTTGGAATTGACTTTAATATTTCTGTATACTCTTTGGCCAAGATTTGTGATTTCATTTGTGAGGTGAATATCCACTGTTCAAATTCCCTCTGTGGTTGCAGAGGGAACGATTACAACTTATTCCTAATTTGAAGTTGTAGAGAAGGGCTTTTTAGCCTTTTTTGTGTCCTGGACTCCCTTGGCAGTCTGTTGAATGAAGTCAATGGACTCCTTCTCAGAATCGTGTTTTTAAATGCATAAAATAAAATATAAAGGATTACAAAGGAAACCCATTATATAGAAGACAGTAATCAAAATCTTAAAAGAAAAAAAGTTTCTGGACCTCAAGTTAAGAACCCCTGTGTTTGAAGGTTGCCTGAGGGTACTGTTTAAAATCACATAGCTATTTGTCAAAGGCAGGCATCTTAAACCTGGGCCTTCTAGATTCCAAGGCTGATGCTCTATCCCGCCTTGGTGCCTTTTATCTGCATAAATGGTACTGTTAAAATATGGCTAAAATGGAGTTCCTTTTGAAGCCGTAGGTTTCATTGTTTTCCAGTTTAGTTTGGGAAAACATGGAGAGGCGCTGAAGTAGATCCTTCTGGCAGGAGCAGAGAGGATTCTTGGGGTTTGGGGAGGGATTGTTTTCCTGGTAGGGATTAAATTATGTTTTTGTTTTGATTTGTTAGTAGGATTGTGAAAAGACTAATAACTTTGCTTTGGTCACAGTAGGATATTAGGAAACAGAGTCAGGATTTAAACCTGGTGGTCTGATTCTTTCTATATTTTACCACTTTTTTTTTTCAACAACTCATAGAGACAGGTATTATTATCCTCCTTGATGCATACAACTGAGGTAACATGCCCAAGGTGGCATAGTTAAAGAAGTGGTAGGGCTAGGACTTGAATCCAAATCTTTTGACTCCATATCCTGTGTTCTTTTTCCTGACCCCATGCTGACTTATTACAATAGTAACGTGTAGTCTTACATAGTCTTTTATGGTTTATGAAATACTTTTAATGCATGTAATCTCATTTGAAATACATAATGACTTTATGAGGGTAGGTAATAGAAATGTTATTTATTGTCACTCTTATGGACAGTAATTTGAGGCTCACATAAGTCAAGTGACTTACTCAAGGTCTAAGTCAAGTGACTTACTCAAGGTCTAAGTCAAGTGACCTACCCAAGGTCACACAGGTAGTAACTGGCAAACTCAGTCAACAGCAAATATCAATCAATTATTAATCAATAAGTATCAAATGCCTACTATGTACCAGGCACTCTGCTTGGGACTACAGCCACCACCACAAAGAACAAAACAATTCTAGCTCTCTAGAATTTTACATTCTAATGGAGGCGACAAGTACCAATATTAGTATATGTAGAATAAATAGGAAATTAATTCAGAATAATTAAATGTTTGGTATTTTGAGATGTTCTAGAAGTTGGGGGATTAAGAAAGAATTCATGAAATGGTGCTTGAGCTGTATCTGAGGAAGAATGAGATCCCACGAGGAGGATGTGAGGAGGGAATCTATTTCTGTCATGGAGGATGGCCAGTGAAAAGTCACAGAGACAGGAGATGGAGTGTTGTGTGTGTGAGGAACAAAGAGAAGACCAGATCATGGAGTGTGGGAAGGGAGATAATGTACAGTGGTGCTGGAAAGATTGGTTAGGATAAGATCAAGAAAGGCTTTAAAAGCTAAAGAGGGACATTTTAATTTTATCCTAGAGGCAGTGGAAGCCACTGGAATCTGTTGAGTAGGGCAGGGACATGGTCAGATTTGCAAACTAGAATGGGGAGAGACTTGAGGTATGAAGAAGACTTAGATGGCTGTTGGAATAATCTAAATGTGAGATCATGAGAGCTTGACCTAAGATCAAGGGCCAAGATGCTAGAGATGTTGTAGAGTAAGATTTAGCAACTGATTGTATATGTGTAAAATGAGGTAACGAGTTGAGAATAATGATGATACAAACTTGCTAGAATGGGGCATATAGGGTAGCAGGCCTCAGATGTAGGGTCAGAGATGAGGAGATTAAACCAGCTGCTATTGCATAGTCTGCCCTGGTTAGTTAGGTTTCTAGGGCAATGGATGAATATACAACTTGAGTGTGTTCTGAAATCTCTTGAAAATCAAAGCTGAAACTTAAAATTTAACTAGAAGTTTTTATTTAAATGTATCTCACTGGAATAAAAAAAAATTCAGGTTAGGATTGTGTCAGAATCATCTACTCTCTGTAACCTGGAAATATTTGTGTTTGAAATGCATTTTCTTTGTATGTGAGTATTCAAATCCTTCTTTCTACATAAAGCCATAGCCTGAGCTCTCATTATATCATTTTTCCTTCTCCCACTTCTTGTCCTTCTTTTCAGACTTCTTTCTCTTTCATTCTGCAGCGATATCGATGCAGGTGACTCAAAGTAGGAGGAAGCAGAGGTCTGTAGTGTGTAGTGCTAGAGGCTGTCTGGTGTCCAGAGAGAACTGCCATCTGGCAGGCCAGGGCCATAAGTCAAGAAGGCAATTTCAGCTGTAAGGGCAGAACTAATCATTAAAAGATGCCAGAAGAATTACTTTAAGTCAATTAGGACAGACAGAATAGGTCAAATGCAAGAAATAGAGAGACTCTAGTGGTATAGAGCTTTGATATTTCCAAAAAAGAATGAAGAAGGTTCAAGGCAAGCTGCTTTGCCCCTGAAGGCCTAGTGTAGAGTTCTTCAAGAGACAGTAGAGGAAAGGGTCTTTCTGATCTAGGGGGATAGAAGGCATGAACATGACATTCTCAAGTTTGCAACCTAACATTTATGAGCTTTTTTTCTTTTTTTTTAAATAAAGTCATATAACCTAAAAAAGCTCTAATGGAAGACATCTGATAATGTGGCGTTATCTATTTATTTGTTTTAATTTATTTTATTTTTAATTTATAGAATAAAACAAGCATTTCCATGAAACTACATATCAATTATGTGCAATTTTGCTATTCCTTTTAAATATATAATAAAGTTATCACCTAAATTTCTTTTTTCCCCACCCCCACCATGGCTACTGTTAGACAAAAATAGGTATATATATGTAAAGTTAATCTGAACATACTTCTATTTATCAGTGCTTTCTCTGGATGCAGATAATGTCTTTCGTAATATGTGCTTTATTGTTAATTTGGGTAGTTATAATAGTCAAAATGACTTATTTGTTCAAAGTTGTCTGTAAACAATATTGCTATTATTATATACAGTGTTCTCCTGGTTCTGCTTATTTCACTCTTCGTTATTCATGAAAATCTTTCCATGTTTTTCTAAGATGATACAGCTCATCATTTCTTATTGCACAATTCCATCACAACCATATACCACAATTTGTCCAATTGATGGACATTCCTGTAATTTCCAGTTCTTTGCCACCCCAAAGAGAGCTGCTGTAAACATTTTAGAACATATAGGTTCTTTTCCTTTTCCCCTAATGATCTTTGGTATAGTATAGCTTTATTGAAACAAAGGGGCATGGAGAAGAATCATTTCATTTTAATAATTAGGCTAGGGATAGGACCTGGACCTGTGATTTCTAGGTCCAGGAAATTCCTAGGTGAGAAAATCCCTCTGTCAATGTTGATTGGCAGCATCCCTTCAACGTAGAGACTCAGAGAGTTGTCTAGGACACTGAGAGGTTGAGTGTCCCTTACCCAGGGTGACATGGCCAGTATGTGTTATAGTTAAAACTTGAACTGAGGTCTTCTTGGCTTCTAGACTGTCTCTTTATCTACTATAATATGCTGTTTCTGTTTTGATGATTGCCTACATAATTTTAAGTAATATGGAATGTTATATTGCTTTATGCTTTAGCAGGTAAAAAGGCAATGGCAAGTGAGAGATTTTCCCAACCCATCAAGCTACTTTGTTTTGGGTTCGTCAGTGTCTTGCTCACTTCCACAGTGGCACTGTCCATGCCAGTCTACTGAAGGTGGGACGTCTCATGGATTATTACAGCGTGATAGTTTGTTCTCTTGTTTAACAAATGCTACTTAAACTGGGTGCCACATTTCCAGTTGACATGGCTTAGATGGAAGAATTCCAAATAAGATTAGAGGATCTGAATGGGGAGAGGATTTGAGAGTCCATCTGGTTGAGCCTGCGTTGGGACTACTCTTTCCAACCTTCCTGACAAGTCATTTCCATTTGGAGATATTTAGTCAATCAATCAACAAGCATTTATTAAGCCCTAACTGTATATAGTCTGCTCAGCCCTGGTGATGAAAGAAAGGCAAAGATGGTCACTGTTCTTAAACATTCTAATGGGAGAGACAGCCGGTAAATAACTAGTTACATACAAGATATACACAGAGTTTTTGTGGTGGTTGTTCAGTCATTTCAATTGTGTTTGTATTTTTGTGACCCCATTTGGACTTTTCTTGGCAGAGATACTTGAAATCATTTGCTGTTTCCTTCTCCAGCTCATTTTATAGATGAGGAATGAAGCAAACGGGGTTTAGTGACTTGCCCAGGGACACACAATGAGCCAGATTTGAACTCAGGAAATAATGAATCTTCCTGACTTCAGGCCCGATCCTCTATCTATTGAACTACCTAGCTGCCCCATACACAGAACAGATAGAAAGTAATCTCAGAGGGGAAGGCACTAGCAGCTGGGGGCCAAATCCAGTACTTCTTTTAGCCATCTCTTTTACTTTTCCATAGCTCATCAGGAAGTTTTTTCTCCCCTTAAGTGGTTGAAGTCTGAAGCTTTATGGAACAGTGAAAAGAATGTTAGATTTGGAGGCTGAGGGCCTGGGTTTTAATCCTGACTGTGACCCTTTTACAAATCATCTAACCTTTCCGAGCCTTAGTGTCCTCATCTGTAAAATGAGGTGGTTGGACAAGATGATCTCAAAGGTACCTTCTGAATCCAAATCTATGATTTATGATCCTATGAATTTCTACCTTCTGATTTTAGTCCTGTGGTTTGGGACTTGCGGAACAAATCTGATCCCTCTTCTCCAGGACAAAGTTGTCATGTTCCCCCAAAGTCTTTTTTTTCTCTGGGCTAACTATCTGGGTGTTCACCATCTTGGATACCTTCTTCTGGACTGCATTGTGTTCCTGCGTGAGCTGCCCAGAGCTCCAGAAGAGGGTATGACCAGAGCAGAATACAGTAGAACTATCCCATTACATCTTTTTCTATGGGCACAGACCTGGTTGATTATGTGTATTATGCTGTAAAGAGTAGCGGTCTTGGCCACACACATTGAAAATGTAGCCAAGACCATGGCTCAGCCACTTGATGCTGTTTTTGAAAAGCTATTGAAAAGTGATGATGATAGCCCAATTAAAACTGGCCAGTCTATTTCTCTGAATGATTTCTGCTTCAGTTGACAATTAGCCAATTAAAAGCTTCAATTGCAGGTTTTTGTCTACTTCTTTCTTACTGAAGGTTTCTGCCAAGTATCATTCTCTTTCCCCATCTTTTTTTTTTGTCTACAGTCTGGCTTTCGGCCACTGCCCCATGCATACCTGAAGTGCTGGATTTCCTGGCTGCCACACATACCTTTGGTTTCTTTGACTTGGTTTACAATCATCCCTCCTCTCCAAGTTGGGCTTCAGAAATTTTCTGGATCCTCTCCTGGGAGTTCTAAGCTGTCTGGGCCATTAGCATTTTGGGCTTCATTGTATTAGACAGCCATCTGGTTGGAGCTGGGAAACATGACCGTCAATTTAGCCAAGGGAAAAAATAATAAAGGCTCATTGAACTCTGATATTATGCTCCACATACTAAGTTAACATGCTATTTTTTCCACAGATAAGTTTAAAATTTTTAAAATTGTTTGCATTACAATAATCATCCTTGGCTGTTAAAGTGCAGAAATAATTATTGACATCACTCTTAACAAGAGAAATTTGACAATTGTTCAAAGCTAGACTCAGCTTCCCGTTTTTATGAGGATCAGAGGATTTAGGACTGGTGGAGAACCTTAGAGATCATTTAGTTCAACCCTTTCATTTTACAGATGGGGAAAAGTGAGGCTTAAATGATTTGCCCAAGGTCACAGAGAGAGTCAGTAGCAGAGCTGAGATTCTCTGGCTCTAAATAACCAGTGGATTCTACCCAGCCTCAACACAGAACCAACTCAAGGCTTATCAGTCAATCAGTCAATAAACATCTGTTAAATACCTGCTATGAGCCAAGCATTGGCGATACAAAGAAAGGCAAAAGGTTGTCGTCCAGGAGTTCACAATCTAAATAGGAACAGTACATAAAAAAGTAGCTTAAAAGGGGGAGAAAAAGAGAGGAGGGAGGGTATGTGGCTCAGGAGCATGATGAAGTTTTAGATCCAGGTGGGAAATGAGGTATCTGCCCTAGGTCCCTTCCTTAAATAGAGGATCTGGGAGAAGCTTTCTCATGTCCGTCCTCCAGACTCTCCAATCAGAAGGAGGAAGGAGCCCAAGGCAGAAGAGGTGGAGGCGGGGGGAGGGAGAAGGTACTGAGGAAGTATAAGTTTCAGATGGGTTTCTGGAGATGAAGTCGAAGTGAGTAGCAGTAGCCAGGTGTGATTTTAACTCAGCACATTTTATATTCCAAAGAATCTGCTAACCCTAGGCTATCAATTCTATATCAGATTGCTGGTCATCTTAGCCTTTGGGCTGGTGGGGTTCTGCCTTGTGCTATTCCTGCTTAATCATTCATCTCTATTTTTGTGAGCTGTCTCCCATTGTCTATACCCCTTATTACTTATTACCTCTTACCACCCCAGTCTAAATCTTGCCCTCCCCCCAACACCCTAATTCTAGCTCATGCCTCATCTTGTTTACCATAACTAACAAATTCCATTTCAGGTGGTGTGTTCCCAGCTTTGCCTTCCTCCACCACTTTGATGTATGGGTTGCATTACCAACTAATTAGAGTACTGTAAGTTCTTTTGAGGAAGGAGGGTACATCTCTGCATCCTCTGGATGCCCTTTTTTCTAGTTCAATGCATAAGTTTTCTGTGACTTAGAGGGAGGACAGGATCTGACTTGGATCACCTCTCCAGAGGAGCACTTTGGAAGATCAAGAAGTAGAAAAAAGGAATTCCAAGTGGAGAACAGTTACAAAGCAACATAAAAATAAGTTCAAGTCCATGTTATATAAATAAGGTATGAGAGGATATTGTGTGGGAAAACCCATTATTAGATGGCATCAATCAGGAAAGTTTTCTCAAAGGTGGGTGAATGAATGTTGAACTAGATCTAGGGAACTTTGGGGATGCAGGAGATCAAGAAAGTTACATGAATTATATGAAATATAAAATTAATAAAAATTTTAGATAATAGAAAAGTTGTGTTGAAGCAACTTTCACTTTTCAATTTTTTTTGTCTAGGGTTATTTCCCCCAACATTAAAAAGACAGAATTATGGTTGATTTCACTGGCAGGCTTTTCAGGATGACAAAGTACATCATAACTATCCTGATTTACTGTTTCAGATTGTTTTTGATGGGACAGGGGGTATTCACCCAGAGGCACAGAAATAAATGAGTAGTAGTGGGTTTTTGTGTATGTGAATCTATATGGAGAGAAAAAACTTTTTAATTGATTTTTAGGAATATTTTAATCATGCACAAATGAGAAACTTATTTAAATTTTAAAAAGTGGTTTTTAATTCTTGGGAAATTATGATACTTGGAAAAAAAAACAGAAAGAACTCACAGATAATAACCCTGTTTGATGATAACCATTTCAGTGTTGTTTTGGAACTCTGTTGTTGGGGGACTGAAGTACTAATCTCATGTCACCAACTTTTTAGGGGACTGATAAGACTGGTGAAGTGGCTTTGATAAAACAGGAACACATTGAGACTTGGTGCAAATCTCCAACCAAATCTTTAACTGAATGTTCTTTAATGGTGTTCATTTTTGCCGCTTTTTTTTTTCAACTAGGTGCTGTTTAGGCCAGAAGCTTGAAATAAATAAATTCTTCTCTATATTCTAATCTTCCCACAAAGGAAGGTACATATATAAATGGAAAGTAATTGAAAAAAAAATCAAATAATATATCACTAACCTTTTTTTTTCTTTCTAGTGTTAAATTTCAATACAATTGGAATATAGAATTGGTATTGCTTATCATGGAAATGTTTTGAATCAAATATTCTACATAGATCACGGCCTCTTAGGCTTTTATTACACAAATTTCTCTTCTGGTTTTTGTTGATCTTTGCTGTAAATTATACACTAACTTAGTTCACACACATACACCCTCTATTGAGTTAATGCATACTGAGTTGAACAGTGAAATCAATTTGAGAATCATACTTTTCATAAGTTGTCAGGATTTATAGCTGGAAGAAACCTTAGCAGTCACTTGGGTCAAACATTTCTTATTTTACAGTTGAGGAAACTGAGGTTCAGAAGAGGTTAAGTGATGTGTCCAAGTTACATAAGTAGTAAGTATCAGAGCCCAGGATTCAGTCCTAGGTCGCATGACCCCAATCTAGTACTTTTTTTTTTACTGCAATACATCACCTCCTGTTTTCACTGAATTTAAAATAATAGCTAGCTTTACAATGCTTTCAGGTTTACAAAGAACTTTATCAGTGTTAACTCATTTCATCTTCATAACAACCTTGTGAGGAAGGTGGCTATTATATTATCCTTATTTTGCAGATGAGAACACTGAGACATGGAGAGCTTAAGTAATTGGCCCAGAGTCTCACAGCTGGTAAGATTTGAACTAAGAGTTTCCTGACTTCAAGTCCTGTACTCTATCTTATCAGTCACCCAGCTGACCAAAAAGTATATCATCAATGGAACTGTTTAATAAGTATTTAAAAATTGAAGTCATGGTCTCGTAGAGCATTAGAAATAGAATTGGAACAGATCTTAGACATCATGCATTCCAACTTCTCCCTTTCGCATATGAGGAAACTGAGGCCAGGAGAGATGAAGTAACTTACTGAAAGTGACTCAAATAGTAAATAGCAGAGCTAGATCCTCTGACTCCAAATTCAGTGCTCTTTTCACTCCACTACTCTGACCTCAGTACTTTTTTTTGTTTTCCATCCCCACCTGCAGTTAACTTGAATGTCACTAAAGTGTCATCATCTTGAAGACTGGCTGGTAATGAGCCTCCCAGAGCATACCTGTGTTGGTCCACCAACAACTGGCATTCAGTCAGTGAGTGAACCTGGACCTGAAGCATTTCCAGCTTGGTGGGAGGACCCTCCAGAGCTTTTGTTCTTTCACATTGAGGCATTGGAAGAGGATTTTAAGTAAAAGAAGAAAAGGGTTACATTTCCTAAGTTCAAGTCTGTAGAAAGTGTTGCTTGACCCAACGAGTTTTTTCCCCCCTCCATAGTGAAGTATTAAGTTATTTTGTGCCAATGTCAGCTTGTTGGGCTTAAGTATGTGTTAGATAGTTTCAGAAAGTGCTGATTTCGCAGCCTCATGGAGTCCATTTAGCTGAGAAAACTAATATCTTTCTTGGGTATGCCGCTCTTCATTAGGAGGAATTGATGCATTTCCTAGCTTCATAGAAACTAGCTTAGGTTTTTTGCTGGATTGATACAGTTTTTTCAGACTGGATTTGTCAGCAGTCTCTATAGTGTGGAAGAGAACTTGTTTCTTCTCCTTATGGCATTCCTGTTCACATTTAGTAATGGCAAACTGTAGTTTGAGTTTGTTAGAAACAAAACTGCTGTGTCTGTGAACTGTATTCTGGCTTGTGTTCTTGGTAAGCTGAGTCTCAGTAATTTTAAGTGGGGGCTTGTCAGAGATTTCAGAAATGAAACAGCACACTACATTCTTGTTGCTATAAGATAGCTTTAGAGCATGGTAGGGAATATTAGCCAGGTTTATGATCCAAGTATAGGATTGATTAAAAAAAAAAGACTTTGACATAATTTAGGATAAAAAGAACTATGTAAATGTAAGATAATACAAGAAGATAGCAACTTTTTAAGTTGTATATTATATATATGAGCTAGATAAACTTGTCTCATTTTCAAAGGCAACTTATTTGATTTGTTTTTCTTGGCAAAATTGTGACTAAAAGAAATTTGAAATTTAGCCTCTTTCCCTTATCATTTTGATTTGGATATGGCCATGTTTGAGAATGGGGGAATGAGGGTTACAATTGACCATTTTTGGTATAATTTTCCCTTTGTTTGTACCCTTGGAGCCCATAAGTCTTTACAGTTGAAATTGATTTAATTAAATAAACTTTTAAGTATGTATCATATTTCAGGCAATGTGTTGTATGGGGTATGCAAAGACAAAAAAGATTATTCATATATATTTGCTTTTATTAAGGCTATGTGAATATGTATTCAAAAGCCTGATGAATTTTTCAGGTATACTTTGACTCTATGTTTACATCATTGTGAGGGTTCAGTTTGCCAATGGTACAGATTCCTTTATGCAATCCTCCGTGCTTGCTCCATACCGTATAGTTCCTATCAATATTTTCCCATGAATCCATCACGGAGCATCAAACTAACCCATTGGACACATCCTTGGTTATTTTGGCATCTAAGGGATGCCAGTGTGCCACTCATGTAGTCCGTCTGTTGTCTGTTTTTCTTAGGCTATGACAAGCCTGTTTTGGGGTCAGATATACTCATGAGCATATTTGTGTTTTATGTGGAATATCTTCCAGGATTCTTGAAGGAATAATGGCTTCTATTGTGGAATCTGATGTGAACATAGACAAGTATAACTTGAGGCAGAGAATGAAGGCAAAAAGGAGAGAGAAAACCAGGAGCTCTAGGAATCTTTGAAGTAGGATAGACCCACTTTAGCTAACAGCTATCAGTATCACGAAGGCTCAATGACTAGATGACCTCACTTCTTTATCTCTGTTACAGCCATCATCATTTTCCTAGTCATCCAGCTACATGATCTCAGAGTTATCCTTGACTCTTTCCCTAGTTTTACCCTTCAAATCTATCCAGTCACTTGCCATATATTGTAGATTGAATCCTGAAACATTTTTTTTCCATCTCCATCTCCTTCTCTGAGCTCACATGATTGATTGACGTCCAACTCTGGGCCTGAATCAGCTCTTGCATGAACCAGGATAATAACATAGTAACTGGTCTTCCTACTTCCAGCTTTTCCACTGATTTGATTTGATCTGATAAGGAGCCACCCTTCTTGACTTTGTCTTAAGTGCTATTAGAACAGTGCCTAGTACATAGTAAGCACTTAACACATGATGATTCATTTGTTCATTCATTCACTCATGAATTCATGAATGGACACTTCTTCACATAGTACATCAGATATCATGTCCAGATTTCCTTCTTCTCTGTCTCACCCAAGTTTTTTTTTTTTAACCATTCATCAAAGGAACAGAATTGTTTAGTTACTCTTTGCCATTCTTTTTCATTTAAATATTTCATTACATTTTTTTTATTCCCAAGAGCTGTTTAGAAACTTAAACAACAAACTGAAAGTTGGTAATTTGCTTTTTTTCATGTAATCCTGTTTTTTTTTAAAGACCTGTCATGTCATATATTTCCTGTAACTAATTTTCTTTCAAATTTGTTCCATTTGGATACGAGAAAATGGGACTGTCTTGAAATTATCCATAGATGTATCTTCTTTTTAGCCATCTAGTGATGAAGATGTTTTACTTTAGTCAAAGGCTTGGCTTGTGGAGAGTAGACCTGCAGCTCCTCTGTAGATTGTAGGCTTGGAGAGTTGCCTCAGACATGGAGAAGTTTAATGACTTGCCCAGGGTCACACAGTATACGCTGTGTCAGAGGGCAGAACTGGCGCTCAAATCATCCCAATTGACATTCTGTCTATTATACCAATCTACTGTTGATCCAAAGTACATGATGGCAAATTAATGTTATCAAAAGAGTCTAGTTCCTGATGATATCTAGCTATATAATCTGTCTTTTCTTGGAACCTCCATATTTCACATGAGATCTTTTAGTTTATATATAGTAACTGGTAGAAGGCATTAAATATACCTATATGTTGTGGTCTGAAGGAATTCAATCTCCTCTATTCCTTTGAGAATCTTTTCCACATATAGGCATCTTTTTCAATATCCTTGCTAATCACTTTTCTTTAATTCCTCTGAAACTATTTCCAAATCGTTTTGGAAAGGGAATTGACTGATCAGCTTCTCCATACTTAATTGCTATACAAAGCTGTTCCAAAGTGGCCATATGAAAAATGGTGAATTCATCTCAAATACAAAATTTTTTTCTTTTTTTCGCTTTTGTTGAGAACAGGAAATTAAATTTGAAATTTCAAGTTCATTAAACAGAGGATCAAATACATAGGGGTAACTTTTGGGAATCTGTAACTGCCATGAATAGAAATAAAAAGCGTTAATTGATTGTGGGCTATTTATTATACATAAAGTACATTTTCCAGTGCCATAGCATATATACTTAGAATAGCATGTCCCCTTAGATATGTCTACTTTTAAATTGGAATTGGGTGCAAAAAATGGCTGATGTGATCATCATTCAAGATGGAGGTTTTTGAGGAATTCTGAAATGGAGATTGCTATGCCCTTTAATTGTTCCTGGAGTTTAGTAAAAAATTTTTTGATGATTTTCTGTATCGGAGGCCAGAAATCAGATGCTGGCAGGTCCTCTCCCACCTTCCCAGGTCTACAGGAATGCCTCACTACTTGGAACAAAGTCTTCAATTTGTCCGCAGTGACTGCTCCCACTGTGGGCCTATGGGCTAGGTACTATCTACTATTCATGTACTGTGCAGCCTGTCAGGGTTTTTGGTAACTTGTTGTTTCACGTGATTTCGTAGGTAAGACTGGTTTAAATATGCGCTGTCAAGGCTACTGTTGTACCGTACTATATGTATATTTAGAGCCTTTAAATTTGAGTGACATCTAATGACAATCAGTAGTAAATGGGAGTGGGAAAAAATGATTTCTGTTCTATAACTGTGCTTTGTAAAGGAAGTTTCTCTTTTAGGTTTCATATCATCAGAGGTTCTTCATAAAGGCTTGTTGATTTATTCATTAATCTTGTCATTGTTGACTTCTGTATTATATACCCTTAGGATCATTTTACCTGCCAAAATAGTCTTTTCCTCATTGCATGTTATTGGATTTTTTAGGAAGTTTAATGTGATAATATTTTAACTAACAGATGATTCATACAGGTAAACAAAAATTATTAGATTTTAGACAGGATAATACAAAATACTGGTGGCTTATATGGTGCATCTTGCTCCTTTTTTCCTTCCTGTCCTTTTTTCAGTGGTGAAACCTGGGAAAAGAGGGTGAAGCAAAGAAAGATATGGAAAGATTTAAGTGAAGAGATCCACTTGGGGGGGTAGATGCAACTAACCCCCTGAAATCTCCTGGAAAGCACAGATAGAAGAAATATGAAGTTTTGGCAAATCTGACTCTTTCTGAGTAAGGAAGAAGTAGGTATACTGCAGTGGGATTCTTAAACCTCTTTTGCATCATGGAACCCTTTGGCAGTCTGATAAAGCCTATGGATTCCTCAGAATAATTTTTTTTAATATTACAAGGGAAGGAAATGCAACATTTGCTAGAAATTGATGAAATTAAACATGCACTTTTTTTTCTCACCTAATTAAGAGATCTCCTGTTAAGTTGTGGACCTGAGGGAACTTTAGGAGTGGGGCAGAGAGTTGAGGAAAATTAAAAAAAAAAAGGAAAAGTAAATTCTTTGTGGGGGAAAATGTTAGTGAAGGATTTTTTGCAAAGGGAAGAGGGGAAAGGTCCATTAAGAAGTAGAGAGGTGAAAATTCAGGTATCTCCTGCTTTAATGTAGGGTGTCTAGTCACCTTTTATACAAGTCTTTTTGGAAACTAGAATTTAGGATTTTATTCTTAAAGAGATACTTTTTGAAGTAGAAAAGATCAACTATTTTTCTGTAAACATTTGTGGGCTATTACATACATTGGTCTGAAAAGTATTTCAGATCCATTGCCTGTACTCTGAGCTCTGAGAAAGATATTTTGCAAGGTAGTGATTTAAAATGACATAAGGCTGGGGTGAGGAACCTGTGGCCTCTTGGCCACATGTGGCCCTCTAGGTCCTTGGGTGTGGTCTTTTGACTAAGTCCAAGTTTTACAGAATAAATCCTTTTATTAAGGGGATTTGTTCTGTGAAGTTTGGATTCAGTCAAAGGGCCACACTTGAGGACCTAGAGGGCCACATGTGGCCAAGAGGCCGCAGGTTCCCCACTCCTGACACAGGGAGATTTTCCATGTTTCAGAGCCTGACAGTGAGGTCTAGTTAGTCCTAGAGTGGGTATCAGAATTCCTAAACATGATTTTGGAAATAGCCTAACGTGACAAGGGAACTGATGTGTGTTGTTCAGACCCTCGGCTGCCAAGAGGAAGCACTACAAGCAGCCTGGATGAGTGTGACATTGATGAAATCAACTGGACTGTGTCAAACAGGGTCAGTCCCAGAAAACCCATAACAACTGTTATTGAAAAACCACAGGCAGAAAAATGGAATCTGTGGCCTGAGAAAGAATCAGTCAGTAAGCAGCTGTGCCTGCTTTGTTAGTAAAATGTCCAGGCTTTAACACACACTGCTAAATTAGGGTATTTAATTGTTCATCACGAGTCTCTCCCCTCTTTTTTCAGTGTTAGGTTTTGATTTCCCATGTTTGTTGTTGTTGAGTTGTTTCACTTGTGTCCAGCTCTTTGTGGCCCTATTTGGGGTTTTCTTGGCAAAGATGCTGCAGTGGTTTGCCATTTCCTTCTCTAGCTCATTTTACAGATGAGGAAACTGAGGCAAACAGGGGTAAGTGACTTGCATAGCTAGTGTCTGAAGCAAGATTTGAACTCAGGTCTACTTGATTCCAGGCCTAGCCCTGTATCCACTACATCCTGTAGCTTCCCACATTTGTAGGGTTGAAAAGAGGGTATCTTTCTTCATAGGCTCTATGTCGTGTTTAATAAGTTACTGGGGTCCTTTGGATGGACTGGAATATTAAATATATAATAGAAAACATTGGATGTGTAATAATCATCAATTATTATAAAAAATCCTATGGGTAATAGCTGAACATCTCTAAATTTGCCCTGTAGCCTTCTGTTTGATTCCCTACTCCCTGATTTTTTTTAAGGCCATAACTAAATCATAAGAGGGAGGATGGTATAATGGTTAGAGGGTAGGCCTTGGAGTCAGAAAGATGTGGATTCACACGTTGCCTCTGACACATACAGGCTGTGTAACCATGGGCTGGGTATCTTGACCACTTCTCAGTGCCTCAGGAAATCCTAGAGTGAATTGCTTCCAATAGATGAAGACACAAATATGAATCAGCATCTCTTCTACGCCACCCTTCCCTAGTCAAGCTTATTAATACATTTTGTAGAGATGATTAATAGACTTTATAGACAAACATTGTGCTCAGTAACATAGTGCATGACTTCATATTTATCCCAAATACTCTTAATTCTTTCTTTGCTAATATAGCTTTATATCTACTGTGGCTTCTCTTATGTCTTCAGAGAAGAGAGAAATATGGGGGGACGTATGGGGGAAGCCGGGAGGGTTCAAGGGAGGATGGGAGGATCCGATGAGTGATTTGGCTATGAGAGGTAAAGGATAGAGATGAGTCATAGATAGACTTGAGGTTTCTGGTCAGAGCAAACGATGGTGCCATCAGTAGCTGGGTTTTGAGTATGTTAAGTATGGACTTCAGGAGGGGAGGGCAAAAAAGTGAAAATAGAAATATTGAGGGGCTAGTTGGAGACATAAGACTGGTACTTAGGTGAGAGGGCTAGTCTGGAGATTGAAACAAACGTGGCATCTGGCAGCCTAGGGTAAAGTCCTGAGAGTAGAGGAGCTATTTCTGAGGGAGGAAGTAGAAAAAGGAGAGCCTTGGTGGGAGAGCCATGAGGCCTTTCCAGAGGACTCGACTTGTCCCTCTGCTGTAAACATCCACAAAGCTTAGTATCGGTTTTGGGGAACAGCACACCAACAAGGGTGCTTAAGACAAGAGAATGAACTAAACAGCTCCTTCCCCATGTCCAGCAGTATTGCACGAAGCCAAGTAGCACAGTAGCTATGATGTTGGACTTGGGAGTCTGGAAGTCCTGAGTTAGAATTCTGGTTCATTCACTTAGCTGTGTAATGCCGTAACCTTAGAGGTAACTAGGTGGTGAAGCGGATAGAACACTGAACCTGGAGCCAAGAATATGTGAATTCAAATCTAGCCTCAGACGCTTCCTAGCTGTGTGGCCCTGGACAAGTCACTTAATCTGTGTCTGTCTCACCTGTAAAATGGGGATAGTAATAGCACCTGCCACATAAGGCTGTGAGGATTGGAGGAGCTAATTTAGGTAGTGTCCTGAAAATCTTACCCTGTTAGATAAATGCTAGACACCGTTAATACTATTGTATAGTCCTCTGTGTCAGTCTCAGGCTTTCCATTACTTATTATGGTTTCTCTCTCCGTACTCTGTTCTTTGCTGGTCTCTGTTGGCTTCCTTTTGCTCAAGGACCTTGTCTCCTGTATGTATATTTGAAGTGTAATTCTGCCAATGCCATTATATCACCCAGACACCCCCCTTGGGGGGAGAGGTGGGTGACAATGAAGCTAGGATGACTAGAGAGGTATGACAGGTAGAACTCCCCTTCCCCCACTCAGCCCTTTTTCTGAGGCTTTTTCTTGGCGTGGATGTGACAGTGGTTTCACTGAGGTTTTACCATCAGGGCCCAAACCCTGCCAGGTCCTGCTAACCCCAAAAGGCTTTGAATATCAGCCTCATGCTTTGTCAGTCAAACAGCTTTTATTAAGTGCCTATTATGTGCCAAGTACTGTGCTGGGTGGTAGAGATACCAAGACAGAAATGAGAACAGTTCTTGTATTCAAAGAGCTGTCTTGGAGGTGTGTGTGTGTGTGTGTATGTACTGCAGTTAGATGCAAGGTACTTTTTGAGGGGAAGGCACTATCAGCGTCAGGTGTCAGGAAAAACCTCATGTGATGCTGGAGCTAAATCTTGAAGAAAACTAGGAATTCTGAGACAGGGAAGAGAGATGGGAGTGCATTGTAGGCATGGAAGACAGGCAGCTGAAAGGTATGTCAAGAAAAGTCAAGTCAATAAGCATTTCTTAAGCACCTGCTATGTGCTATGCTAAGTGTAGGAAATACCATACAAATAGAAACAGCCCCGGCTTTCAAGGATTTTATATTCGAGTGAGGGAAGGTAACACATTAAAGGGTGCTTGGGTGGGATTGGGGGGAATAATGGGGAGGGGAATGATTAACATACCAACTGCCCAGGAGAATGGGAGAGATAATTTAGAAAGTCAGGAGTACAGTCTCAAGAGGAATGAAAATGTGTGTGTGTGTGGGGAGGGGTTGCCATGTATAAGGAACAGCAAGAATGTCATTTCAACCCTTGGTCACGGATTATATTCAGAGGACTACTAGTTGACTCCCTGTTATACCTGCCTGCTGCTGTCCTTGGCATTTGGGGAATGAATGCTGATAGTGAAGGATGAGAGGAGGGAAAGAATGAGCAATGAAAGCTGCAGAAGGAATAGCAGGAACTGTCAGGAGGAGTTATGATGATAGTAGAAAGAGAACTAGGGAAGTATCATGTCATGGAAGTGAGGAAGGGTGGCCACAGGGGTGGATACAGCATAGAGGTCAAGAGGGACAAGAATTGAGAAGAGGCTCTTGGATTTGGCGATTAGCAGGTCACTGACCTTCTGAGGAAACAGCTTCTAGAGAAGGGTAGTAGTAGAAGTCAGACGGCAAGAATTTAACCAGTAAGTAGGTGATGAGAGAAGAGGAGACAGTGAGTGCAGATTCTCTTCGGAAGTCTGGTGTTGAAAGGATATGGAGAAATACAGCAGACGAGTGCACCCTTGGGACTTAATGGAGAAATGATGGTGATAGATGTGGGGTTAATGAGTTTGAGGGAAGGGGAGGAGTGCAGAGCATCTTACTCTAATCTTTAGTTCAAGATGCACAGAATTCTTAGTGCATAAAAATAAGCAAATGTAAGACATTTTCCTAACAGAAAGTACTACGGAAATTGTGATTTTCTTCTCTAAATAGTCCTTTTGTTTTCTAGGTATAAACATGTCATTGAAATGCATTAAAATGGCAGCAGTAGCAGCATTACTGGATGTAGTCAGTGTTGCATCCAGTACTAGTTAGGTTAATATTATACATGTTGATTTTCATCAGAGAATTAAGCAGAAAAGGCTTTCTATTTTAGAGGACAAAGGGAACCTTGTTTTGACCCCATTACCTGAACACACTCTGATCTCATCCCTAGGATGATTTTTAAAATTAATTTCATTATATTTTAATACCATAAACCAGAAGTTCTTAACCTGGGAGTTTGTGAAGTTTTAGAAAAATATATTTTGATAACTTTTTTTTCATCAAAATACCAGGTATTTTTAAATGATTTTTTTTCAATTATAGAGCTTTTTTTTTTTTTTTTTTTCCTTTTCAACTCCATCCTATACTCTGGGCTGGGGGGGAACCTCTTATAATAAATAGGCATAGTCAAGCAAGCAAATTCCCATATGGGCTATGTGCAAAAATGTGTCTCATTCTGCCCATTTAGTTAGGAGACAGCTAGCATTCTTCTGCACAACTCCTCTGGAATCACAGTTGATTATTTACATTGATCAGAATTCTTCTGCCTTTCAAAATTGTTTGTTTTTTTATAATGTTGAATATTTGCAATTCAGTTAGATAACTACTTCAATATAATTGGTTTCCTTTATAACATCATGTATTTTATGCATTTAAAAACATTATTCTAGGGACTGCACAGGTTTCACCAGACTGCCAAAGGGGTCCATGACTCACACAAATGTTAAGAACTCATGCTTTAAAGCTAATTCACTACTATGAGAAAACTTTGAGAGAGACCTTGTGGTTTCAGACATAGTTCATTTTCAAGTATTGATTAAAGTAGGTGTTTGGGAAACAGAGTAAAAAATAAATTAACTTTTATAGTTCATGCTCTTGGAGTTTACATATGACATTTGGAATAATATATGGGAAACCTTGAATGGAGAGGTTCCATCTGCCATTAGACTCTGTCTAAAAACCTTTCCTAGCAAATTGTCTTGCTCCTCAGGACTTTTGTCTAAGTGGTGCTGGTACAACTGGATCCTGTATGCATTCCTCTGAGTTGGAGCCTTTGGGGGTTCAAAGTTGGTGCATTTGTATCTTATAATCAGAATGATTTGTTACCTTGAGGTCAGCCTGTGAGGTAGTTCTAAAGTCCTTACTGAATGAAGTATGATTTCATGCTTTAGGTTTTAAGAGCCTTATGTTCACTCAAGTAAAACAGATAGACTTATCTCTGTGTTCCCAGACTTTTGGCACATGGCTTATTTTTGGGACTTTTCTTGTGCATAGTTGACTCTTGGGGGGATCACATTTAAATAAATAAACTTCTCTTTTAGGGCTACATACTACCCATGTACACTATTGCCAGGGTAGATTGATTTCCTGCCTAATGGCAGCTCTTATAGTTCTATGGCAGATTTCAGGATCAGGCATAATAGAAGCTAAAATAATTTTATGGTTGGCTAGTCTTTATGCTTCAGCACATGCATCAGAGTGCCCTAGGGGTGCAGGAAGAATTCCGGAGTTCACTCATACACAATGAATATCATTGACCAAATGGATAAATAAGTCATTGTAGATTTTTACCTTCCTTTTATATAGATCAGGTATAGTTCTTACTCAAAATAGGTTCTAAACCATATAGATTTGTGATCTGTGTAGGACAGAGAACCCCTCCTGCCACCCCACACACACCCCACCATTTCCACAGCAAGATTCTTTTGATCGGCTAACCATTTAACAAAGTTACTTCTGGGGTGTGCACTCAACTAGATGAAAAATAAATATTTTTCCTGGTTGATGTTATTCTATGACCAACAACATGAGTAATCCCATTTAAAATGAGAATGCACATGAGGTCCTAAGTATGGAGGAAATTAGAAAAGTCAATTTAAAATTCAGGATACAAGGAAAACATGAAGGACCTGCCTGAGTTACAACATTGATTGATCTTGTGTGTGTAGGAGATGGTGAAATTCTTTGTCATCCTTCAGTCTCGAAGTCTTTGAATACCCAGTTGTTTCCTATAGAGAAAAAAAAAGTAACTATGGTCAGAGAGTGATTATGGAGATCCTATTGTGGCTGAGGGAGAATGCTTTTAGTTCCTTATTATGGCACAGCTGCATCCTCCTGGGGAGAAGTCTTGTGAAATCTGCATTGCTTCCAGCTTTAAATCGCCATTGTTAGAACCTTCAAGCCAACACATGACCTGCTCAATTTAGACAATTGACCCAAGTTGAAGGTTTTGCCTGTAGGAATTTAGACGCGTATTTATTTTGACAGTTGATTCTTATGTTGTCCGGAAATGGATGAAGTAAGTAAACGAAACGCAGACTTTCATTGGAGCTGAGAGCATGGAGTTACTGCTTTTCTCCTGGTTTTTTGAAACATTTCTTCTCTTCAGGCGAGTGTCCTGAAATGCCTAAGCATATCCTAATGCTTGTTACTGCACCAGGACAACCGAATTTTTCCTTGCATGCTTGGATTTGGCTTCCAAAGTAAGGAGTGCTTTAAGAAAACCAATCGCTTTGTAGCGTGGCTCCAGGAAAAAAAAAAAACAAAAAACCAACAAACTTTCACCTGAGTCATCATAACTTTACTCTGTCCAGTAGTTGGTAACTGCTATCAAATTTTAACTTGGTATGCACTCATTCTTGCTGCCCACCAACTTTCTTTTGCAATTTTGGATTACATCATAAATGAATAATCTCCCTAGTTATCAGGGAAAGTTCCAGCTCTGCCCTCCAAAGTGCCTAACTGTCCTGTAATAGGAACTTTTTCAAGGATTGGGAGGACTTGTTGGATAAATTAAGCATTGCTAGCCAAGCAACTCAGCAATTGTATTTTGTTTTTTTCCTAGTGTGCAAGTATTCCTGCCACAAGAAATGTGAAACAAAGGTAAGTACTGCGTTTTTCTGTTTCAGTGGTATATTATGGTAGTAAGTTAGATTTTGTTGAATGAAATGTATAGAACTAAACTTATTTTAAAAGAATGCTTCTTTGGAAAGTAACTAGTATCAGGATATAATAGATATGTTTATATATATATATATATGTATGTGTACACATGTATTTTTAACTTATATTTTACTTAAGCATTTGTTTTCTCTCCCTCTCATCTTCCCCACTCCAAAAACTTTTTTTGGAAAAAAAAAGGTAAATCAATACCCTTGTAACAAAATATACATACTCCAGCAAAACCTAATTCCATTATTTTGGCCCTATCCAAAAATATGTATCTCCTTCTATGTCTTGAGTCCATCACCTCTCACTCAGGAGGTAGGTATCATCTTTCATTATCAGTCTTCTGGAATCATGATCAGTTATCACATTGATCAGTGTTTTTAACTCTTTTGAAGGTGTTTGTCTTTACATTGCTGTGTTTATTGTATAATTTGTTTTCTTGGTTTTCACTTTACTCTGTATCATATTATATAGCTTATTTGTTTATGTCAGTGAGTATCATCTGTTTTATTTACTTAAAATAAAGTACAGAGCTATACAACTTCCATAATATTTTAAATTCTGACTTGAGACAAGGTCTTTTGGCTAGTGGTGGTGGTGATGGTATCAGTAGAAATATAGTTAATTACATTTATATATCACCTACAAGATTTATACCTTGTAGGACTATGCTCTATAGAATGTCCTGAACTGATTAGGTCTGTAATCCTAGAATTTTCTTCTATGATTTGAATGCTGCTTGACTTTCCATAACATTTCTTTCATCTAGTGTTGGCCTCTATTGTCAGTTTACAACTCTTTCTTAGTACTTGGAAAATGCTAGTGATTTCTCATATGCATTTGAAACACATTTTCTGTTAAAGTAAAGGATGAGAAAACTTAGATCAGTGTCTTTATTGGGGGGATGTAAATGATTTTCATTAAACAAAGAAGAATGAAGTTCTGGCATTTGAATCACTTGCTGAATTAAGCCATTATGACAAAATAATTTTTTCCTGATTCATTTATTTAATAAGCATTTATGAACTGCATGTGATGTGCCAGGCACTGGGGATACAAAGATAAAACATAAGTAGTACCTGCCCTAAGATAGCTTATTTTCTGTTGGGGTGGGGATCCATGATGATGGACAACAACATGTACATAGAACATATACAGAGTAAGTACCAAGTGTCTGCTGGGGAGAGGAGGGTGGTGCCAACGTATAGCATAAGTATTTCAGTGCCTTTTGTCAGAGGTGACATACAACCTGAGCCCTAAAGGCTGTTAGGGATTCTTCAAGACAGAGGTGAGGATGAAGTATATTCCAAGCATGGAGGACTCGTACCGTAAAGACGTAGAGACCAGGGGTAGAATGGTATAAATAGGAAATAGCAAGTAGTGTAATTGGGCTGGAATGTAGAGTTCACGAAGGAGAGTAAGGTTCAGTGAGTTTAGATCCTGATAATGAAAGGATAGCCAGCCAGAGGCATTTATATTTTATCCTAGTGGCAACAGGGAGCCACTACAGTGTTTTGGGTAAGAGAGTGGCATAGTCAGACCAGTGCTTTACAAAGGTCAGTTGTTGGCCACATGGCGAATGGGTTGTATCTGGGAGAAATTTGAGTCTTTGAGACCAATTAGTTGACTGCTCTAGCAATCAAGGCAAGAGGTGATGAGGGCCTGAACTATGATGGTGGCCATGTGAATAGGAGAGGTGGATGCAAGAGATATTGGGGAAGAAGACGTGGCAACTGATTAGCTGTGAGGGATCAGGAGAAGGGAGGAGATGAGGATGACTTTCAGGCGGTCAACCAGGGTGACTGGAGGGATGGTGGGGACCTCAGCAGAAATAAGGAAGTTAGGAAGAGAGGAACTCTCACTCTCTTTTTCTCTTCTCTCTCTGTCTCCGTCTCTGTCAGTCTTTCTCTGTGTGTGTGTGTGTGTGTGTGTGTGTGTGTGTGTGTGAGTGTGAGAAGATAATTACTTTCGTTTTGGACAGGTTGAGTTTGAGTTCTCTACAAGGCATGTAATCAGAGATATCCAATAGACAGTGGTGTAGGGGTTAGATTTCAGGAGACAGACAAGGCCTGGGAGTGCTTTGCATTGAGATGATAGTTGAACACACACTGCTAATGAGATTATTAAGAGATACTGAAGAAAAGAGGGCCCGAGACAGACAGAGCCTTGAGGACTGAGTGACAAGACAGGAAGGAGGAGAAGCAGGAGAGAACAATTTCACAGAAATCCAGGGAGGGAAGATGTGATCTTGGAGGAGGGGATGGTCACTAATACCAAATGCTATAGAGAGATCAGGAAGGATCGGGACTGCTGGATTTGGCAATTAAGAGGTCATTGGTAATCTTGGAAAAAGCAGTTTCACTTGAGTTATGAGGTTGTAAGCCAGTTTGCCAGGAGTTGAGATGTGATCATGATGAATAGTGATATCTTTTCTGAGTTTTAATGTGAAAGGAAGGTTAGTGGTCTTAGGAAGAGAGAAGACTTTAGCTTGAAGAGATGAAAGATCAAATGAAGGTGTTGCTTTTTTTTTTTAATAGATTGGGGGACATATGGGCATGTTTGTAAGCAATAAAGAAAGAGCTGGTGGATCAGGAGAGATTAAAAGCTAGGTGGAAAGAGAAAATGATAAATGGAGCAAGGATGAACCTCTTTAGATACTGAGAGGTAAATGATAAAAGAATTGTGTGGGAGGTTGATAAATCATTCTTATTAAGGCTAAAAACTCTCATTTGAGGAACTTTTTTTTATTCACTTGGTACTTTTTTAGATTATATAGTATTACATTAAAACTCTGGTTTTTATGATTAAAAAGGCAACTGGAATCCAATATATGGAATTAAGACACAGGAAAGCCATTTGGTGATAGTAAATGCCAAAGCCGTGAGACTTTGCCAGTTTTCTTCTAGCCTACCACAAATGCCCAGGGGTTCTTGGATTGCAAAATTCAGCTATGTAAACCTTGAAAGAAATTCTTTAATCTTGAGTTTCAAGTTAACTAAGGAGATCATGGACACCTAGGGCACCTAATGGGCCCAACATTCCCAGAGATGGTCTTCAGTATTTTTTTTTGTTTTGTTTGTTTGGTTTTGAGTTACCACCTTTTTATAGATAAGTACTTGAGGGACACCAAGGTTAATGGAAAGGTAATTCGCAGCAATAATAATAACTGACAAGTTATATAGTGCTTAAAGTTTCAAAGCATACCAACTTTTTTGGACCAGACCTGTGATTTCATTGATAATTGGGAATTGGTAGTGAAGAAAGTCACTGAACCAATGCAGTTTATGGCCTGCTTTGTAGCAGTTTTTATTCAGAAAGGAAAAAAAAGTCCAAAACCTTTTACCTATAAATCACTGAGGAAAAAAAAAATCCTGTTTATTTTATTTAATGAACAGCTTCCTTTATCTGGAGAGAATTATTCTGAGAATAATAAGGTAACTGGCTTAGTATAGAATACAGTGAAATGGCTGTTGAATATCTCAGTCATATATTTCTATCAGATGCTCCTAAGACAAGCAGTAGAAACAGCTTCTATTCCTGCACTGGAATTCATCCTCTCTTAGTCCTTAAATGGAACATATAGGGATTTATATTTTATTTTTAGTTGATAATAATATTAGTATTAGCAAAAAAAATGAAGATAAAGGGGCAGCAAGCATGGTGTAGTAGTTAGAGTTAACCATGGAATCCAGAAAAATGGGTTTACTTCTTATCTCTGCTACATACTGGCCTTATGACCCTGGTCAAGTCACTTAACCTCTAAGTGCCTCAGGCGACTTTCTGAGAATTTTAGGTGTAAAGAAATTGCTTATCTACTTTGGTAGAAGACCAGACATTCCTCACCAGGAGCCCTTTACATTGATGAAATCACCTGAGGTTTGAAAAAATAATAACAATTGACTTTTTTTTTTAATAGAGCAGTGGTTTGGTATAGTGGAAAGAATACTAGCTCTGATGTCAGGGGGCCTGAGTTCCAGTGCTGATTCTGATGCTTACTATCTATCTCTTCAACCTTGGGCAGGTTTCATGACCTATCTTAGCCTCAGCTTTTTGGGTTTGCACAAGATAGATGGCTTTTGGGGTCCTTATCAGCTATAAATCATTAATCCTATGAACTGAATATAAAATGAATTACATTAACTGTCAAATTTGAACCTCCAGTAGGCCGTATGAGAAAAGGTACCATGGTGGGGAGGGTTAGTTCTATAGTCTCCACTCAACTGGATGTGTAAATGAGGGAGCAGAGAGCCCTGAGATCTACCTGCTATTCAGTGTTGCAAGCTGGATTCAAATCAAGGTCTATGATTGTCCAGTTTGGTCCTTCTTTCTGTGCTATCTCGTAATCTTCAGAAAAATGAATCCCTCATTCTGGGCTTGCTGCATAGATAAAGCTAAGGGGTTGTTATCCTAGATTTTGTTGAAGTGAAGCCTGCGTGAGAGGTGGCAGAATCTGTATTGCTGGCTTTTAGTCTGGGAGGGAGATTGAAATATATAATTCTTATGCTAGGAGAGGGAGGACGAGCGTATTCAGGCAGAAAACCTTTGGTCTTATCTCTTCGTGCTGAGATGATTCCCCGCTCTGCATGGTTATCGCTGCTAAGACTGCAAAGCAGCAGTTCTTTCATTCTCTCCCTTTGGAGATCTCTCTGTTGTTCCTGTACCTGGGCCCTGGGGGGACCCAGACAAGATTGCTGTTACTCAGAACGCAGGATCTAGAACACAGAAGTCATAAATAAACCCTGATAGATTTATCATTTATTCATTTATCTATTCACCTATTGTTTCCACGTGTCTTTATTGATCTCCTAATGTACCAGGAAGGCACCATTCTAGATTCATTACTGGTTGATATATTCCAGTGTCCTCGAGAGGAAAGTCAGCATTTTAATCTCAGGTTTCTAGTCAGTCATAGGAAATTAAATAACATCCTGCATTGCGCAGGAAATTGCTAGAAGAATCAGGATGAAAACTAGCTTCATAACACCTGACTCCGGTGTTATGTTCTGTACTCCTTCTTAAGCATGATGACTCAATTTCTTTTGCCCTTGGAAATCACTCAAGTTCATTCATCAGTAAAGAGGAAAAAGGAAAAACGAAACGAAGAAGAATAAAAATATTCACAAGCATCCCATATCAGGGCAGATTATGATGAATAGACAAAAGGGAAGTCTGGTTCTATTGGTTGCTCTTAAATGCCAGATGTGAGAGGAACAGCCTGTAATTCTAGTCTCCTTTAGAATACTTTGGTTTCCTGCCATGTTTTTGGGAAATAATGGCATAGATAATTGTGTAAACAGATGACTGTCTGGTATGGACTTCATGCCACTTTCACCCCTAACTGAGGCTAATCACACTGTAAAAGGCATTTAGTCAAGGGGTTTGAGATTATGAAACTTTTCTGTAATCAATGAGAAATTAATTAGACATCAAAATCACTTCATTTAGAATAAGCAGAATAAGACATTTATGACCTTAACCCAAGGGATGACTACCTAGGACCCTCACAGCAGGTATGTATGACTGCCCCAATTCCTTCATAATCTACAGGAATGATTATGTCAGTGTTTTTCCTTCCCGTACTCCAGCCCCTTAAAAATTTGTAGGATATTTCCTTTTGGATAAGATATGAACTGCCTGACCTCATGTTTAAGGCCCTTCATCATTTGGTTCCAACTGACTTTTCTACCTTTATTTCACTGTTTGCATTCATATACTTATTTTGAGTGCAAATTCAGCCTCAGATACTTACTAGCTGTGTGACCCTGGACAAGTCACCTAACCCTGTTTGCCTCGATTCCTTATCTGTAAAATGAGCTGGAGAAGGAAATGGCAAACCACTCCAGTATCTTTGCCAAGAAAACCCCAAATAGGATCTTGGAGAGTCAGACCGAAATGACACTGCCGCCGCCACCAGCACCATATATGCTTGTTCCAGCCAGAGAACTGTTAGCTTTTCCCAGAAGCTGTGTGCACTGCTTGTGAGTAGTACACTGACAAAAGAAAGGATCTGTGAAGGATTATAGGATCAGAGCAAAAGTAACCTAGGGGCAGGTAGGTGGTACCAAGGATGGAGCCCTGGGCTGAGAGTCAGGAAGATATGCATTCAAATCCAGCCTCAGATACTTTCTAGTCATTTGACCTTGGGCAAGCCACTTAACCTTTTTCACCCTTAATTTCTTCATCTGTAAAATGGGGGTAATAAATAAACCTACCTCCTAGGTTGTTGTGAGAATCCAAGCACTTAGCATAGTACCTGGCACATAGTAAGTGCTTTACAAATATTTGTTATCATCGTTGTTATTATTATAACAACAACAATGATAATAATTATTATTGTTAGCTTACCTTCCTTTAGCAGTGTCAGGCTTTCTCATTATGAGTATGAGAAATCTGTTTCAGATATGAATACACTTGTATTTATGATTTGAGTCTATTTTAAAAGTTTATGGGGAGAGTGAGGCACTAGTGGACAAAGTAGGTGTGTCCAGGACACTTAAAGAACTTCTCCCAAGTTGTTTTAAATTAAATCCAGTGCTTGTGATCCCCCACCTCAGTTGTAAGGCAAATAAATATTTACTTACTTGCTTTTGGGACTAGTTACATCACAGGTTTGTGTGTGTGTGTGTGTGTGTGTGTGTGTGTGTGTGTGTGTGTACATATACATATACATATATATGAAGATTCAAATCTTTATCTTGAGAACTATTTTAATTGTAGGTTAATTTATTCCTTTTGATACAAAGTTTTAGTCTTTCCAGGGGTAATCTTTCCCTCTGTAATACTGGCAGAGGTACTGGAATGCATCCCACCACTCAATTTTTCTGCTCCTTCTGTTCTGGAAGTGGTAGAGTTGAATCCTACTGAAGCCTTGATTCATTCTATTCTATTCCCAATCTGAGAGGGAGGGTAGGGTGGAAGGGAGGAAGGGAGGAAGGGAGAGGGAGAGAGAGAGAGAGAGAGAGAGAGAGAGAGAGAGAGAGAGAGAGAGAGAGAGAGAGAGAGAGAGAGAGATTTGATTACAACAATCATCTTGCTTTTAGTTTGTGTGCAGCATGTTAGGGGTCCCTTCCTTTGCTCTTTAATGGAGTTAATTTAGACAAAATTTATGAGTATAGTCAAAATAGCTCAGAGCCCCCAGTAGGAAAATTGCTAATAATGAAATAGAGGTTTGACACTTTACCCTAACTTAAGTTTTTTGGTAGCTTACCCCAAGCCTCTCTGTATTTGTGGCAAGTTAAGTATACCAGAAACATTTCAGTAAAAAAAAAAAAAAAAGCAAGGTTATAATATAGTATCTGTTACTGGACAGTTGGCAGGTGGGGGTGGAACCTGGGAAAGAGCAGATTTTTTTTAAACTTACTTGAAGAAGTAAAAATGAGAAGCTAAGCCTGAGTCCTCAGGCCCACCTGGATCTTTTCCTTCTCTTTCATAGCTCTCTGTTTCTCTTTCTCCTTTCAGTTTCTCCTATTTCTGTCTGTTGGTTATCACACTTGTGCTACTGATGCTTTACAGATCATTGAATAGTTGGATGGGCTAAGCATCCTGTCTCCCTGATCCTTCTTTTTAATGTGTCTTCTCAGAAGATTGCATGTGTCCTTTTTTCTCTTCTGAACTTCTGAGTGTGACTGAGGTCAAAGATTGCCATGGTCCAAATCACTCTCAGTGCTGAGAGAAACATTTTGCCCTCTGAATGGCAATTTCCAGAATTTTAGTCAATTCTCAACCCCCTATGACATTCCAGTGATATCTGCAACTGTTCATTTATTTAATTTACTGTTTATTTACATATAGAATGGGAAGCAAAGAAATCATTGCTTTGGTTTTTATCATTCACTGCAGTTTTCAAGCAGTGAATTAAAAATAAAGAGAGAAGAAAATAAGTAAAGGAGTCTCCCATTATTTTGTAGGGACAATTTGCTTGGGTTTTTTAATGCCAGCTGGCCTTCTCACTTGTTCTGTGACCTTGGGTAAATTACTGATCTCAGCTGGGCCATGGTTTCCTTGTGTGCACTGGGGAAACTCCTTTCCTGTTGTCTGGAAATGGTTTTGTTTCCTTTGGTTTCTGCTGACCAGTAATCAGATTCAGCATTTTATTGCTATTCATTATTAGTTATTATATAAGGCTCCCTATAAAATCCACCTCTGGCCTTCTTGTCTAACATTATTTCATAGTACTGTGCAAATTAGACTTCTAAATGTTCCCAGATTCTGACAATCTCCTACCTCCCGATAGTCACATAGGCCATCTTTGCCTAAGATAAACTTCATCCTCATCTCTGTTCTTTAAATAATTCAAAGCCAGCTTAGGTACCTTTTCCTTCCTTCAAGAAGATTTGCCTGATTTCTCCACCAGCTAATCATCTCTCCCTCTTCTGATTGCTAGAGCACTTTGCCGGGATTACCTTTGCCTCATTGACATTTTCCCCTCTATCACATTTATTTCTGTAAATGTTTATCTGAAATAGTGAGTATGTCTTCTCCCTGCTATTAAATTGTGAAGTTTCTCCAGGAGAGAGACTGTCATTGTTTATCTTTGTGGTCCTTTCATCCAGCATAGGCCTCTGCATATGTAAAACACTGTATAGGCATTTATTAAATTGAATTGAATCTGGAAAATGAGGGGGCTGCATGCCCACCGTTGCTTCATCTGTCATCCAGAGGTTATGTAATTTCTAAGGTTCCTAACAGTTCTAGGTGTTTGATGCTTGTGCTGTCCCTTTCTGCCTCTCCCTCCCAAATCAAGACCTAGTCACTATGTACTCTTGTATCTTTGCTTTATTTTCCTTACGATTTTTCCGCATTTAGTATTTGCTAGTCAGGGTAACAAAAGCCATTTAATAGATTTCACCCAATGACATTTACACAGCTGCAGCCATTACCTGCATTGGTCACTCCTACCAACAAATGCAGATGACTCAAATGCTGCTCAGATGAGGAGAAGCAAAGATGTCACTTTGACGCTTGTTCTCCATACTAGTGAGCCCTTTGCCAACACTTTTAACAGGTAAAGTTAAGTTAACTCTTAACAGCTGACTCCAGGTTTCTACTCTGTTGTCCCTTTATGGAAGAAATACACGTTTTGCTATGGAAATGACCATAGAATTTAATGCATAGAATGTAGGACAGAGTAATGAATCAGATTGTGAGTGGTGTGATCCCATGTGGAGTATTCCAAAGTCACATTAGATTTTTGACTGAATTGAGTTGAATTGAATGGAGCTGATGTTTGTCAAATGGCTCTCCCATGGAAGTCATTGTGTTAGGGACTAAGTCCTGTTGGGCAAACACCAGCGGCTTGCTTATTTGATGTTCCTGTGACTGCTTTTCGTAGGTCATAAGCTCAGAATGCCTCAACAGTGTGAGGCAGCCAAAAAAGAAAAAAGCTAATGCAAACTTAGATTGCAATAAAAATTAAAAGTAGCGTGGCTAGAACGAAGAAGATGACTGTGGTCATACCACCTCAGAATATCATGTTTGGTCATGGGTGATCAATTTCAGGAAGAGCATTGACAGACTTGACTGTGTATCTGAAGGAAGGCAGCTGGGTTGATGGGAAGACTCAGAAGACGCAGACATCCATCCTCCAGTCACAACAAAAAGAATTTTCATAGCGCTATGTCAGACTTAAGTTTTGTAAAGCACTTTCCTCTCAGCAGCCTTGTGGAGTTTAAGTGTAGTTGTTACACTGAGGATCATTGAAGTACCTAGGACTGGTTAACTGGGAGAAAGTAAGGTTCACTTCAGTGCCTTTGAGCACCCACTGCCCCTCCCTCCAGGCGGAGGCCTGTTGATGTCTCACACAGTTTTCAAAGTTGATTTTTTTGATTTGCCTCCATGAAATCTTCTCTAATTCCCCCAGCTGGAAATAATTTCTCCCTTATCTGATTTCATTTGATCTTACAGCTTTCTGCATTCCTCTTCAACAGTTAAGGGATCTCAGGACTTAGGGTTGGAGGGGGCTTTGGGGTCTAATAGGCTCACAGCTCTAGAGCTGAAAGGGGAACTTGGATGGCATCTAGTGCAACCCCTCTCGTTTTTGCAGAGGAGGAAACTGAGGCCAAGAGATGTGAAGTGACTTGCCTAAATGAAGGACTGTGGCTCAAGATATAAAGTTCTTATGACTACAGCTACCTCCAGTACTATATGTATTAAAGGAGATTTATTTTCCAGCTTAATAATAATAACTAACATTTGTGTAGCGCTTACTACGTGCCAAGCCCTATGCTAAGTGCTTTATAATTATTATCTTGTTTGATCCTCACAACAGCTCTGGGGAGTATTATTATCCTTATTTTACAAATAAAGAAACTAAGACTGAGAGAGGTTAGGTGACTTTTCCAGGGTCACTCAGCTAGTATCAGAATCTGACTTTGAACTTCCTGACTTTAGGCCCAGTACTCTATCCACTGTACCCTTTGATAAATGAGCCTTCGATAATTTTGCCCTACACTATAGAGAAGGGGGCTAGATTGGTGAAATAGAATGGAAGATTGATTTAAAAACACCACCACCAATGACATGTCCCTACGCTTGATAAAGGAGCAATGGACAATGGCTATGGAATGCTTCTGATGCTGTCAGAAATAGGCTGTGTTTATATTACACAACCGCTTTTCTTATGAGGGACAGCTCTTTGGTGGGAGAGGGAAGGGGATTATTTGGGAGTGTAGCGCTGTGATAAATAAAAATAAATAAATAATAAATAAATAAATAAAAGTGCAGCTCTAAATCTAGGTTCTCTCTAATCCCAAGAGCCCACTAGAGTATAAGCTCCTAGAAAACAGAGGCTATGTCTTGTTTGTCTCTATCGCCTTCCTGCCTCATGTAGTACCTTTCCATTACTATGTACTGAGTAAACCTTTGTTGAATTGAATCTAATTTTTAAAAAAAAAAGTCTTGAAATTTCACTGGATTAGAATGTGACCCTTGAACTTCCTCTGAGGGCAGTTATCAAGAGTGGTTGCTTAAGAGCAATGGTGACAGAGCAGGAAGGGGTATCTCACCTCACAAAGGGACTCCTTTGAATGACAACTCTCGTTTCCTTATTTCAGTCTTTTTATGTTGTAGTAATTCTAAACAAAAATCTCTTAGGATCATAATTTAGGACAAGTCAGTAACTTCTAATCATATGTATGATGTTAACATATTACTAAGTGGGGAGGGAGGAAGAGAGAGAAAGACACAGAGAGAGAGGACAGAGAAAGTTAAAAGCTTTTGTTTCTGTGGATTATTTCTATTGTATTTACTATATTAGAAATTAAAACTAACAGAATATCAAAATACTAATTTATTAATTCATTAAAATAACAATTAGAAACTCATTTCATGTTATTATAAATGACACATTTCTATGAAAAGAATTTCCTCCATCTCTAGGTACCCCCCTCCAAAAAAACCCAAAAACCCCGTCAAAAAGTTTTGATGTGAAATAAGTCTTTTGTGGTCCTTAAAGCCTTATATAAATATGAGTCATTATTAATAATAACATGAAGGCAGAGAAGTTTCCCAACTATGAAGAGACAACTGGAAAAATATTACTCTGTAGCATCCAAAGATAAAAACCAGCAGTAATAGCTTGTACAATCTGCAGATTGAATTCAGTAACAGCTCACCTCATCCAAAGAAGACTTAATTGTATATTAAGTGATAAAACATTAGGGACAGATTGGTTGAGTCACAAATTTAAAACGTCTAAGATCTGAGGACAGGACCCTCCTCCCCACCCCATCAAATTCTTGGGGTATTAGCTGTGTGAATACCAATCACAAGTAGGAAGTGGATTTTTATAAACATCAGGCTGTAAAAGTTTTAAGTAAAGATGTGTACATTACTTTGTCCTGTTTCAGCCTTGCACAGATAGGACAAAGGGGTGTTAGTGGAAATAAGATACCCCTGAATTGAGAACAGATGTCAGGAAACACTTTTTCATGAAGAGAATAACAAGTATGTGAAATGTCCTTCCAGACAAGTTAAACAAAAAACAGCGTGTGGTTCAACCAGCCCCAGAAAGCAAACCAATGCAATTATGGGGAAGTGAAATGCTGAGAAGAATGAGCTAGAATTGGCTCAAGACCTTGCTCTCAAGATACTTTCTATGTTCTGAGTGTTGTACCTAGTATATAAATCTAAAGTGACCAAAACCCAAGCTGATGATTCTTTATAAAATGTTGGTTTTTTTTAATCACATCTTTATCTTCCAGCTCCCCAGATCCTTTAAAAAATGTGAAATAACCGCCTAGCCAAAGAGAGTTTATGAATATTCATGAGCATAGATGCACCCAAAAATAGTCCTTATAGATCTGGAGGGCTCCCCAAGAGAGGAGAATACTGAGAGTAAAATAACAAAGTAGTTTTTGTGGTTGGTGGACTGAAGGGGAGCCTCTTTGCCAAATTTTTCTCAGCAGTCCCAAATGTTAACATTGACCACTGCCAATATAAAATCATAGATTGTTCGTGAAGTTTTTTTTAACATTGTTTAATGTGTATTTATGTGAAGGATTAATGTAGCTTTCAAGCTTCTAGCTATATTAAATTGTATTCTTCAGTTTTGCATTTATTTAAACATCCATTATTCTGATTAACGTTTAAAAACACTCTCTTCTCTTTTGCTAGATAAGGGCCCTCTTGTGATTGTTTAATATATTCTTCTAAGATATTTGCATCAAAAAACCTTATTTTTAAAACTGTCACTGAGAATAGTCTTTGGTTTCAGTAATATGAATCCTATTTAATTGGCCCAATTAATGCCTCATTACCTCAGTCTATAGATGTCTAACTAGAAAGTAGTTCCATATGGCTAATTGCTTCCCTAGAGACAAAGTAAGCACCAATGTATGGTATAATTCTGTCTTGGTTATATTGGAAGTTACAATGCTTTAAGCTTGATGAAAAGAAAAACTTCCTAAAATTAGAATTTTCCAAAGTAACATGGACCACCTTAGGAGGTAGTGAATTCTGTTATTGGAGGGCTTTAAGCAAAGTCTGGGTGGCTTTGTTGTATATGTATGCTGCAGAGAGCATTCTTATCCATCAGTTTCATCAAGTATTAATTAAGTGTCTACTATATGCCAGGCACTATGCTTCATTCTAGGGAATAACAAGACACTAACACATTTCTCTCTGCCATGAGGGAGCTTTCATTTAAATTGCGGGAAACAACTTGTACATAGAAAATGAAATATAACCTAATTTCTGGGACAAGGGCACTAGCTGTCAGTGAAACCAGGTTAAACCAGGTGGTACTTGAACTGACCTTTGATGGCACTTCTAGGGATTCTGAGAGGCCGAGGAGGAAGAGAAGTGCTCTCTTGGCATGGCACAGAGATGGAAGATGGGTTGTTATATAAGAGTAGCAAGCAAGTCAGTTTGACTGGAAAGAGGAGTGGATACAGGACAATAATGGACAATTTTCATGGAAAGGTAGATTGGAACCAGATTGTAGTAAAACCAATTGCAGAAGTTTATATTTTATCCTCAAGGCAAAAGGGAACCATTGGAATACCTTAAATTCCAACAGTATAGAATATAGATCGGAAAAGGAAGAGATTGGATCAATTAGGATGCTATAATAGATTAGGGGTTTTGTGTGTGTGTGTGTGTCTCTGTGTGTGACACAGTGTGCGTGTGTGTGCATGCGCCAGCCAAAAACTTCTTTGACAGTTTGGTGAAACCTAAGGACCCCTTTTCAGAACAATGATTTTAAATGAAGAAAATGAAAACATAAAATTACAAAGGAAGACAATCTACATTAAAATACAGTTATCAAAGTATTAAAATATCCAAAGTTGTATTATAGTAATATATCTAGTGGTGAGTCAAATAGCTACAGTAATTTTGAAGTAGCGATGAGTCTAAATGTTGTTTTGAGATTATCTGCAATAGCTGTAATGTGATATGAAAGTATCTGTGATTTCTGTTGGTGACAAAGTCACAGGAACTGCTAATACTACTGTGACTCAGTGACTGCATTCTTAATAAATGGGATGGCAAATTACAACTAGAGGTTAGTGAAAATAAAAGTAAAAATTTTTTCCCATCCAGGTTCTCAGATCGCCTGATATCCGTTCACAAAGTCTGTAGACCTTAGGTTAAGAGCCCCTAGCCTCGATGACTTCTGAGGTTCTTTCTGTCTTTGAGATACTATACTATTAGAATCATTATGATCTCCCTTCTGTTTTTCAACTTAAATCTCTCCTTCTCCACTGACTTTATGACCTGCATCCAAGACCATGTTTAGGTCCTTGGTAGGTTAGAAAAGGTAATCTCTTGACCCTGCTATGTCTTTGGGTTATCATTCTAATTTCTCTCCATCAATACATCTCTTTAAATAAAGCCATATGTAGTCCATTAAGCTCGGCTTATTTTAGCATAGGAGATGTCAATATGAGTAATGAATGTGACAGGAAAGGAAGTCCAGAAGTCTGGAATTGGCTGCCAATAATTACGCTCCGAGAGGGTAATTGTAGGCATGGGTAAAAAGTAGCCCCTACAAGCCTACTCACTCTGGTGAGTGTATTTGCTTATTTCCTCAGAGAAGTCGAGCTCCATGAACAGCAGTTCTGAATCATTTCTATGATTAGGCTAGAGCTCTTTGATAATGACAGTAGTTGAAATTTTTGTAGCATTTTAACTTTTGAAAAGCACTTTCCATACAGTATTTCAATTTGGGCTTCACAACGAGTCTGGAGGGAAGGTAGGTGCTATAGGTGATAGTATCCTTATTGTGTAGATGAAAAACCTGAGATTTGGAGTGGTTTTAAATAATTTACCTAAGTCACCCAAGGCAAGGGATTGAAGTTGTCCAGGCATAATAAATGTCCATCATCTATAGATAATCAGAATTCAAACTCAGGTTCTAACTCCAAGTCCAATGTTGTGCCAAACAAGAACTGTTTTCATTTTTGTTTTCATAACCTCAGGGCCTAGCATGATGTCTTACATGTAGTAGTTTCTTAATAGATGTTTGTTGAATTGAATTGAATATCTAATGTTCCCACTCTGGTTAATGGGTTAGGTATGATTTCCTAAGCTCACTCAGATCTTCTGGACCCAAAGACCATATTTCAGCTTATCTTATTTCCCTTTCTCTATCTATACCTTCAAAATCTCTCCACTTTTATCTCATTTAATGGTTTAGAACAGTTCTACTTTGATGTTACTAGGTTCTACCTCTTCTTTTGCCTCATGTGAATTTTATGTGGCACACTATGGTTTTCTAGTTTGAGAGTCAACCTGGGTGTTAATCTTTTTTTTTTTTTTTTTGGTTGGTTGGTTTTCTTAGGAAAATAAAATTCTTTGAGGAGATGTCACTTTTCTGTCTGGGTCCTTTGACTCATAGAGATAAGCCAGAGACCTGTCCTTGTTCAGAAATGTGAGGATTGGCTTGTGATAATAAACAGTACCAGATTCTGAGGTTGCTTTGTGACAGTTATAGACCCTGAACTAGAGAAATAATAGCTGGATAGAGGACAAATTAGTTGACATTGCCCTTTAAATGTTGGACATTTTGAAGGAAGATGACTCTGTACTTCAAGTTTCTAGCACAGTGTTTTCCACTGTAGATGCTCAGTGAGTTGGTTTTTAAAAATTAAAATTTTACTGACAATATACTCCTTGCCTTTATTACCTCACCAACTATTCATTCCTTAACTCAGTGAAGTTTGAATTCTTCTCCCACAACTTTACTGAAACGACTCTCTTCAAGACCTTTAATGACCCCCAAACTGCCAATTCCAGTGACTTTTCCCAATCATCATTTTTTCAGTTGATCAGAATCATTTGTCAGTGTTGAGCATCCCTTCCTTCTTGAAAGTCCCCTCTGGGTTTCATGACACTAACTTATCCTCTACCTATCCTGTCTATTTCCTCTGTTTTCATTTCCTATCCCTTAAATTTGAACATAACATGGGCCTTTAGTCTAAATGTATATTTGCTATGTATCTTCACTTTTATGGCCTTATCACCCACATGTCAAAATGGAAAGTTTTATTTTTCTTCTAGATTCCCTCTACATCTCCTCAATATTAGTTGGTCAGTTTTTAGCACTAAATCCCCAGACAAGAAACCTGACAGTCATCACTGACTTTTTTTCTTATGCCCTGTTCTCCATCACAGATAATGTTCCCCCTCCCTCAAAAAAATTGTAAGTAGTATATAAAGTCTTTGATAGAGGGAAACAGAGGCCTGAAATAGCAAGACCAAGTAGGAGACTACAGTTACTGAGAAGTTCCTATAATAGAGAGGTAGCAGCGGGAAAGGAAAGGACAAGATGGATATAGAAGAGTTCATGAGGAAAGAATTGATGGGACGTGATAATTGATTGTGGGAGATGAAAGAAAAGAGAAGTCAGTGATGACTTCAAGATTTCCAGTCAGGGCAGATTGTATTACTCTTGACAGAATTGTATGTCTTTGAATTCAACCTTCTTTTCATTTATTGAGTAGAAAATTAAGGCCTAGAAAGCCAAAATGACTTTGGCAAGGTGACACAACAGGGGTGTTAGTAGAAGAAATCCAGAAAGTCAAGAGCAGAGTTCAGAGAGGAGTGAAGACATGGTTGGCCTGGTCACTTTCCTTAAAATGGAGATGGTAGGAGGAACCAGCCAATCAGAGGAAAGGGCCACTGAGCAGAGAGGGAGACAGTGTGAGATGTCTTCATAGTAATCCTTTGAGGTAGATTTTATGGGTATTATCCCCATTTTATAGAATATGGGGCTGAGGTTTATAGACTTTAGGTGTGATGTCCATGGCCACATCACTAGCATATTTCAGAGGAATTGTAGCCACAGCTTTCATAATATTCAATGCTCTTTCCATAGCACCACTGTCCTGTAAGATAGAAGCTCAGTTACTAGAAGTATTTACATATTTTTCTCACTTAAAATGTTTGGGGATGGTGATGAGAAGGTATCAGTTGAGTAGTAAATGTTAATATCTATCCCAATTCTTCTCAATCTTAGCTCAGACAACATTAATCAAATCAATACTGCCACTCCTGGTAAGGAAATGGCAATGAATCGTCCTGTTATTCATCACCACTCTTCTGTCTGTCTTGTCCCTAACACTCCTCTTTGGCCACCCCTCTCCCCACCCCTAGATGTGTTATCTTTTCTTACTGCAATGTAATATATGTGAGGACCAAGTCTGTCTTTCCTGCTTGGATTTATTTCCTCACTGCTTAGCACAGTGCCTAGCATAAAGTAAGCAGTTCATAAATTATTTTTTATTCTTTCATTCATATCTCCTTTATAGCATTTTTTTTTAGTAGTATGACTAAAATGATGTTTGGTTGAATGTCTGCCTCATCAGCTTCTCCACCTTTGTTATATGTTATCTGTGAAGTAAAACTGAAATCGTAATTGGATTAGTTTCTGCTCTCTCTCCACCCCCTTAATGCTTTGCATTTTAGGCAAGAATCCATGAAGGATTTTCTTTAGGTTTTTCTTCAAATGTAGAAATATCTAGGACATCTTGTCTTTACTTCCATCTGAAATAGCTGGCAGGCTTTGCCTGAAATTTAAATATTTCAAAACTGTTTTTGAATTGTTTGCCATTTATATGCAAGACTCTCAGTTCTAGCCTTTGGCCATGGTATATATGTGTGTGTGTGTATGTGTGTGTGTGTATGTGTGTGTGTATGTGTGTGTACATATTAGCTTGGGTTCCTGTGAGACCAATTGATTCCAATTGAGTTGTGACCTCTTATAGAAATAAGGGATTGTATTGTCCTTGGTAAAGGAACAAGCATTTATTAAGTTCCTGCCATGTGCCAGGCATTATGCTAAGTGCTTTTCAAATGTTATCACATTTGATCCTCACAACAACGTTGGGAGGTAGAGGAAACTGAGGCAGAGTTTAAGTGACTTGCTCAGAGTCACCTAGCTATTGAGTGTCTGAGGTGGTATTTGAATTCATGTCTTCTTGACTCCAAGGCCAGCACTCTATCCACTGTGCTATCAAGCTGCCTCTGATCTACAGAGGTTTTGTTGTCTTAGGATTATATAAAGGGATAGGTTCAGTTAGTAGGACCCATGGGTTCATTGATGTGGGGTGCACCTAGATGAAGACTATCCCTCTACAGGTTGGCAACTTCTCTGCAAACTCTAGTCTTAGAGTTGTCTACTGTCCTGAGAGATTACTTGCCCAGGGTAACTGAGCCAAGATGATTCAGAGGCAAGATTTGAACCCAGATCCTTCTCACCCCAATACTGGTTCTCTGTCCACTGCTAGTACAGGTCATAATCCTTCTAGTACTCTTTATCCTGTGGGATTCTTGATTAGATTTCTTTGAAATTCTACATAGAGGATCTATTCAACATGTTGGAGACCTTTCTTGGTCTCTTTTAATATGTAGGGCATACCAATGAAACAGTTAGTTAGATGATAGACTGTTTTCATTCTTTGGATTTGTATTCCTAGCACCTAGCCCAGTTCCAGGAAATAAATGTTTGTGGATAGACCGAACTATTTTCTTTCATTTTCATTGCATGGCTAGACCACTTCCTTTTCAAGTCACACTCAGATAGATCTGTGATCTCATAGATACGGTAATTTTCTTCCAACAAAGAAGAGTGAATCAGGGGTTTTGTTTTTCTTTGTCATTGGGGCAGGAATTGAGGTGGCAGAGAGATAAATATGTATCAAATATATTTTTGTTAATTGTTAAAAATTAATTACCAAAAAATTAATTAAAAATTGTATACCAACAGACATCCTTACTTGTAAACTCTTGCCCATGTTCCCACTAGAGGTCCTACTAAAATGGAAGCCTTCCTCCCCTTTTCCTGGTACTGTGAAGGTGTCAGTGGAACATTCTGGTTGTCATCCCTTGATTTTGCAGTTTTCTTCTTGTCATGCAATTTCTAGATGACATCTTTGACTCCTTCTCCAAAGTGCCTTGTTGATGATATATTACTAAATGCTTGGTCCTATGGAACTCCTTTCTGTTGCTCTCTGTTCATTCTTATTTCCTTTGGAACTAAGTGAGATTAAGCTCCAGAGGTTAGTTGCCTAAGATGTCCTCCCTGAGGTCTCATGGGTATTGCATGATAAAACTGGAACTTGAACTAAGGCAATCTGTTGACAAATCTAGTACTTTTCCTTTCCATCTGAATCTTCAGTTAACAAAGAAACTAGGATTTCTGAACTTATTGACTTTGCTCATGTAGCACACTAGTAGAGGAGTGAAGACAGGCTCTAGTTTTAATCCAGGTTCCCTCCACTACATCACATAACTGAGACTGGACCTTATACTATCCTGGAACTGTCTTATGTACTAATAACAAAATATTAGATTTTTGTGGCCTTCTGGTTGTTCTACAAGCTTTCTCTTCGTAAATCATATTCTTTTTTTTTTTTTGCCCCCTTTTTGTTTTCTGAACTGATCTAAATGGTCAAGTTAGAGCAGGCAGAAAAGACCTCTTTTTTTGTTGTTGTTGCATAGGCCTGGGAGAGATCATGTTCAATGTCTACTTGCTAAACCTTTTAACATTCCAGAAAGAGTGACAAAAATTGTTTGGAAAAAAATAAAAGGAACAAGAAGTTAATGGAGAATGAATTGAAAAATGAGTGATAAAATCATGTATCCTTCGCTAAGAGAAGACCTAAGATATATGTATCTTTTCTATTTCAATGTGCCTAATTAGGGATTGAAAAAAAGAGACATGAAAATGAGAAAGTTTTGTGGATACTCATTTTTGCCAGATATTTCTGCATTTATATAGAATCTAATATGGTTTGTGATGATAAGAGGATACTGCCATTTTTTGAGAAGATGTCATGATGAAAACTGATAGGCTTCTGGAAAGTAACTGTGGATTCCAACCCAATTATGTGTATACAGTCTGAAAAGAATGCCTGATATTAAAATTAAATTTTCAATTGCACACAGAGGAAGACCATATGTACATTAGAATCTCATGTGTGGTGTCATCTCCAGATATAAAAGGTAATGAAAACATAGGAATGAATTAGCATTGGTTTACTGAACATGATTTAAAACAAAACAAAACATATTATTGCTTCTTTCCAACACATGATCTCTCTCTGTGACCTCATCAGCTTCCATGAGTTCAATGATGATCCCTATGCAGATGGCTCCCCAATCCCCTGTATATCTATTCCTAAATCTTGCTCCTGAACTACTGTTCCACTTAGTCACCAGTTGCCTGCTGGACAGCTCCACTGTGAAGTCCTATGTCCTTTCAAACAGCATCTCAGAAGCGGCGCATTAACTTTCCCCCTAAGCTCATTGCTCCTTCAGATTTCCCTATATATACGAAGGATGCCACTATTTTTCTGGTCATAGTCTCAGTCATCCTTGATTCTTTCCTCTCCCTAACACACACTGTATCCTAACCACTTGCTAAATCTTAATGATTCTGTTTCTTTAATGCCTGTGGTCTTTTTTAGGATATGGCCAATGCCCTCGTTCAGATCATCATCAGATCTCCCACTGCACAATTATAATAGTTGTGTCATTGGTCTCTCCTTCCATGCTTTGCCTACTGTAATCCATCTTCACTGTGGCTGCTAAATCAGCGTTCCCTAGACACCATTCTGTCCACATTCCCTTAACTTAAAAATCTTTAGTGACTGCCTACTGCTGCTATTATAAAATACAAACTCCTTTTGCTTTATACATTCTGGCTCCCACCCACTTTTCTAGACTTTGATCACTTTTTTCCTTGTCCCATATCTTACTCCCCAGCAAGATAGGCCTACTGCTTCTTTCCTGCCCTTCACATTCCATCTCTCATCTGAGGTTCCCACCAGCTCTAACTCTGTGATCCTATGGTCTCTGTGCCTTACAATAGGCTGTTCCTATGCCCGGAATGCCTGCTCTTCTCACCATTGCAGACTTTTGAAGTTGTTTTGCTTTTAGCTTTGTATCTTTAGGACTTTTCGGAGACTAAGAGCTTAATAAATGCTAGTGAAATTGTCAAAAATAATGGAAACTGGGAGAAAAGTGAGAGCAGGTGTAGTCCAGAAATGAGATTGTTGTCCAGACGTAGCACAGACATCCCACCACTGAGTCAGACTTTTCTGAGTCACTGTCTGACTTATTGGATCACATTTTGAAAATATGTTGCTTTTATAATGATAAACCTGGCTTCCAAGCTGGGCCATGAGGCCTTTTCAGTTAGCAGTGCAACCACTGAATCTTGATCCAGTAACAAGAATTCACCTTCACATTCACATAGCACTCTAGACTTTACAAAACATTTAGAACCTTCTGAAATATATAATGCAAGTGTTATCCTTATGTTATTGATGGGAAATTGAGGGGCAAAGTGACTTAATACACAACAGATCCAGGGATTGAATTTAGGGTTTTCTGCTACCTTGACATCTAGGGTCATGGTTACACAGCACTGGCTTCCTAGGTCTCATTACAGCTGAATGCTTCAGTGGCAGAGATCTTGTCTAATCTATATGTCAAAAATCCCCATAGTACTTTGTCCAATGCCATGTGTTGTGTGCTTAATATAAAGTTAATCTTAATTATTAAATGTTAATTGGGGGTAATGAGTAAGTGTGTATCATGAGTAATTGTGAGTTGTAGTTATAATAATAATTTTATAATCAACCAGATTTTTTATTTTTAGTAATCAGTCAATAAACATTTATTAAGCATCTGCTTACTCTGACCTTGGGCCAGTCACTTAACTGCTGTAGTCCTCAGTTTCCTTATTTACAAATTAAGGAGGTTGGATTTAGGACCATGGATTTAGAGCTAGAATATACCTTGGAGGCCATTGAGTCCAGTTCTTTCATTTTACAGATGTAGTACCTGAGGCCAAGAGATAAGTGACTTGCTGAGGGTCAAATAGCTAGTAAGTGCCTGAAGCAGGATTTGAACTCAAGTCTTTCTGACTTCCAAGTCCAGTTCAGTCCATGACTGAACAACGAAATATCTATGCTATATGTGGTGGTGTTTATATATACATATTCATTTTATTGTATAATAGATAACATTACTATATTTATAGTAGACAACAATATCATATATAAATATAAAATATAAAAATCTCACCATATATGTGAATTATAATTTTGACTAATGACACATTCCCATCCTAGAGTATGTAATTTTATAGTTTACATTTCTAATTGCTAATATAACATTTCTAACATTTTAGCACAATAGAATTCTTTTCAGAATTCCAATAATGAAAATAATGGTGCTCCCACCTAAGGGATTTGACATATTTTGACTCATTTGATGAATATGTCTCTTTTGGATTGACAGCCTCTTGCGTGTGGCGTTGGTGTTGTATGATTTCCAAATGGACGCATTTCAGGAAGAGATGAGGCAAGAGTTCTGGAGTTGGTCTTACGAGAACTGAGATAAAGTTCCAATTCTGTCACTTACTTGCCGTTTAACCTTGGACAAGACAAACAAATTACCTTTCTCGACTTCAGTTTCCTCATCTCTAAAATAAGCAAATCTTTCCCCAACATTCTGTGATCTCTGATGATTTAGTTTGTGGATTATTTGCAGGCTCGTTTTTCTCGTGTTTGGTAGTTGTTCTGTAACATGTGACCTGGTATGGGAACAGTTTCTAAATCTAAAACCTTTTGATTTAGTTGCTCAGTAATAGTTCTAATAAAATGTTAAGTTTGAAGCTGTGAAGTAAAATAGATTGCAGCTAGGTGGCCCAGTGGGTAGAGTACTGAGCCTTGGAGTCAGGAAGACCTGAGTTTGGAGTCCTGTCTCCATCACTTAATAGCTTTGTGACCAAGGCTAAGTCAAGTAATTTCTCTCTGACTCAGTTCCCACATTTGTAAAATAGAAATCATAATACCTACTTCACTGGGTCTTTGTCAGGACCAAATGAAATAATCCTTGTATAGTAGTTTGTAAACCTTAAAGCACTGTATAAGTGTTAGTTATTACAAACTATTATGGATAGCCATGGAGTTGTTTAATTCTTGCTGTCCTGGTCCATTACCACAGGTATTGAGAGTCGATTATATTATGGAAAATAACAGCAATTTTTGACAGCAAATAATTCATAAATTCGAAAACTCTTACAGTTGGAAACAGCCTTCAGATGGGGCCTAAAATACATGTATTCCTGGAATACTCTATGTGTTTACAATTTCTCTGGATTATTATTAACAGAAGTTCAGTTGAAAGCTGGAGTTTGATCTAGGTTCTAGGAGAATCTAATGGAAAACTTAACCACTGACAGTGACCTTTGGATTCTGTTCAGTGTTTCCAGAAGGAGAATGCTTAAGAGGTAATATTAGCTTACACTATCTGCAAAATGTTTTGCTTTCTGCTAGATTTAATGTCATTGTAATGAGCTGTTTGAAGAATGAGCCTTCTGCTTGAATACAAACTGTATAGTCTAAGGTATAAAGCCTTTAACTTGCCCTTTAGGACATAAAGCCTGCATTGTTATTTAAAAACACAAAAAAACCAAAACAACTTGTTTGATACTAAGGATATGTCTCACATGATCACCAGCTTGCCTTCACGTTGAAAAAGCATTTGAAAATAGGATTTAAAGTTTACTAATAAATTTGAACTATATTCCCCTTTGGGGGAGGGGAGATAAATTAACTCTTCTCCTTTAAAAACCTTTCATGTTCTGAATCCTTAGCATTATCTCTTGGTTCCCTCTGTTTGGTTTCACCTTGGAGCCAGGGCCTACTATCAATACCTTTGCTGTATTTTGATCTGAACTCGCCTTGTCTTTGCAAAACTCAAGAGAGGACCTTGTTTACAGCCATCTGTTTGCTCATCTGTAAAGGTTGCATCATTGACTCCAGAGTCTCAAATCAGAGGCTTTTATTTTTGAAAGAAAGGGTGATTGTCAGTCCTCCTGTCAGTCCTCCCGTTTAAATGGTATCCTAGGAAAGGGGAGCGATGTTTTTGTTATTTCTAAGAACTAGCCTTTGTCACATTTACATTTCGATCCTGAGAGATAAATGGGTTCAGATACTTGCTGCAATTTAGAAATGGAGTTTAAAATTTCCAAGGAAGAGTTTTGGACCATGAAGATGATAAATTCTATCAACTCTAACGTTTAGATTACTACAACTAATAATAATAGCTATCATTTACATAGTGCCTTAAGGCTTGCAAAATGCTTCAACAGTATCTCATTTGAGCCTCACATCAATCCTGGAAGGAAGGTGCTATTATTATCTCCATTTCACAGAGGTGGAAACTAAGGCAGATAGCAGTTAAGTGATTTGCTCAGGATCATACAACTTAGAAATGTCTGAGGCTGGATTTGTACTTGAGTTTTCTTGAGTCCAAGTCTAACAGTGTTATTAACTGCATCACCAAGCTTTACCCTTTGTTAGAATGTCTCAGAGTCTGTGCCACGACTGTTCTTAGGAAGGATTTTTTAACATGTTTTAAAGATGTACAAGTTGAAGCAAATCTTATTCCATGACTTGCCTAAGACTGCAAAGATTATAAAGTGAACTGATACAAAGGGAATTGTTCTTACAGCTAAACTGTGTCAGGAGTATCTAACTATGTCAATACTGGTACCTGTATAATCATTAATAGTAAATGGCTTTGACCGGCTGTTTAATTATATTGTCGGGTTTTTGGTTTTGGTTTTTTTTTTTTTTTTGAGGGGAAGTGAGAAGTGGCTCATATCGGTGATTTCATTACATGGAAAGAGCTCTTTCTACTTATACACATCAGCAACTGTAACTTAGATAAGTAAGTGACTAGCCCATGGTCTCAGAGGTATTATTTGTGGTAGGCATTGTTCAAATCCTTCCTTACTTCATGATAAGCCCATTCATTGCCCTTCATTGAAGTTGTTTTCATCGTTAAACCAATTTTAGTAGGGAAATTTTTATTTTGATTTGAAACTCTTGATTTTAAATTCTCTAGGTTGGACATCAGAACATTAGAATTCTATTAAAGTAACTGCCTCTGTTAAAATGTCTCTTTAATGTTTGTTGAAAAGAAAACAAAGAAGTTCATTTAGTTGTAGATAATAGTCTATTTTTAATAGTCAATAGAATCAATATCATATCTGTTCCACAACAACAAAAAATGTCATATCTTTATTCTAAAGGTACTTTAAAATTATTTACCCTAAAGACTGAAAGTGCTGCTTTTTTCCCCCCAAGACTATCTATTTATAATCACATTTGATCTTAAATGATTTTCTCTTTATTTTTAATAAGCTGAGTTATAACCAAAAAATGAGAAGCAGTAAATAATTAGAAGATTAAACTTGGAGTTAGAAAATTTAGGTTCTAATCTAAATGTTTATTGATTGACTGACTGGTAGCACAATTAGGTTTTGAACCCAGATCTTGAGACTCTTTAGTTCTATGCTTTTTGAATCTCTTAAGATTAATTCTTGATTCTGTAGCATGTCATTATATGTGGATTGGTCTGTAAGGTAAAGTATATAAAGGGGAGTAATATGAAGTAACTGAAAATGTTGATGGGAAACAGATTGTGGAGGGCTTTATATGCCAACCTGAGGATGTATATTAACCATTGGAGGTTTTTTAGTCTGGAAATAACAGGGTCCAACTTGTATCTTAGGAACATAATTTTATTAGCCATTTGGAAAAGATCCAACTATGCAGTGTCATTGTAAAGGCATTTTATAGTAAAACTGGAAGGAGAAATAAATAAGGAAAGAAAGAAAAAGAAAAAAGCGAAGAAAGAAAGAGGGAAAGAAAGCTGGAAAGAAGAAAAATAGAAAAGATCTATAAAAAGTTCAATAGCAAATTGTTTTTACTCTCTGGGATGTTGGTGTCACCATGCTTAGGCTGTGGAATTACAGTCTTGGATGTGTGTAGTTTTTTTTTTTTTTTTAAGGCAATTGGGGTTAAGTGACTTGCCCAGGGTTGCACAGCTAGTAAGTGTCAAGTGTTTGGTCTGAGGCCAGATTTGAACTCAGGTCCTCCTGACCTCTTGGGCCAGTGCTCTGCTCTATCCATTGCGTCACCTAGCTGCCCCAATGTGTTTGTAGAAGAGATAAACATGGAGCTATAGAGAACAAACACAGAAAAAGGAGTCTGATCAAAGTGTACATAGATTGGTGCTGTGGGAGACATAATTGTGAAGACACTGAGGGATGGATTTACATGGTATTTAAAGGAAGGGAAGCTACCAAAGGCATGGGGGAAAAACATCTTGAACCTTATTAATACCAGTCTGATCAAAGGTGACTGAGAGACTATTGCGGTGGAAAGAACAATGCCTCTGGAGTCAGAGGTCTCATCTCTGATGCTTGTTATCTGTATGACCTTCAGCAAGTCATGTAGTCTTCTTTAGCCTTAGTTTCCTCAACTGTAAATTGAGGAGGTTGTACTAGATGACTTCTTAAGATCCCATCCAGTTCTAGAAAAAAGATTTATGATGCTAATGATGTAAGAACTACTCTCCTACATGCCTACTTTCCCATCTAGCTAACATTTTTAGGAGAATAATATATGTGTATTTGAGGACATACTTGACTGAGAGTATTAAAAAGAAACAGGATTTTACAAGTAGCACTCTAGAGTAGACTATATCCTTACCTTCACACAGTTGACTCAGATATAGCAAATATAAGATCCGAGTGTGTTGGTTGTTTTCTTTTACTATTAAAAAAAGGATTTTGTTTGGGGATGAGCAAAATAGCACCTTAAAGACTCTCATTCAACAAGATGCTTCCCATGCTTATATCAAAATTATTCACATTTCATTGAAAATGACAAGACAACCTCATTCCTCCCTTGATTTTTCAATATCTTTAAATTCGGAAGATATGCATTTGCCAAATGTGCTTGCAACTGTTAATGGAAGAAATCCATTACAGAGTACAAGTTCAGGAGAGATTCTCTATATAGATGGCGAGGTTTTCCAGATATTCCTGTGGATGATTGTGCTATTTATATAAAGCCACAGAGTATTTCAGAACTTCCTGGATGAGATCTATGATGATTTAAAAGAATTTGCCGTAACCATTCAGACAGACAAGAACAAACAGATGAAGAATTCTTATTGTTCATATTATGCCATCCAATTAGATGATCTAGAAAGGGGAAGAACGCAGAACAGAGAATCTGAAAGGGGAAAAAATAACCACATAGATTCACAAGTTGTAGAGCTGAAAGGGACTTTAGAAGACAATCTAATATAACCTTCTCATTTTCTTAATGAGTAAATAGATGCCCAAGGAGTTAAGTGATTTGCTCAAGGTTACAAAATGCATAGGGTACCCAGGATTCAAATACAGTTTCCCTGAATCACTTTTCTTTCTACTACATGTCTTCCACAGAAGGTCTCCTATCCAAAGACTCAAAGCAATAAGAAACGACTTTTTACCAGAGAAACAGAGCCCCCAAAATCTTTTCTTGCAACCAGTTAATGACACTACCCCATTCTTCTGCTAGAACTGGACTAAAAACAAACAAGCAATGTTTAAAAAAAAAAAGGGACCAACAAATACTAACATGGATTGTTTTATGTACAATTTAGTGATTTAGAGATACCAGGTGACATTTGCCTATGTGTTTTGTGAAGAAATACTAGTGATACTACTTCTAGAAAGGGGATCGTATCTTCCCAAAGTAATGATTTAATCCAGCCTCATTTTACAAATAAGGAAATTGACAGCCAGAAAAGTTAAGTGATTTTCCATTCCAGGGTCATGCAGAAGATGTAACTAGTGGTGTCAGGATTCAAATCTAGGTCCTCTCACTCCAAAGCCAGCCTTCTTACTGCATAATTCTGCCTTGAGCCAGTTTATTACAGGCAAGAAAGTCATGCAGCCTCACTCATTTGACCCCTTCCTATTCTTTGAGGGCATTTTCTTGTCAATCATTTTTCCTTCTGTAAAATAATCATTTGATAAAATAGTCAGTGAAGCACTTTTTCTTTCAAGGGTGTGGCCAAGGAACACAGACTTATGTAGTAAGACCCTAGCAGAAGGACTAAGACTACCATCTTGGTTTGTTTTTGTATGCACTGAGCTAAGCTTATTTGTGCCACAGCCAACTCAAATAAAACTATTGAAGACGTCAGGCTTCTGAGTTGCCTTGAAGGAAGGAATAGTAGCTTTTCAATTCCTACCTTTGCAGCCTTCTGTTTGGCACTTTTGGAGCAATTCCAAAAACAATATACTGTCCCAATGTATCTGTCTTTAGTGCTGTGCTTCTTTCTTTCTTTGTGCCTACATGTCTACAGCAATGGTGAAACAAGATTCTCTGTTTTACATAAAAAAAATTATCAAACTGTAAGTGTAAATCAGTTAAGGGCCACACCAAAATGAAAAGTAGCATCAATTTAGTTAGGGATCTTTATTCTTTCTTTTGGAGGATAGGCTAGTGTTGAGAGATTTGGGTAAGATTCAAGTCACTTGCTTTTGAAATTTAAAGTAGGAATCACAAAACTGCTCAATATGTAAATTATTTTTTTGTTGCAAGTAATTGGAAATTAATTCTTGCAAGAAGATTTAAAGCTATTAGATTAAGATTCATCCAGGTGATTTTGTTCAAGCAAAATCCTTTGAATGTCAGCATATGAAGAGTTAATGGAATGTATGTCTTGCTAATTGTTTCTTTGGAGTCATAACCATCCTCGTAGATACTGTAATTCTCAACCTTGATCAGCCAGCTACCTTTGGTCATATGTGATTTCTCTTCTCTGTTTTACTCCCCATATCTAATAATCTGTGACCAAATCCTGGTGATTCTAAGCTCCGGAATATCTAGGTTCCCTTCTCCAACTTCCCAGGGTTAGGACCTTAGTTCAGGTCTTCAACACTTCTCCGTTGGAGTATGGCAATTATTTCCCAACAGTTATATTGCCTGCCTTCATAAACTTAGCCCTTTCATAACAGCCAAAATAAATTTCCCATGGCTGATCATGCCATTCACCCTATTTAAAAATGCTCAGAAACTCCATATTGCTTCTTATATAAAATACCAATTCCTTAGCCTCATATGTAAGTTCTTGACAGTGTAGCTCCATCTGATTTTCCTAGTATTATATATTACTCTTCTGTTCCAGTCATACCTTCATGAGTAGCTAGTCCCTGAACTAGATCTGCCATTTCCCATCTCTATGCATTTTCTTGGGCTAGAAAGGTAACCTTTAGAATTCTTCTCTTCTTTCATATCTGGTCAGTTCCTAGATTATCTGAAGCTTCCCCTAGAAAACCAGATCACAGGACCATTTAATTGGCAGAAGTGTCCTTTGTCTAACCACACATCTGGAAGCTTGTTATCAGTGAAATGATGATACGGTAAACATTTGAAGGAGAATCATGTTTAAACTGGATAAAACCACCCTAGAATAAATGAAACTTCTCTTTTGATACCTGAATAGGTATGTGTACGTGTGCCTCCTCTGTTGTATATCTCCAAACACTTTTCTGTGTTGTATCTCATTATTACACACCTATTCCTGAGTGGAAAGCCCCCAACTTTATTACTATTGCTGTGTTGAATTGCTGGCATTGAAACAAAACCGTAGACACTTGTAAGGTCTGGGAACCCATGTAGCCAGGTGTCTCAGATAAATACCTTGTTTATTTGTGCTTTCTCCTTGGCAACTGCACATTAGTAGCAATAAGTGACTTTGGATGCATGCAAAAGGGCAGTTTCAAAGGAACTCTGAAACTAGGCGTCACCACAGGTCATAGAAAGTTCTGGGTGTTTGTATTGGGAGTTTGGTGGGTTTCAGAGGTTCTTCAGAGCTGTTTGTAGTAGCTTCTCTTTTATTTTTATAGCCAAATACACCTACACCCTAGTAGTGATGTGGTCCCTTGATGTATTACTGTCAGCTTTTCATATTTATTCAACTCTGCTCTTTAGTGACTCCTTTTTCTACTAGAACAAAAAAAAGAAGAGTCAATCAGTCAACATGCATTTATTAAGTGCCTACTATGTGCTGAAGGACTTTGAAACACTGGGAATACAAATGTAAGGGAGAAAGACAGGCCCTACTCGCAAAGATCTTACACCCTAATGCAGAAGACAGCACATGAAAGGAAGCTGAAAAGGGGGGGAGAGGAGAGGGTACTAAGCAGGCAACAGGGGTTGGAGATGATGGAGAAGTTCAAAGGAACGCAGCCCGCTTGGAAATGAAGAGATGGCTGTCTGGATAGCCATCTTCTTCTCTTTTTTTGTTAGGCAGTGGGGTTAAGTGACTTGCCCAGGGTCACACAGCTACTAAGTGTCAAGTGTCTGAGGCCGGATTTGAACTCAGGTCCTCCTGAATCCAGGGCTGGTGCTCTATCCACTGCGCCACCTAGCTGCCCCTGGAGAGCCATCTTCAATGGAGCTTCTGGGAAGATACCTAGAGGTGTGTTACATACAGGGCTGAAATGATCTTCCAAGATGAAGAGGTTTCTGGGGCATGATAGAAAATCCCAATGAGTTCATTTTGGTGCCAAACAAAGAGATGGATGAAGAGAGTCGAAATTGGAGAATGGGGGACAGAGATAATCTGAAATATCAGAATAGGACGAAAAAGTAGGGATTTGCTAATTTCTGTAATTCAGGGAAATTTATGACTTTGGTACAGCAATATAGTGTGTACTTAATAAATATTTATTCAATATTTACTGAGTTCCTGTGATGTGCTAAATGCCTATTTTCCCTGTGTATATAGTGAGTATATTATCACTTCCCAATGGATTCAACATTATTAAATTCCTTATAAGTGTTAAAGATAAGCCCAAAGCAAGTGAAACCAATGGGGAAATAAATGATCATTGAAGTTTCATAAAAAAGAAGGCAAAATTTAAAAAACAAAGCAAAAAAGTATACTCTATTCTGTATATATACCTCAGTGATCCAGATGTCAAACTTGTAATGAGCAGACACATAGTATGTGAGATGGTGGTTGTTGTTCAGTTGTTTTTCAGTTGTATTCGATGCTTAGTGACTCCATTTGGGGTTTTCTGGGCAAAGATATTGGAGTGATTTGCCATTTCCTACCTCAGCTCATTTTACAGATGAGGAAACTGTGGCAAACACAATTAAGTGACTTGCCCAGGGTTACACAGCTATTAAGTGTCTGAGGCTGGATTTGAATTCAGGAACATGAGTCCTCCTGACTCCAGGCCTGGAGTTCTATCCACTCTGCCATCTAGCTGCCCCTGACTGAGATGATAAGGCAAGTCAAAACCAAGAACTGGAGAGAGACTATTTGGAGACAGAGGAAGAGTTAAGATTTAATTACTTGAAGGCTTTATCAGGCTAGATAGGAATTGGACTTGTACTATTTGGCTCCAGAGGGGATTTTAGCTCAATATCTTAGCAATTAGAACAATTCTGATATGGAATTGTGCTGCCTTCAGTGACAATTACACTTCACTGAAGGTGTTCAAACAGTCACTGAAATTCCCCTGGGGAACAGTAGAGATGGTGTTTCTGTTCCAAGTAAGGACTGGACTTTTAGATTCTTCCTAACCCTGTGATTCTGTGAACTCAGAAAATGAGCTACTTCAAAGCCTCTACTTTAACGCCATGTCCTTTATGCCTTAGGTCTTTTTTCATTGCCTTATTGATTTATTCATCATGCCCTATTTAACAACCTGAATTACCTGGTTTATCTACCCATAGCAAATTAGAAGCAGCATAATAATAAGAGGATAAATGAGAAGCCTGATTCATGGAGTAGGAGAAGTGACAAACCTGATGGTTTGACATGCTGGGAGGAGGCAAACAAACTAAAAAACAGACAAATGAACACAGGACAGTATCATTGTTTAGTGCAATACTTAATATTTACCACAATCATCATGAGTCATCAAGAAAACTTCAGACTTGTCAAGGTTCTCTACTTTAGAAGTCTGGGAAAAGTATAATTAAATAGTTGAACAGTTTCTATCCCAAATGACTTAAAAATGCCTAATGAACTTCTCGCCATCGAAGGGACAAACTTCAATTATTTGAAAATTTTATTTGTGTAGATAATACCTCATTTCCTAGCTCTGTGGGATGGATGACATGTTGTTATAATTAAGAATTTTTTTTTTTTTGATAATTTCTATTTTAGATCCTTGTCATTCTGTAGGACTAAACCAACTGCCCTATTTTCCCAACTCTTTGTCATTATTTAGCATTACTTTATGTCACATGATTGCCTTACCAATATAAGAGTGCTATAAGTTTTTCAAAGCATTTTACATTATGTAGGTTATCTTATGTAATTCTTATGTGCCTGAAGCAGGATTTGAACTCAGGTCTCTCTGACTCCAGGTCCAGCACTCCACCCATTGTGCCAATTGCAACGTCATTTTGCTGACCCTGTAATTGCTACTGAGATTTGTCAGCAAACATGAGAGAGCCTGTGACTTTGACCATTGACACTAGTCAGGTGATAATGCCATCCTTGTTAAGAAAACAGCCCTCTGTGTCCATGTAAATTCATTGGTTCTGGTATGGATGTTGGCTCCCTAATCAAGCTCCTAAACTGTAAATACCTTAGATTGTTTTGATGGTTAGACATCTAGTCATGTGTTATGCAAATACATTGATTCAAGTGATAAGCATTGTTTTGTGATCTCTGGCCCTGACGAATAGGGATACACCCAGGGACGACTCTGAAGCTTAGAATTTGTCCTTTGTCCTCTGAAGCCTTTCCTGCCTGCCACACTGGGCTAGTTCTTGGGGACTTGCTGTTGAGGCTAAAGGGGATGCCCAGGAGAACACTAGTTAAGGATCTGGCCATGTAGTGGACCAACTCTCTAATTCTACATAGAGGGTGGGCAGCAATACTAAATGAGTACCAGAGAGACAATTCATGAAAAAGGAACATTTGGGCAGCCTTAAAAACTTGTGTGTGTGTGTGTGTGTGTGTGTATACATTCATTTACATAGTATATATATGGATATCATTACATATATATACATGTATCTACACACATATGTTCTTTGGTACTTGATAATGTTAAGTTAAAAATATTTGTGATGACTTCACTAAGGAATGCATTTCTCTAAACAAAAATATTTAAAAATACCAACCCATTTATAACACTTCACAACTTAACCCCTTTCTGCTTTCACATACTGGGCCCCTCTGTGCACCCTCCAATCCAGCCATGCTGGTCTAGTTGCTATTTTTCACACAAGAAACTCCATCTCCTGTCTGTCTCTATCCCTTTGTGCTAGCTTTTCCCCCATGCCTGGAATGTGTTCTCTTCTCATCTCTGCCTCTTAAGAGTTCCTGGTTTCTCTCAAAGCTTAGTTCCAGAGCTAACTTCTAAATCTGTGGTTCTCAAAACATGGTCTGGGGATCCCTTGGGGTTCTTGAGAGCTATTCAGGGGGGCAAAAGTTCAAAACTATTTTCATATTAATAGTGAGACTTTTAAATTTCTAATTGAGTATATATACACACATGTATAGAAAGGGAGGAAGAAGGAGAAGGGGAAGAGAGGGATATATATGTATACAGGGATAGCTAGCTAGATAAGTATTTACATATATAGATCATGTAGTTGAATGTCCCAGTCAATTAAAAGGAGTACTCTAGAGCACTTAATTTACCAAGGGCTTTGCTTATTACTAGAGTCAGAAAGAACTGAGTTCAAATGTGACCTCAGACCATGACTAGCCATGTTGTCCTGGGCAAGTCATTTTAATCTCTATCAGCTTCTGTTTCCTCAACTGTAAAAAGGGGATTAATACTAGCAACTACCTTCCAGTCTTGTTACAAGGATAAAGTGAAGTAGTATTTGTAAAGCTTTTTAAAAAAAAAAAGCTTATATAAATGCTAGATATTATAATAGGTGTAGAAACTGAGTCCCAGAGAAGGGACAGTGATTGGTCAAGATCAGAAAGGTTACTAAATGGCAGAGCTAGCATTTGAACTGTCTGTCCTAACTCCCAGTCTCACATCCTTTCTTCTGTACCAAATTGCCACACTATCCTTTTGGGATACTGTACATAGAGGTATGAAAACTAGCTTTTCAAATAGAAAAGCCTCAAAAGATGATTTAGGCTTTGCAATCAGTTTGTTCTATGCCTTTTCAGCTATAAAGTTCCATGTAGTGAGTTGAGAGGTGTTGGGGAGACAATGTTTGTAAATCAGTTTTGGGATTAGGGATGTAAATATATTTTATAACCTGTTTTGTAGATAACAGAAAAACTGTCATATCTCTCTCTCTGTCTCTGTGTCTCTGTCCATCTCTCTCTGTGTCTCTGTCTCCCCTCCCCCTCCCTCTCTGTTTCCTCTCCTCTCTCTTTTTTCTCCTCCTCCATCATTATCATCATCATCGCTCATAATTAAAGCCTGGCCAGAGCTGAAATAGAGTGGGTTATATGAAGCTTGGTTTTGTTTTTCTCCAAGATGCTGACATGAAAGGGCTTTGAAGGTGGCCGCAGTTTTCATCCTCCTTCTGTTGCCTGGAAGATATTGTTTTATACCTCATATCTTGCAGGCTTCACCTGACCTATATCCCTGTAGGCTTTTTTTTTTTATTATTTCTTTGTTGGAGAGGGAGGTTGTAGGTCACTCATCTTCCTCCACTCTCTCTGCCCCTGAAAGTTCCCCACTCCATCCCTTCAGCATCCTCCCAGTACTCAGTAATCTCCTGGCTCCTGGAACCACCAGTTACAGAAATGAGATTTTTAGGCAGAGTTGACCTAAGATGATTGGCATAGTAGGTAAAATTATGGGATTTGAAGTCAAGAAGACCTGAGTTTCAGACCTACCTCTGACATTGGCTCTGTGTGACTCTGGGCAAGTCATTCAGTCTCTTTCTGCCTCTGTTTCCTCTTCTGTAAAATGATGGATGATAATAACACCTACCTCATGGAGTTATGGCATTCAAATGAGACAACATATATAAAATGCTTTGTAAATCTTCAAGTGCTTTCTAAGTGTGAGGTGTTATTATCAGGAAATCTGATTGGAGTTCCCTAACTTCAACTGAACTCTGCGTCCAGTGCAATTCCACATATGCTCTTAATTGTTGCTGTCACAGTTGTTTTTTTTTTAATCATTCTATATTTAGAATATGGTATTTAGATACTTTATTGTACATCTTTCCCCCTCTCTTACCTAGCCTTTTAGGAGTGTCTTAGCATTCAGTATTCAATCAATAAGTCACCTAGGTCAAGAGAACACTTCTTAAAAGTAGAGCTTAAATTCAGTTCTTCCTTTGTCTCCTCCTTAATTTAGTTTCTTCCTGAATTTAGATGAATTATCACTTTATTGATGCTTTTCCTTAAATCATATGAACTCCCATTAGCTATTCTTAGATTCTTTTTCTTTCCTGTTTAATGGGGAGTGTAACTTAAAGACACTGGATGGATTCCAGTTGGGAAGAGTTTTTAAAAGTGTCTCTTATTTATTTTGTTATTATTTTTTTTTTATTCAAGGTGGTGATACCCTGCCACGTACCAATCAATGACCCATTGGTAAGTTGGCTCTCTTTATGTTACATCTTTCTCATTTCAGCCCTGTGATAGTGTGAAAATGAGGTTATAAGCTCCTTGTGGGCAAAGACTGTTTCATTTTCAACTTTGTATCCATAACAGTGCCTTATACAAAGAAGATCTTTAAGAAATGTTTGTTGGCTTGAATTGTTTTCTGCTATATAAAATCTATGTAGCTCACTAAGCTTTCTTTTTTAAAGTTTTAAATGTCTTTTACTTACCTTCATTCTTTAACGTAGGGAACAGTTTATGACACTTAAAATTGTAAAATTATCTGGAAAAATCCCTCAGTGGTTTGCTTACTATAGTTAGGTGAAGGCCATCATATTTTACCAACTTCTAGTGACTTCTTTGGGGGTCTAGGTGATGCAATGGATAGAGTGCTGAGCCTGGAGTTCACAGCTGTCTTTAGACACTTCCTAGGTGTGTGACCCTGGGCAAGTCACTTAACCCCATTGCCTAGCCACCCCCCCCCAAAAAAAATCTTACAGAATCGTATAAAAGCCAATGTTGAAAACTAAAAATAAATAAGAAAACCCCAAATGGGGTCAGGAAGAGTCAGATAACTGAAAAAATACTGAACAACAAGAACTTCTTTCATCAGTATATAGTATAATTTATATTTCTGTATTTTAATATCATCCCCCAAGAGAGTGTAAGTTCCTTTAGGACAGTCGTTTTTCATTTGTTGCCTTTATATCCTCAATGCTTTGCAGTAAGTAGGTGTTTAATAAGTGGTATTGATTGATTAATTTAGAAATGAAATATATGTGCTACTAGGTGAGAACTGTCTTCTAGATGCATACTTTTGTTAAAAAAAAGCAAATTGAATTAAAAAAAAACAAACAAGCAAACTCCATGCTGAAGCCCCCATATATAGCCTATATAGAGGAGACAGATTTTCAAAAATTGCTCATCAGATCTCATTGTTATGGTATAAAGTGGTTTATTTTTGGTTTTGTTCTGTTTTGTTTAAGGAGAATAAGTTGTCTTACTGTCCTGGTCCTATTTCTTCTTCTCCTCCTTTTCTTTCTTTTCCTCCTCTTCCTCTTCCTTCTCTTTCTTTTCCTTTTCCTCCTTCCTTCTTCTTCCTTCCTCCTTCTTCTTGCGATTGGGGTTAAGTGACTTGTCCAGGGTCACACAGCTAGGAAGTGTCAAGTGTCTAAGGCCAGATTTGAACTCACATCCTCCTGACTCCAGGGCCGGTTCTCTATTCACTACTGTCCTAATATTCTTTCTCCCATGTAGGAACTGATTCAGAATACCCGCAGATTATTATGGTTTTCATAATTTCGTGTAACTTCTAGAGAAGTGATACTCCTCAAGGACCACTTAGCTTGAAGGACATTGATTGGGAAAACAAAATAAACTACAGTATTGATTGGTATTTATAAAAAAGAGAAGGCTAATTGGCAATTTTTTTCCCTCGTTTATGTTCCTAACTACCTATGTTTATCAGAAACATCTTTTCAGCACATATAATTATTTTATCTCAACAGACTGGAATACAGGTTAATTAAAGCCTTATTCTTATAATCAGTCTCATTTATATGACACTTTTGGGTTATCTCATTTGATTCTCACAAAAATCATGTGAAATACAGGACCTTATTTCCATTTTACAGATGAGGAAATTGTCCCAACCAGGTGAAGAGAGTTCTCAGAGTCTCATAGCTAGTGAGGCAGGTTTGGTTTTGATCCTGGGTTGCCCTGACTTTGAGTTCAGTGTTCTATGTATGAGGCCATTCTGCCTCTCATAATACACCCACAATCAGTGCTCATCTTTGTAAGATTTTCAGTGAGAGGAACCCATTGCCCCCCAGATTGCCCAATATACTTTTGGATTTCTAGAATGGTTATTATTCCTTATATTAAACCAAAATCTTTTCTTTTATTCCTTTGTTCTTGGGTGGGGTAGGCTCACTTTGGGACAGATCATTAGAGGTTTAGCTGTATAGTTGATCGGATTGTGTCTGGTATGCTCAAAATTTTCACTTGGGGTGGTAGAGATCTCAGAGGATTCATTAGATTTATTCTACTCTTACCTAAGTCATGAATATCCCCTGTGAGTGTTCAGGGGCTTTAGGTTTCTCTTTTAAATTTATTAGATTGCTGCTGGCCTGATTGGTTTGTTTTGTTTTTCCCCTGTATAGCTATTTGCCCGAGGCCGGTTTACACATTGACAGAATTACCAGCATTGGACTTTTTTTTTTCCATTTTCTTTTACTTGAGCTTCTTATTTCCTGACCTCTTTCCAGAAATGGGTGAGAAAATTGAGTTCTGATCACAGCTGGTGAGCTGATGCACAAGTAGAGCTTTCCAACGTATTATGTCCTTGTCCTCTATAGGCATCCCCTGCTGTGTATTCTGGGATCAAGGCCATGTCTGAATTCCTAGTTTTCTATTGATCTTAGCACATACTTGTATGCCTCAGTAATTTAACATTTATCCAGGATGGCACAAGAGGATAATGACTGTGTGAAATGTACTGTACCTCTGAGGGCTGAAATAAACAGTTGATTTATTAGTAGTCTCTGGTTTCATTTCAAAAAGGGGAAACTTCTTGGTCTCCACACCATCTTACTTAAACTAGAGACTCTTTTTACTTTGCTCTTTTATAGTATATGTGTAAAAATCTGTAGGTAGATCTACATATCTATCAGCCATCTATAACAGCTGATACGATAGAATGTTTTAATTTTTCTAAAGCACCTTATATTTAATGCCATATTCCAGTTCATATGAATGCCTGTGTATATACATGTGTATATATGTGTGTGTGTGTGTGTGTGTGTGTGTGTGTGTGTGTGTGTGTGTGTGTGTGTATATATATAAACCTATTAAAAGTCACCATCACATAATGGAGAGGGGGTTGGCTCTAGGGTCAGGAAGACTTGTTTCTTTGTCCTTTTTTGGAAAAATGAGCAAACAACAACAAAAAAAAGAGGCTGACTCTAAAAATCTACCATGGTGACAGGGATGATCAACACACAAAACTCAAAAGAAGACAATGAAGTCAAATAGCTACAAGCAAAGTCTCAAAGAAAAATGTGAATTGGACTCAAGCCCAGTAAGGTTTATGAGAGCTAAAAAATGAATTTTAAAATCAAATAAGAGTGGTAGAGGAAAAATTAGGCAATGAAATGAGAACAAAGGAAGAGAATTATGGAAAGACAATTAATAGCTTAGTTTTAAAAAAAGCACAAAAATATTGAAGAAAATAATTTCTTAAAAAGCAGAATTGGCCAAATGGAAAAAGGGATACAGAAGCTCACTGAAGAAAATAATTCCTGGGGCAGCTAGGTGGCGTAGTGGATAGAGCACCGGCCCTGAAGTCAGGAGGACTTGAGATCAAATCTGGCCTCAGACCAAACACTTGACACCTACTAGCTGTGTGACCCTGGGCAAGTCACTTAACCCCAATTGCCTTAAAAAAAATTCCTAAAATTAGAATTGGGCAAGTAGAAGCTAATGACTTTATGAGACATTAAGAAGCAATAAAACAAAGTAAAAAAGAACAAAAAAAAAATGAAGAAAATGTAAAGTATCCATCAGAAACAAAACAAAACAACTGACCTAGAAAACAGATCAAGGTAAAATAATTTAAGAATTACTGGCTATCTGAAAGCCATGATCAAAGAAAGAGCCTAGACATCATATTTCAAAAAAAAAAATTATCAAGGAAAACTCCCCTTATCCTCAAACCAGAGGGTAAAATAGAAGTGGAAGGAATCCATTGTTGGTCACCTGAAAGAGATCCCAGGTCTTAGAGAAAATAGTTCAAGCAGACAGAAAATGTTCAGATATCATGGAGCCACAGTCAGGATCGTACAAGATATAGCAGCTACCATGGTGACAGAGCAGAGGGTTTAGAATATGATATTTGCTTAATAAAGCTGGGGTAAAATGATTCTTTAATAAAATAGAGGACTTTCAAGAATTCCAGATGAAAAGGCCAGAACCGAATAGAAAATTTGACTTTGAAATGCAAAACTCAAAAGTAAGCATGAAAGAGAAATCATAAGGGACTCCATAAGTTTAAACCGTTTGCATTTCTATATGGGAAGATGATATAACTTCTAACAACTTTGTAATTATTAGAACAGTTAGAAGGATTCTACATAGAAAGAGGGTATGGGAGTGAGTCATTATGTTGGGATGATGTAAAAAAAAAATGGATAAGTGAGAAAGAGGGATGCCCTGTGAGAATCGGGAAGGAAGAGGAACAATGGAGAAAATTATCTCACATAAAAGGAGGTGTGCAAGGAAGAGGTTTTATAGTCGGGGGGGAAATGGTGAGGAGGGGCAATGCTTGAACCTCACATTTAAATTGGTTTAAGGAGGGAATATATACACACACACACACACACACACACGTGTGTACATATATACACACATATGCATATACACACATGCATATATACATAAATATACATACATACAGATATAGCTATATATTCATACTTAGTTGGTAGTAACAGTTTCTTACACTTTAGGGAACAAGAATGGAAGGGGGTAAGGGAAAGAGAAGGGTGAGGAGGGACAGGATAAAAAGAGAGAAGGAAAAGCAGGAGAAAATTTTCGGTTGTTCAATTGTCTTCAGTTGTGTTAGAATCTTTGTGACCCCATTTGGGTTTTTCTTGGCAAAGATGCTGGAGTGGTTTGCCATTTCCTTCTCCAGCTCATTTTACAGATGAGAATACTGAGGCAAATAGGTTTAAAATGACTTGCCTAGGGTTGACGTAAAAAAGCAGGGGTAGCACTTATGATCTCAGACAAAACAAAAGCAAAAAGAGACCTAATTAAAAGAGATAAGCATGGAAACTATATCTTGCTAAAAGGTACCAGAGACAATGAAGTGATATCAATATTAAATATATGCACCAAATGGGGCAGCTAGGTGGTGCAGTGGATAAACTGGCAGGATTAGAGTCAGGTAGACTCATCTTGAGTTCAGATCTGGCCTCAGACACTTACTAGCTGTGTTGCCCTGGGCAAATCACTTAACCATGTTTGCCTCAGTTTCCTCATCTGTAAAATGAGTTGGAGAAGGAAATGGCAAACACTCCTGTATCTTTGCCAAGAAAACCCCAAACAGGGTCACAAAGAATTGGACACAACTGAAATGACCGAATAACAACAACAATAATAAATACGCCAAATGGCATAGCATCCAAATTCTTAGAGGAAAAGTTAAATGAATGACAGGAAAAAATAGCCAATAAAACTATCCTACTGGAGGACCTCAACTTTCCCCTCTCAGAGCTAGATGAGTCTAATCATAAAATAAATAAGAAAGAAGTTAAGGAGATAAATAGAATCTTAGAAATGTTGGATATAATAGACCTCTGGAAAAAACTAAATGAGAATAGAAAGGAGTGTATCTTTTTTTTTCAGCTGTACATGACAGCTTCATAACAGCGGACCTTGTGTTAGGGCATAAAAACCTCATCATCAAATGTAGAAAAACAGAATGTTAAACGCATCTTTTCTAGACCATAATACAATAAAAATTACATTCAATAAAGGGCCATAGAAGCATAGATTAAAGATAAATGGGAAACTAAATATCTAATCCAAAAGAATGAGTGGGTCAAAAAAGAAATATAGAAACAGTCAATAATTTCGTCAAAGAAAATGACAACAATGAGACAACATGCCATAATTTGTGGGATGCAGCCACAGCCGTCCTTTGGGGAAAATTTATATCTTGATATGTGTATATCGATAAAAGAGAGAAAGATGGACACACTGCCTCATGTGCTGAACACACTACATCATTTGACAGAAGTGCTCTATCACATGACAAACATGTCAAGCAGCAGCTATCCATGTGATAGAATGCCACACTGTGTGATAGATATACGTTGTCATGTGATTGATGCCCTCTACCCTGTGATGGACACATTATTTCATGCAACAAACAGGTGAGATACAACGCACTATTGAATATGCTGTACATAGAATTTCATCCATGTAGAGCTATGTCACGTGATGAACAAACCACATCATTGATGAACACACCATGTGACACACCACATCATGTAACAACCACACCACGTGATGAACATGCCATGTCATGATGGACACAGGCCACTCCCTTCTGGAAATCTCAAACCACCTACTTCATATTTCCCTGGACACTTTCTCACTCTCTTTCACCCTTTCTTCAACCACTTACAACCTGGCAAGCTTAATCCTCTCCCATGTAGTCCCTGCCATTTGTGTTCATTCAATGATCTCTGGGGTTTCTAATAGTATGTATAATTGCTATAAGGACCTGGTCCATTTTTGTCTACTAGCCCAAACATCAGTCATATTAATTCTTCAAATGCATCTGTCATACTTTATAAAGTAGACCTGTTTGACAAAATATTTGGTAAATCATATACTTCTAAAACTTGAATGACCTTCAGTTCAATCAGTGAACTTACTATGTAGAGTAGAAACCTCATATTATATTCATATATATATATATATATTTAAAACTTTATGTAAATTGAAGAATCATTTTAACATGACTGATATGTCATGACGTGATTTGTAATCATAGCTAAGACTTACGTGGTACTTTAAGGTCTGCAGAGTGCTTTACAAATAATGTCTTGTTTGGTGCTCACAACAACCTTGGGAGGGAGGTGCTGTTATTATCCCTGTATTATAGATGAGGAAACTGAGGCAAGGAGAGACTTACCCAGGGTCATGCAGCTAGTGTCTGAATCCGAATCTGAATCTGAATTTGAACTCAAGTCTTCTAGATTTTAAGTCCTGCTTTGTGTTCACTGTGCCACCCAGCTGCCTACGGTTTGATACATAATGCCTAATGTATCTACCCTGTTTCAGAGTGTTTCAGACACACACACACACACACACACACACACACACACACACACAGAGTCAGAGACAGAGACACAGAGAGAGACAGAAAATTTCTTAAAGTTTGACGACACATCTTTCTAAAAATTCCAGAAATCCTGAACATTAGCTTGTTCAGTATAATGAACCACATGTAAGTAACTGGTTCCCTTTCTACCTGAAAATTGCCCTCACTATTTTGTGTGTGTGTTTGGCGTTTGAAAGACCTGATATCCTCACTCCTCATAAGACATGTGCTTGATGTTTTACAGACACCTCAGACTCCTCATGCATCAGCCACCTTCTGGTTCAGCTTTTCAGAACTCCAGGTGCTAAGATGCAAACCAGCTGTTGCTGGGTGTTTGGAAACTGCTGGCATTGTTTTGACATTTTTTGTTTCTCTGGTTCGAAAGGCAACTTCACAATGGCTGCTATAATCCTAATTCAAATGCTTGTTGAAATCATAATGGTTTTGTTTCTTCTTATTTAGTTTAATGGAAAATCAATATACTGTGCTTATCAAAGGTGATTCTTATCCGACAGAAAATAGCACAGACAGAAAATGTCACCCTCCCAACCCTTTTCAACATTTGTGTCCATTCCTGTTTCTCTGATACTTTTGCTGTTAGGTAAACTATTTGTTTATCATTGACCCTGTATTAAAAAAAAAATCACACATGTATAACTAAAGTCTGAGCTAATGGGCATTCAGCCTAGCTAGAATCAAGTCATAGAATTCTTAAAAGTGTAGAACTTGAGAAATTACATCAGTATGGACGTTATTTTTAGTTATCAACAGTAAAGTTATGTTTGTGTTCTGTAAATAATGGACATGCTTTACTTTTAATTCTATTGTATGTACGTGTGCGTGTTTGTGTGTGTGTGTGTGTATGTGTATGTGTGTCCCAACTCATTTAGACCATATTGCAAGGATGCTATGATGTAAAGGACACTGAGGAATTTTTTTGAGGGGTAGGGAAGGAGGGTTTGAGTCAGTTTGGTTTAAGTGGAAATTTTATTCGAGAATGCTCTTACATGATGACTCACTGAGGCAGTTGTTGAAAGAGCATGGTGGGTCAATGTACCAACAGTGAAGAGTAAATCCTGGCCACACATACATGTTGGAGCCTCACCCAGACCAATACCATATAGGCCATTTGGAGAGGATAAGAGTTCTCTCTTAAGTCTCTGTGGGTTCAGATATGAGCCCTTTATTGTTGAAATAAAACTTGGCTATAATCTGAGGCCTTGAGGAGATGAGGCTTATATGAAGAGACGATGACCACCTTTGAGGGCAGTGCCAGATACTATATTTCCTATTTTGAACCCGAGTGGGATCAATGTAAGGATAGAAAGGCAAAAGGTCTCTATATTCAGATCTTTTCTATCAGGATGCTATGACATAAGGGTGAATTTATTATATTCATTACAATATGTATATATAGAAACATTACAGTTTATTATTTTATATGGCTTTTATTTAAATATTTTATTTTGTATATGTGTGTATGTATGAATATTTGGTTTTATGGATTATTACTAAGGTCACAATAAAAAAATTTAGGAAAATAGAGGTCATTGAACAGAAAACTGACTGGCCCATATCCCAATCTGATGCTAAAAGCCCATTCCATATCCTAGTTACATGATACAGTTGTCTTACTATACTTCAATTGAACTTATCAGCATGGGAATCTTTCAGACTATTCAATAAATATTTATTAAACACTAGAGAATACAAAGTTTAAATAAGACCTAGCCCTTGTTCTTGTGGAAAATAAAGTGTAATACAGGAGAAAATCAGAGAGAGCTTGAGCTGAACACTGGGTTGGGGAATGAATTTTTGTTATCCTGTGTCTACTCTTTCCCTAGTCTCTTTTCTTTACTTTTCCCATATAATAATCTTTATTGTTGGCTTAGATTCCCATTCATCTTGAGTTCTCTAGTAGCAAGTAGAGTACAGAAATATGCAATTGACTGATTAGTCAATCAAATAATGATATCTAACATTCCTTCTATCATCTTCATCCCTTGTTTTAAGGTAGTGGACCCCTTTGGAGTTTTTGAGCTTCTGTGATAAATAGGATTCTTAGACTGTACACTAAATATAAACACAGTTTAAAGATTCTTAACCTAGAAAAGTCTTTCTTCCAGAAGATATGGTTAAGGTCACATGACCCAAGGAACATAGAATTTTAATCACTTGACCAGGTTTTTACATACCTGGACTAAACTAAATATTTATATGAGGCATATTTGAATCCACATCATCTTGACTCTCAAACTCACTTAGGCCATACTGCCTTATGGCAACAGTAGTTCGTAATAATAATAATGAGTCCCATTTAGATGACATGTTAGGGTTTCTCCATTCCTACTCTTCTTCTGGTATTGGAGGATGCTAAGCTGTGGTGACTGGATATATTAAAAATTCATGTTATCCAAGTTTAAGTAGGTCCTCACTAAAGCCAGGGAGTCCTTTTATTCCTTCCTGGTTGGTTCCTGATCTCATTCCCCACTGAAACTATTCCAAATGTTCTTTTCCTTCTTCAAGCCTCTGTCATCTCATCCCTGTCTTTCAACTGAGTACTTTGTCTCTTACTTCATTGAGAAGATTGAGGTCATTTGATGGGAGCTCCTTTCTACCTATTCATCTCAAAACCCTTTGATCTAATCTCCTACTCCTGTTTTTCTCTATTCTGTGACAAAGAATTGGCCTTCTCCTTGCCAAGGCCAACTGTTTTTCTTGCGTTTGTTTGTTTCTTGCGTTTGTCTTGTGTTTGATTGAGTGCCCTCCTATCTTCTTATCTTCTTCAGCAGATTCAACCTCAATCATTCTCTCTCTCTCTCTCTCACCCTCACTCCTCACCCCTCTAGCCATATTCATTTTACTCTCTTTTTTTTCTTTCAGCCAAATTTTTGAGAAAGCTATGTACTTTTGCTACTGTCATCTCTTCTCCATTCACTTAATCCTCAGTCCTAGAGATCTCCTAATTGTCCTGCCTGTGTTTTATCTCGGTCCTTGTCCTTCTCAGCCCATCTGCTTCATTTCAATCCTTTGACTAATTTCTCCTCCTGGATATAGTCTCCTTTCAAAGTTTTCATGGCATTCATCTTTCCTGAATGCTTCCAGCATTAATTTGCACATGGTGCTTTTCTTCCTGAGTCAGCCATAAACCACACAGTAGATGAATGCAGTGATGTGCTGTTTGCGTGCAGGCAAGGATTGACAAGTGAGGAGTTCAGACAAAGGCTCCTAAAGGGGGAAGTGGCCAGCTTGTTTGAAAAGTGATCCAAGTCAGCTGTGGAAGCACACTTTTAAAGATCTAGAGGCACTTACTTAAATGGCAATTTAAAAGTTAAGCAGTAAATATGGTCTTCCTAGGAGAGTCTGAAGGTCAACTATGATTCCCAGGGAAGGATCCATATTCACATCTTTCACTTCTCACAGTTCCACACTGATACTGTCCTTGTCAGACTAGTAGAAAATTCCCTGTTTGCTGTTTCCATTTGTATCAGAATATATGGACTATTGGCTTGTCCATTTGAGTTAAGGCCTTTAGCTACTTGTGGCCTTGTGAATTCCATTTGTTTGTTAGGTCCTTCTATTTCCTTTATCCTAACTCCTTCGATAATCTAGATATTTTTGTGTATTTTCTTTTTTTTTTGCTATTTGTGAATCTATTCATCTTCACCCTCCTTCACTCCATATATCTAATGAGTTTGCCAAACTTTCAGTTGTTTCCACTTTCACAATAGCTTTTGCATCCATATTTATCTGAATTCATTTGGCTACCATGCTAGTTAGGCTATCACTTCTTGCATACCAGTAATAACATGCTTTCTGATTCTGGTTTTCTCAAATCTCTACTCTTAAAAAAATTCCTATTAGTTGTGAATTGTGGTTAATTGAATGCCAGTCAGCTGAGGCTTTCATTTTATATTTAATTTTCTATAAAGTCTTAGAGATTAACAGACTAGTCTACTTAATTGTAAGACTGTTGTATAAATAGGGTTTTTGTCATACATATGGTACTTTCTATCATCTTTTATAATTTCAAGAGCCTCATAGTTGGCATCCTTTCCTTCCCCAGTGAACCTTCTACACATCTTTTCAATCCTCAATCCTTTGCACTCTAACAAAATGATTTTTCTAAAGCACATGTCTAACCATGTCACTCCCCTGATTAATAATCTAGTGGCTTTTATCACTTTAAGAATAAAATAGAAACTTCTTTGCCATGAGCTTCCCAATCTGGCATCAACCTACCTTTCTAGCTTTAAGATACATAACTTCCCTTCCTGTCATGTATGGTTTAGCTGAACTGCCTTCTTATTCTCCATAAACAACATCTACATCTGTATCTCCTATCTCCATGACTTTGTACTGGGTGTTCTCCGTACCTGCCATGCACTCTAACCTTATTTTCTCCTCTTTGAATCTCTAGAGTTTCTTAAGGCTCAGCTCAAGTGATGCTTTCTTTCTTTCTTTCTTTCTTTCTTTCTTTCTTTCTTTCTTTCTTTCTTTCTTTCTTTCTTTCTTTCTTTCTTTCTTTTCTTTCTTTTCTTTCTTTCTTTCTTTCTTTCTTTCTTTCTTTCTTTCTTTCTTTCTTTCTTTCTTTCTTTCTTTCTTTCTTTCTTTCTTTCTTCCTCTGCTTTTTCTTCAGTGTTAATTGAGATCCTTTTCTTTAAATCACCAAATTTTATCTAGTATCTCTTCCCCTTTCCCTCCCATAGTGCTATCTTATATAACAATTGGTGTGTGTGTGTATGTGTGTGTGTGTGTGTGTGTGTGAGAGAGAGAAAGTGAGAGATCATTGTAATCATACTATGTATTGTTTTTCTGGTTGTCCTTATTTCACTCTGATTCCATTCACATAAGCTTCCACCCTTCTGAATTCTTCACCTTTATCATTTAAAACTCAGTAATAATCCATTTTGTGTGTGTGTGTATGTGTATATATGTATGTGTGTATATACCCACATACATATATATATATATAAACATACAAAACAAAACAAACCTGAATATTTTATGTGTATGTGTGTATATGTATATACCCATATCTATATATCTATCTGTCTGTTTAACTATTTTCCAATGGATGGGCATCTTCTTTGTTTCTAGTTGTTTGCTACCACAAAAAGTGTTGCCTACATGTCTGCTTTAATTTTAAGTAATGCTGAACTTAGGGGAAACTAGGTGATGGAATGGATAGAGTGCTGGGCCTGAAGTCAGGAAGACTCATCTTCCTGAGTTCAAATCTAGCCTCAGATACTTACTACCTGTGTGACCCTGGGGAGTCACTTAACCTTGTTTGCCCCACTTCCTCATCTGTAAAATGAACAGGAGAAGGGAGTGGCAAACCACTCCAGTATCTTTGCCAAGAAAACCCCAAATGGGGGTAACGAAGAGTCGAATGACTAAATAACAAGAAGAAGTGCTGAACATCATCCCATGGCTCCAGACATTTTTCTCTAGCTGTCCCTCATGCCTACATTGCTCTCCTTCCTCTACCCCAACTATTGACCTCCCTGTTTTCTTTAAATCCCAACTAAAATGTGATCTTCTACAAGAAACCTTCCCCAATCCCTCTTAATTTTACTTCCTTCTCTCTTTTAATTATTTCCTATTTATCCTGTATATAGCTTGCTTAGTATATATTTCTTTGCAAGTTATCTCCCCCATTAGATTGTGAACTCCTTAAGCAGGTACTGAATTTGCTTCTTTTTGTATCCCCAGCATTTAACACAGAACTGGTACGTAGTAGGCACTTAACAAATGTTTGTTGATTAAATGATATTGGGGAATTTTAGTATGAAATAAAATTTTTGAAATATAAAGGTTGTCCCTTTTTCTAAACTCTCTGCACAGTTTTTGTTTTTGATGTAATCTTCTATTTTCCCTTTATTAGTTCTTGTTACTTCTAGTTATGTGTTTATTTCCTTTTCTGAGCCTAGAGACATGTTCATTAAGTAAAAGAGGGTCATAGAATCATGGTTTTATTGGAAAAGTATTGGAAAAGACCCTTAGAGGCCATCTAATAAAATCTTATCATCACTATTAAGATCTCCCTGTCATGCTCAGAATGGATTTCTCAGAAATAGAAGAAGTCTGTTGATTGGATAAGTGAGTAACCTAATGAGAAAGTGGAAATAAATAAAATATTTGTAGCCTGTATTTTTAAATGAGGTGTTTGGGGAAGTATTTTTTTCCCTTCTTGTGTCAGTTTTCCTTCCTTCTTCCATCATCCTTCTAGAGTAAGGAATTTAAAGCTTTCACTTCCTGGAGATCCTTAGAGTATCCTGATGCATGCCTTGCATTAGCTAAATGTGTCTTGAAAGCTTGAACCCTATGGCTCACTTCCATTCCTATCACAAAATGACTCTATTGTTGAAATGGACTCGATGGCAGCTTGGTGTGTCAGATCCAAGGCACAATTAATGGGTGATGCTTACCAGGGAAAATTGTGACTTGACCTTTGTCCGGCCTCTTCTTTTTCAGCTGCTTGCCAAAACATTCCACATACCTGTGCGGTTGCCATTTTGACATCACAGTAATAAATTCTTGGTAAAATAAGTGGCAGCTTGAAGACTTCCAAATGGCTTAAAGAAAATAAATCTAACCACAGTCTGAACTTTTGATCACTTCATTTCCTTATGAATATATTCCTTTTTCTGCTTTCACCTTTTCTTCCTTCGTTAAAAAAATCCAGATGCCTTTTATAATTTGAATGGTTTGAGAATGGAAGTTGCTTTAGTTCCTGGAGATGATTTTTCATCAGGCCTGATTTAGTAGAATAAATAAATATTAAACATAGTTCTTTATATTTCTTTAATTCAAAATCATCCAGTGTAGGTGGGGGAACTTTTTTTATGTTACTGCTCATTAACATTGCCATAAAAGATCAAATGCATTATATGAAAACCACCTGCTTTCAATAACAGTGTGTACCACAGTGAAAGTATATGAAAACTTAAGAGTACTTAAAAGTATTCATTTGAGTTCTATATCATGATTTTTTACAAAAAGGAAAATTGTCTCCTCATCAGTCTCTCCTCCTCTGCTCTTTCTCTCTCCTCCTTAATTGTTTGATTAATCTTCCAAATGAACGTATCTGATTAATATTAGTCAAAAACTTCCGGGGCTTATCATTGCCTATTGAATAGGGTCCAAGCTTATATAGTATTTATGTCTCTCCACAGTCTGGCTTAAACCTTCCTTTGTAGTATTTCTCCCACTGTGCCCCTTCCCAAACTCAATCCCTCTGCTAAAATGGACTACTTTTTATTTCCCCAAACATACCTCACATGCTCTCATCCATTCCTTTGCTCATAAAGTTTACTCTGGCTAGAATGGCATGCTTGTCTGTTTTTCTTCCCAACTAGTCTGCCTTTTGAATTCCTATCCATTCTTCAAAACCTGGTTGAAATGACCTCACCTTCTCTGTGAAGCTTCGTGATTGTTCCCAAGTGTGACTGGATCATCTCTCTATTTCATCCCCCACACCCCACTAATCAGAGATAATCTATTCCTCCTCAGTACCTCTCTAGGGAAAATATCGTTCCATTTTGTTTTAGAGCTATTTAACTCTCATGTTCTTTTAGACTGTAAGCTTCTTGAAGTCACCAACTGACTAATTCATCCTTGAGTTTTCCTTCAACACATTACACAGTGCATTCTACATACCAAGCACTTAATTTTTATTTTTTGAATGAATGACTGAATTTAAAAAAAAGGAACTTACTCACAGAACTTCACATTCTATTTCCTGTATCTTTACCTAGATTGCATTCTGTTCTCATTTCAACTACTTTTTTTGGGAACTAGAGTTTCTTCCAGGGTTCCACTCAGGTGCCACTTGTTAAGGCTAGGGACTGACTGTTATATTGGTGGTTAGAGAGCTAGATTCCAGGCTAGAAGACCTGCATACAAGTTCTGACTCATTGATTTGTGGTTCTGAAAAAGTCATAACCCTTCATCATGTTAGGCACCTTTCTTAGAATCTGAGTTGTAGAGAGTGTGCCTACCTGCATTGACTGAGGAAATTTTCGTATTTGGGACTTCCCCATACTAAAGAAAGTACAAGTCTAGTTCCTATTCCTCACTGCAGTCCTATCCTCCAGCAGTTTTCACAATAGCATGTATACTCAATAAATATTTGTTATTAAACACATTCCATCTTATTTTGTCCTACATGTACTTTAGATTGGCATGAATACATAATGATGTTTTGTGACTTTAATCTACTTCTAGGAAATTTTAATGATTAAAAAATCATGACATAAATTAACTGTCCTTAGAATCTCTTTATTGATCAACTAATAACAAACATTTATAAAGTACCTGCTATGTACCAGGTACTCTACTAGGTGCTAGGGAAACAAAGATAAAAATGAAATAGCCCCTGCCCTCAAGAAGCTTACATTCTGTCGATCCACCTTCACGGAAGACTTGGAACTGTAAAAATCAGAATTTTAGAGACAAAAGGGACCTTGGAGATAGATCATCTACTCCAGGAGTTTTAAAATATTTTGATACTTTTTCAATACATTTATTTTCATTTTATACATCTAAAAATATTTTTCTTAAGGAGCCCATGGGCCTCACCAGACAGTTAAAAGAGTTCATGCCACAGACATGAATGAAAAACCATCTCCAGGAATTAAAGCAGCTTCCATTCTCAAACCATTCAAATTTTAAAAGGCATTTGGATTTTTTTTAACGAAGGAGGAAAAGGTGAAAGCAGAAAAAGGAATATATTCATAAGGAAATGAAGTGATCAGGTCTAGACCTTGTATTTTATAAAGGTTTTGTTTTTTTTTAATACCCAGTGAGCTGGTGGGAAAGCTGTGTCTAAAATCCATGTTTGTTTGTCCACAATCCATTTGTGCTTTCCACTATAACACAATGCTCCTGTAACATTTATAGTATTCTCTCTTTTTTTTATCACCTCCATGTGCTTTTAACAAAATGAGTGCTTAATCAGTATTTGTTAAACAAAAGAGTAAATGAATGAGTGGACAATATTCACTGTGGTCAGTTACATTAATTTTAAACAGCGTGGGGGAAGACCTGGGTTTAAATTTCACTTGTGTCATTAACTAGCTATCCAACTTTTTCACTAACTTTTCTTGACTTTGTTTTCTTCCTCAAGTCTAAGGTTTGTTTTTTTTTTTTTTAAAGAACAACTTCATTAAGAACCTACTATATGCAAAACAATGTGCTAGATTCTAGGATTACTAAGAAAGATGTGATAAAGGCCTCACCCATAAGGAGTTTATACTTATTGTGGTGGGGTGTGGAGCAGAAAGGTAGGATGGCATCATGTAGTGATTTGTTTTTCATTCGATAAACTTATTATTCTACGTAATTTCTGAGATCCCTTCTAGCTCTCAGATGCTTTTTCAAGTTACTGGGGAACAAGATGCATGTAGGAAATATCTGTGTTGGACCACTGAACATTACTTTTGTGTCTTGAAAGAATTATTAGTTTAGCTTCTATTTCCATTGCACAGAATTTCCTATTGTATGAAAACACAAAGTCTTTCCAAAAAGATGAATTAATTGGTAATTTTGTTCCTTCCTCTTTCAGGGTACAAAAGATGCAAACTAACTTCCAATTATCATAGCTAGTTCCTCTAATGTATTTATAATGTAATTAGATTTTCAGAAAGTATAAATATGTGTTAAATTTAAGTCATGCAGCTGTTGTGTAGAGCAACGAACAGTATTGTAGTGGCCAAAAAGTGCTTACATGCTAGGAAGAACAGGGCCTTGTTTAAAGGAAATGATATTTAATTCATTAATTTGAATTTTTATGTTTAAAGTTTAAAAAAAATTTTTTTCTTAGCTATAATGATTGAATGGCAGCTAAGTGGTATAGTGAATAGAGTGCTGGGCCTAGAGTTAGGAAGACTCATCTTCCTGAGTTCAGATCTGGTCTCAGACACTTAACTAGCTGTGTGACCCTGGGCAAATCATTTAACTCTGTTTGCTTCATTTGCCCATCTGTAAAATGGGCTGGAGAAGGAAATGGCAAACCACTCCACCATCTTTGCCAAGAAAACCCCAAATGGGGTCACAGGGAGTTGGACATGAATGAAAAATGACTGAACAACAACAAAAGTCATGGAATAATCATCTTGGTACATATAGTTAAAATGGATTAGCTCTCAGAACATATAGGGGCATGCACTTGTCCATATAGATTAATAAAAATAGCAATAATAATAATAGCTAACATTTATATAGCTCTTGCTATGTGTCAGGCATTGTGCCAAGTGCTTTACAATTATTATTTTGTTTGATCCTTAACAACAATTCCGGGAGGTGGGTGCTAAGATTATCTCCATTTTACAGATGAAGAAACTGTGAGAGGTTAATAATTATATCATTGTCAAGCTTGTCACTTGGTTCTGTCTTGTCTGAGTGATTACTGTAGTAGTCTCCCATTGAATGCCTTGACTAGAAGATCACAATGCAGTTTTGATGATAGAATTGTCATGTTATCTCTCCCTAGTTTTCCCTTTGAGCCTGGTACTTCGTCATGGCAGCGTACCCATAACTGCTTGCCTTTGGTCACATTCTTCATATAGGCATTGCAGTATTGGCCTCTGGGACTCAGCAGTGCCACTATGTAGGCTGTTCAGGGCATAGATGACTCAGAACCTAATAAATTTGCCAATAAGTTGACATTGTCAGGATAATGTTACATTGGTGATGGGAAACCTTTGTGTCTATACCAAATTTGAAGTTGTTTCACACTGCCTTTTTGTTTCCTTTCTATGAGTCAGCAAGAGGAGATGAATTAAAGGAATTCACATAGTCTGTATTATAGTCTTGGACAGCTGAACCTTAAGGTAGAAGGCATCTATAGCTCTATATGGTCAATTTTAGAATTCTTAGATATTACATATCCTTTGATATCATCTCAGCCTGACTCAGCATAGAGGAGAATTTCTCAAAGAAAAGTTATTTAATAGCTATTGAAGGAGGGTTTATTGTTCTCAGTTAGATTCTTAGGTGTTTGTAACTGTGGGTGAGCTTATATTAGAATAACGGAGAGGAACTGTGGGGTAGTGGCTGAAGTGCTGATTTCAGAGTCAGGAATATACGTTCAAATCCTGTCTTAGATATATCTACTAGCTCTGTGACCCTGCACAGTTCAGTTTCCTTATCTGTCAAGTAGAATTAAGTAATAGAAGCTACCTCTTCCGAGTAGACGATCAAATAATGTAGAAGGTAGGAAATTAAATAAATGAGTTACGTACCTAAAACACTTTGGTTAAAGTGCTATATAAATATTAGCTATTATGGTTATTATTAACATTTCAGCCATGTTTTTGTTGGTCTTTAAGCTTTACAAAATACCACTTATTTGGTTGCTCCATTATTATTGAATGTAAATCTCTTTTTAATTGTCAATGCCATGAAGAAAGGGGTCTAACAGTGGAATGGGATTTGCCCAAGAGCACATTACTAGTTAGTGACAGACAGAGCAAGGACTAAAATCAAAGTAAACTTCTTGTCTGCTTCCTTTTCCTACCTGGTTCATATATTTACTGTGAGAAAAGGACTTATGTACTATAAAAAAATGATGAGCTGGTGGATTTTAGAAAAGCACGGAAAGACTTCCATGAAATAATGAAGAGTAAAATGAGCATTACCAAGAAAATGTTGTATACAGTGACAACAATATTGTTCGAAGAACAACTGTGAATAACCAAGTTATTCTGAATATTATAAATATTCAAATCCATTGCAAAGGACCCATAAAGGAAGATGCTATCTACTTTCAGAGAAAAAATTGATAAATAGAAGTAGGTATAGTAAGGCTTTACTATATGTGTACATGTAGACCTCTCTTTACACACACACACACACACACATACACACACACACACGCACGCACATGCACACACACACATACACATACACATTATCTGTGTCAAATGGTGGCCTTCTCTAACGCAGGGTGGGGAAGAAGACATCTGATGAGGAAACTGAGGTAGACAAGGTTAAATGAGGGTAATAAAAACACTTATATCCCAAGGTTTTTGTGAAGATTTACAATATTTGTAAAATGCTTTGAAATCCTTAAGGCACTATATAAATGCTAGCTATCATCATTAGCTATATAGCACTTTAAGATTATAAAGAGCTACACATGTTTAAACATTTGATGTTTACAGCAACCCTATCAGGTAGGTACTATCATTATCCCCATTTTACAGATGAGGAAACTGAGTCAGAGAGTGCTTAAGTGACAAACCCAGGGTCACATCGCTAGCATCTGAGGCTGTATTTGAACGCAGGACTTCCAGACTATATACCAAGTTGGCAAAAAGTTGATGTTAAACAATGTCCTTAGAGAACTCTCATCTTGGGGAAGCTTACATGCCATATAACATGACAGTATTGGCAATGGTGCATGATAGGACCATCTAGAAGTGACATTCTAGACAATCCAAAAATGTATCTGATATTGCCAGTGGAGAAGTGGGCAGATAAAAGGGTGCCTTCCTTGTGAGGCCCTTGAGAAATGTCAGTAGGATTCTCCCTGTCACCTCTATTAAAATTTTTTTCTTGGCAACGGCTCCATGGAAAGGGAGGTAAGTACACACTTACCAGCTCCAGTAGAAGAACATGATGCCCTTTGAGCTGACCAATGTTTGTTTCACTGGGACTCACTGTTCCCTCTTAGCATATCCTAAGAATGTAAGTAGGCATGTTGGTGGGTGAAGAGATTCAGTGACATTAAAGGCGTGCTCAGATCATGGCAGATCCTGACAGAGCTGAGTGAATTGCTTGATTTAAGTGAATAAGCTAGGGAGTTGCAATTCTTCTAGTTACTTACCTACCTCTGTCTTGGTTTTTTTTTTTTTTAAATAACGTTCTTTGCATATCTTAAAACTCAAAAGGGAAGGGAATAAACATTTATATAGTGCCTACTATGTATGTGGAGCAGCTAGGTGGAGCAGTAGATAGAATGCCAGGTCTGGAGTCAGGAAGACCCATCTCCCTGAATTCAAATCTGGCTTCAGACACTTACTAGCTGTGTGACCCTGGGCAAGTCACTTAACCCTGTTTGCCTCAGTTTCCTTATCTATAAAATAACCTGGAGAAGGAAATAGCAACTCACTCCAGTATCTCTGCCAAGAACACTCCAGTGGGGTCACTAAGAGTTGGACACAGCTGAAACTGACAGGAACAACAACAACGGTAATGTGCCAACCACTGTGTGAAGCATTTTGCAGAAGTTATTATTAAATAATCCTCATAAGAACCCAGTGAAGTAGGTGCTGTTATTATCCCCATTTTATAGTCGAGGAAACTGAGGCAAACAGAGGTTAAGTGACTTGTTCAGAGTCACAGTGAAAATATTCAAGGCCATATTTGAATTTACTGACTCCAGTCCCAGTGCTCTATCCACCATGCCGTGTAGATGCCATATTATATCGATGTGAGATATTTTATCTGTCACGACTGTGTCTCAAATGAAAGCCTCTTCCTTTGAATGTCGTGTGAATGAGACATGAGACAATGGAGCAATTTTCAAGTATTTGAAGGCCTGTCTCATGTATGAGAGATAAGACTCAGAGAGTAGAAGTAAGAAGTATGGGCGGAAAGTTGCATAGAATTTAAGTTTAATGTAATCCTCCTCAGCTATTGCTTAGATTGTATTGCAGTATCTACATAATTGCCCTCTTTGCCTCAAGTCTCTCTCCCATCCTTTCTCATATCGAGGTACCTAGATGATTTCTGTGGTATTTTTCAATTTGAATGGTCTGTGATGCCTTGGTACATTTTCAAAATGGCAGCCATCTATAGGAGGAAGAGTGAAAATTTCTTTTATGACCTGTATTCTCTGGGAGTGCATTATTGCCTATTCCCTTACTTGTTCTCAACTAAGAAGTGATTTCCTCCAATGTTTTTTGGGTTATATTACTACCCCAACATACTGCATTGAGTAAAAACAGAAGTCTATTTACAGTTGAGTTAAACTGTAATGAGATCTAGTTATGATTTTTTAATAACACTATAGTGTTGTCCTCATATCAGCTCATTTAATATGTGCAGAGTATTTATGGGCTAAAAGTTTCCAGCTATCTCTTCAAGGGGAAGGAAAATGTCCATTAATACATTAACTTTTGTAGCTTAAATATTGACCAGCCAGTCCTGTGACTGCCTCATTATGGAGCCATCAGCTCAAAGTTATTCACTGTTTTCTGTTTCTCAGAAAAAAAGAAAGCCCCCCTGCATTCATTGCCACACAATTCCACATCCTGTTCTCTCAGCCAGAGCTGCAGCTGGGATTCCACAAAGCCTGGGAGTTTTCATTACTGTTTAAAATGTCACCCAGGGCATGGGTCTGTGCTCAGCAGGCTATGAACTAGCCTCGTCTGCCTTGGCTAAGTTTTAGAGAGCTCATTCTGTGTGCAGGAACTTGTAGAGAAGAGATTAATCCTTAGGGCATCTAGATAAGGGTGCTAGGAATCAGTGGGAAAGGGGAGGAAGGGAATTATGCTAAGTGGCCTTATACCATGGTCAGCATGTAACTAGAGAAAGACTAAAGCCCACATTCTTTTCCTGGAATTCATCAAGTTCTTAAGCACTACTGTCACTTTAGGGGTCATTTGGTCTTCCTGGTTCCTTTGGGAAAGCAATCAATCAATTGACATACATTTATTAAATGTCTGCTGTGTACAGGGTAGTGACACAGGGGAGGAGGAGACCTATCTACTAAGGTATTAGAATAATTTCCTGGAGAAGATCACCTTTGAAGTGGACTCAGAAGGTGAAGGTGAGATGGATGAAGGTACTATACCGCTCCCTCTCCCTTCCCCCATGACCCAACATTCCCCGCCCCTCCCCAGACTTCACAGAGTACTATGTAATATAATGTGCACTGATATTATTGTTTATTGTAGTTATCAGCATTGGTATCTTTTCCTTCAATCATAGGATCATAGATTAAGAGCTAGGGGATGTGTGTGTGTGGGGGAACCTTTAGCAGTTATCTAGTCCAGTTCCCTCATATTGCAGATAAGGAAACTGATGCTCCAAAAGGTTAATTGACTTGCCCACTTTCACCCAGGTAGTAAGTTGCAGAGCTGAGATTTTGATGGGAAATCCTGTGATTCTAAGTTCAACACTCCAGTACATGTCAACTAGATTGTCTGCTCCTGGAACCTCTTTTATGAAGCATCACATTGTTCCTGGTGCCCTTTCTGTTATTCTTTACGTCATAGACACCTGAGAAATGTTTGCTTTATTGGTGTTGTTGAGATTACAGAAGGGCATCCTTTCATGTAACATGAGGAAAAACTTTATCTCTGTTAAAACTATCCAAAAATGGAAAGTTCTCCCTCCAGGACTATTTTCTTACCACTAGAAGTCCTTAAGCAGTGGCTAGAGGAGCACTTGTTAGAGATAATGTAGATGCCATTTGTGGTTCTGATGTGTGTTTAATTATGTGATGTCTGAGCTCTCTTCTGACTTTTAAGATTCAGACATTTTGTAGAACTTATGTTCTCTATTCATTATAGTAGTTTTGTTTTTCTGTTATTCTTAACATTTTTGTGTGCACCAGTCTTTTTAGCTAGATTGTAAATTCACTGGGGCCAGTCCCCTTTTGTTATTCTAGTGTGCTGGATTACCTTTTGTTACCTAGTGTGCTAATACAGTGCTGAGCACGTAGTAGGTTCTAGTGTGGGCCAACATTTGTTGAACTGAATTATTAAATTGAATTGGTTTACACATTATATCAACACATTCCTCAGCTAGAGGAAGGTCATATTCCCTGAAAAGTGTGGACTTTGTTTACTAAATCGTATTAGAATGACGTTAAATGACAGTATCTGCCAGGCATTGGGCTAGGCTCTGGGCAAAGAAATAACAAAAAAACAAAACAGCTACTCTGTTCAAAAAGTGTATGTTTTTCTAGTTAGATGTAACACGTAGCTGGTAAGGGTAATACAGGTTGGAGAGATACAGATAATAGTGCTAAAGGAGCATTTGACGAGGGAAAAAACAGTAAGAACTGGAGAGTAGGGGAGGGAAGAAGACTTCATTTAAGAGGTGGTAAACAAGTTGAACCTTGAAGGAAGACAAATCTTTCAAAAGAGATAGATGAGCAAAGAATACAGTGAAGATACACCAGAAGGCTGTATAAATGTAAGGAGGCAAGAGATGGAAAATCAAGTTCACTGAACAGCAGATAGTTCAATTTGGAAGGCATAGAGAGTACACAAAGGGGAGTAATGGGGTACTGGTATATTGTAGTAAAATTTTCTAGAATCTTAAATGCCAGACTAAGGAGCTTGTATTTTGTCTTGAGATAATAGAGAGTCATTGAATGTTATTGAATAGGGGATTGGAATGGTCAGATATGTGATTTAGGAAGATTATTTTTCAGAGTTGGGGAGGACGATGATTTGGATAGTAGAGAAGGGGAGAGATGGGAAGCAGGGAGACCATTTAGAAGGCTATTAGAACAAACAGTGCATGATGTGACTTGGATCTGAATTGGGATAGTGATCATATAAGTGCAGAGAATAGTGTTACGGAGGTAAAATTGACAAGAGCTGGCAACTGATTGGATGTCGGGTAGGTGATGAGGAAGAGTTTGGAAAAGCCAAACATGGCTTTGAGATTAGATCTGACTATCTGCAAGTCTGGAAGTGCCTACAACTGAAGCAGACAAGTTTAGGGTAGGGTAGGTTACAGGGGAAGATAAAGGGAAATTCTGTTTTTCAAACCTTGAGTGTAACATGTCAATTGTATAACTAGGGAAAAAGCCCACAAGTTAGTTAGAAATGCAAGTTTAGCAGAGAAATTTGGGCTGGACACACACACACACACACACACACACACACACACACACACATGCACACAATTGAGAGAGGGGTGAAGTGAATGATTCTTAGAAGTTAGGGGAGATGGGTGGCTGCTGTGCCTAGGTGGTAAGGGGCATGTCATTGTGGAGGGAAAGAATAAAGATGCTAGTGAGCAAATGACTGATGACCCAAGCTCCCAGAAGGGATGGAAAGGAAAGAGAGTTTGTGCCTTAGTAGGTGAGAGCTAGTATTATGGGACTTGAGCAAGTAAAAAGGATTAATGTGCTAGATGAAGAATCAGTGAATGTTAAGTTGATTGGAGCAGAGGGATACAGCCTCTCAGTAGAGCTGGTAGTCTGGAGACTTGTATGGTAATAATAATCAGGGGAGTTGGAAGTCACTAGTTCTGGGCAGCCATTTTTCTTTCCTTTCCTTCATAGTCCCTGTGAGGAGCCCGTACTAAGACTAGGAGCAGAATGGTTGAGGGTCAGCTGGTGTCTTCTTTTTGATTGGGGGCCATGGGCCTCTTTGGTTTTATGGTGAAGGAACATGGAGGAGGTCTTGATTTCATAGATGGAATGAAGAATGGTTAGCGGTGATGATCCCACCTTCCTGAGACTTTCATGGGTTTTTGATTATATTTTTTTGATCCAATATTTTGACTAAATTATTTAGGAGTGTGAGGCTATAGGATTTTGAAAGAAAAATTCTTCATGTTTTCTTCTTTTCCAGATACAAAAACTCCAGATGGCCTTTAAAAAAAAAAGAAAAAACTAGGGAGATGATTGTATTATCTTTGAATAAGTAAACATTTCTCTTCATCCCACCCTTAGCCTACTTAAACTGGCAGCGAATGTACATTTTTAACTTTCCATAGGGGAGAGGTCAAAGAATAGAAAATGTTAGGGGGGGTTTTCACAGGGAAAGTGAAGTTTTACTGGACTTTTAGTTTTTCTGATCATAGCTTGGTGGTTGAACTCTTTCAGTTACAGAGATGGTCAATATAACAAAAAAAAAAGTAAAAGACAACACAACTGTCATATTAAATCTACCATTTTAAGTTGGCTCATTCTTTCAGTTATTCTGTGATGTTATTTCAAAACAGCTTTAGGATTTTGGGAGGTGGACATACCTCTCTTCAGTTCTTTCCCTATTATCCTTCTTAGTTCTATAGTTTCCTGTTAGTCAGGGACTTCCAAGATGTCACATTGTAGGTGACAGTCATTGAAAGTCTACTGTGCTTAGCTAACATTTATATAGACTTTCAGATTTACAATACATTTTACATACATTATCTGTCTTATTTGATCCTCATAACAACCCCATGAGGTAGATACTGTTATCGTCTTCATTTTTCTGGAAGAAGAAGCTGAGACTAAGAAAGTGTAAGTAACTTACCTACTATTGTGTAGCTAGTATTTGAAGCAAGATTGAAATTCAGAAGTCATGAGATTTATTCTGGGTCATGCTTTCTACTAGTTGGCTGACCCTGTACATTCCACTGTGAGCCTCAGTTTCTCCTTCTTGTGAAATGAAGAGGCTAGACAAGATTACCACTAAAGTTCTTTAATTTCCAAATACTATAATCTGTAAAATGGGCATCATAGTGCTTGTATGTGGCTTATTTCACAGAACTGTCATGAAAAAGCACTTGATAATCTGAAATGTTATGTAATTATGAGCTTTTTACAGTCATTCAAAAATATTAAGCACTTGTGGATAAAAGGCAGGGGCAGCTAGGTGGTTTAGTGGGTAGCATACTGGGCCTGGAGTCCAAATCCAGCCTCAGGCACTAGCTCTGTGACCCTGGGTAAGTCACTTAACCCTGTTTACTTCAATTTCTTCATCAATAAAATGGGCTGGAAGAAAGAAACGGCAAACTACTTCAGTATCTTTGCCAGGAAGGCTTCAAAGGGGTCATGAAGAGTCTGATACAACTGAAAAGTAACTTAAAAGGCACCATTAATGATTATTTACAAAAACTGTCCCTCTTCAGTTATTTGCAGACATGAATACACTGGATTAGAAAATCTTTCATGAGATCAGAGATTTAGAATTGGAAGGGAGACTTTGTAGGTCAGATCTTCAAACCTATTCTCTTTACAACTGAGGAAACTGAGGCTCTGGGACATTGTCACTTGCTCATAGCTTTTAAGTGTCTGATGCAGGATTTGAACTCAAGTCTTCCTGACTTCAAGTTTAGCACCATCCACTGCACCAGGCCACCTCTCTTAAGACCCAGCGATCCTTTTCCCTTTATTGTTTCTTATGGTTTTATATTTGCTATATCCTGGAAATTTCTCTGTAATTAGATTTTCTGTTATTTTTAAGTTAGGATTGATTTTTTTCCATTCCATTTTTATAAGGATATGTTTTATGCTTAAGTGTAATCATATGAATCAGAAAGGAAAGAAATGTGACATTGTTCTGAACCAATCAATACCAAGAAGTAAGTAGAGGCACTGTATGGGCTTGGGGCAGTGACCAGGTTTATGGTTTCAAGAACAAGACAGGTGTTGTTTTCCTCAGAAGAGAGTACAGGCCACACCCCCCTGGTTCTCGACTCCTAAGCTGTGAACAGGCAGCTGGGAAAAAAAAAAAAAATTGGACAGTCCTAAAAGCTGCTCATTCATCACGCAAATGGGCTTAGAGGGTTGCAGGCTTCTGTTTATTGAAGGACAACCAGTTGCCAGCTTCCTGATGTCACAGGTTAGATTGTGAGAGAGCCTGCTCTTTGCCAGTTAAAATCAGAATTACCTGTTTGACCTCTGAAGAACACAGCTGGAGGGCAGAGAGAGAGAGAGAGAGAGAGAGAGAGAGAAAGTTTGATCAGAGAAGTACCTTTGACTTTCCAAATTTGTGCTAATGATTCCAAAGAGCTGTGCAATTGGCAGTGCTATATTTTGGAGGATATCATATAAAAAGCTTTTAATATTCCTCATTGGGTTTTACCATTTTGAATAGAATTGATGCCCTATATACCTTCGTAGGCATGGCTGTAGGGCCCTTTACTTGGGGGGAGAGGAGGCTACAAATTGTTGCAATGTCACACTTGAAGATTTCAGGAATAATGTGAGTGGGCACGGTCAGTGGAGCTCTTCTGGAAGTCTTGTGATTCCTGCAGTGCCAATTCCCTCCCCCCAGTGATCAGAATAATGAGATAGGGAGTAGGTTGATGAAGTTTGCTAATGACATCTTGAAAGAGAAAACCAAAATTCTACTTGTAAATTAATATAGTTGTAGTAACCAGTATTTACCTAATGCCTTTGCATTTTTGTAAAATATTACAAAATAGGCAGTACATGTATCATTATCCAGTTTTTTATCCTAATATAAAATGTTCAGAATGCAGAGTGGATAGAGCACTGGATTTGGAGTGAAGAAGGCCTAAGTGCAAACCCTGACTGAGACTCTTACTTGCTTCTCTGACCCTGGGCTAGTCATTTTACTTCCTTCAACCTCAGTTTCCCCATATTTTAAATGGAGAAAAATAATAGGACTTACCTGCCGAGGTTGTTGTGAAGATAAAATGAGGCAGTATGTATAAGGTGCTTTGCAAACCTTGAAGTGCTATTCAAGTTCTTGCATGTCATTATTATTCCTGTAAGACTCCACTATATATTCCATGAATCCTCCCTGCCGTCCCCAGGTGAATGTATTCTTTTCTTTCTCAAATTCTTACAGTGTACCTTATTTGCATATCTCTTTGCACCTTGCCCTCCCTTCTCCCTTTCTACTAGCCCTTTGTTATCATACTTGCATCAGAGATCTGGAAATGAGAAGAGCCTTGACAGTCATTCAGTCCAACTCCCTCTTTTTGTAGATGAGGAAACTGAGGTGAAGTCATTTACCTGAGATTAGCGAGTAATGAGCGGCAGGAAGGATTTGAACCTAGGCCTTCTGACTCCCAAGTCAGTGTTCTGCCCACCATACTACATATCTCTCATTATCAACCCACCACCTCATAGGATCTAAGAAAGGCGTAATCTCTTTTAAGGAAACTAGTTTTTTAACCTTTGCATCTAAAGGCCTTGGCACAATGTCTTAAACATCTTTATAAGTATTTGTTGAATTGAATTGAATTTTCACAGATGAGGAAGTGGGAAGTGATTTGCTCAAGGTCATCGATCCCTAGTAGGGTTCCAGCCAAATTGGGACCCAGATCATCTTCTTTTTTTTTTTAAGTTTATTTTATTTTGAACCTAAGAAATAAAACAAGCCTTTCCATAACATAGTAGAATAGAAAAAAAAGATGATTTCACATGAAACTGAAAATCTATTAAATACTACTTGCTATTCTTTTTACGTACATAATAAAGTTATGATGTAACTTTTTTTTTCTTCTTTTTTTTCCTTTATTCCCCTCTGCTCCTTCCACCAATGGCTACCACTAGACATAAATTTATATATATATGTGTATATATATTTGTGTGTATATATATATGTGTATACACATACATACACACATATATATGTATATATAAATCATTCCATATTTACTTCTATTTATCAGTTCTTTTTCTGAATGCAGGTAGTGTCTTTCCTCATAGGTTCTTTGTAGCTATTTACAATAAATGGTCAAAATGACTTAGTCGCTCAAAATTGTTCTTAAAACATTAATGCTATTAATGTACACAGTACTCTCCTGGATCTGCTCATTTTACTCTTCATTATTTTGGGCAGGTCTGTCCATGTTTTTTTCTAAGATCATTGAGCTAATCGTTTCTTATAGCACAACAGTATTTCATCACAATCATACACCACAACCTGTTCAACCAGGTCTTCATGCTCCATGTTATAAGTTCTTTTTTATTACTCTATTCTAGGCCAAGTCCAGTATGACCCTGCTGTTGGGGGAACAGGCTCACTCTGCTATAACCCTTATGGTAATGGATAGGGATATGAAAGAACTGAGGTTCAGAATAAAGCATGATATCCGTGTTTTAGTTAACAGCTATGGCTTCACCACATACAAGTTGCTTTTTTTATGGGAATATGATTTGTACTAGCCTGTATATAACTATGGAGCTTACCCAAACACCTATGGTAACTGGCATATTTAGGGCCCTAGGACCCTGAGAAGTTGGGCACATTCTTGGTGTCTTTCATCCCGATTTCCTTGTGGTTCCTGACCTAAAGATTATCTGTGATTAAGAAATGAATAAATCAAGCATCACTATCTGTTTTTTGAATGCCCATTATTTTCACAACATTTTGTGCCTAGGACTTTGAGAGATAGAAAGAAATTTAATTAAACAGTCATTATGAGTCCATGATAGGCAGAGTTCCATGCTAAAACTCTTGGGAAACAAAGATGAAAAATAGAATTTTTGGTTTCAAGGGACTTTAATTTATTCATCTATGTAACTATGTAACTCTAAAAGAAGTTAGGATATAGAAGATTAGTGCTTAAGAATTGTGAGGTAGGATTCCTTTATTTATTTTATTCCTTTATTATAATTATTTATTTTTCCTTTATTATTCCTTTATTCATTCATTCATTCATTCATTTATTTATTTTTTTGTGAAGCAGTCGGGGTTAAGTGACTTGCCCAGGGTCACATAGCTAGTAAGAGTCAAGTGTATGAGGTCAGATTTGAACTCAGGTCCTCCTGACTTGAAGGCCGGAGCTTTATCCACTGCACCACCTAGCTACCCCCCAAGAGTATTCCTTTAGCAGTTTTATGAAGAGTGGATTGGGAAGTGAAGAGTCTAAAGGTGGTTGTTGTTGTTCAGTCACTTCAGTTGTGTGCTGACTTTTTGTGACCCCATTTGGGATTTTCAGTGTGTAAGGCAAGGCTTGAACTTAGGTCTTCCTTTACTCCAAATCCATCTATCTTTGGCCTTCTTTCTTTCGATATTTTTATTAATAATTTAGATGAATGAATAGGTCACATGTTTGTCAGATTTGCAGATAGCATGAATCTGGAGCATGTTGGATGACAAAATCAAAATCCATAAAAGTTCTTGACAAGTTAAATCGATGGACTCATGGGGTAAAATTTAGCGTAGATAAATGTACATTTGCTTTGAATTAGGGTAGAAAAATCAACATCACAATTACAAGATGAGTAGACTACAGGTCAGAGGTAGATCTTAGGAAAGCAAACTCACCATGAGTCAAGTATGTGATTTTGCCAAAAAAAGAGATAATTTGATCTTAGACTAGCTTAAGAGAAATGTTAGTCACCAGAATAATGGAGGTTCTATTTTTGATGCATTCTTTCTTAATCACATATTTAGATTATTGTGTTTTATACTACATTTTTAAGAAGGACACTGATAAGCTGGAACCTAGTGCAGAAGAGAGAGATGATGATGATGAGGGGACTATAGATAATGCCCCAGGAGGATTGGGTAAAGAAACTGTGGGTGGTGGGCCTATTCATTGTTGTTGTTAAGTCCTAGTCTCTGTAACCAGATTTTAGGGTGTTTTTGGCAAAGATACTGGAATGGTTTGCCATTTCCTTCTCCTGTTCATTTTACAGATAAGGAACTGAGGCAAGCAGGGTTAAGTGACTTGCCCAGGGTCATGCAACTACTAAGTGTCTGAGGCTGGATTTGAACTCATGGAAGATGAGTCTTCATGATCCAAAGTCTAGCGTTCTATCCACTGTGCCACCTAGCTGGCTGGCCTTTGAGCCAGTAGAAAGGACAATTTATGTGGAATGCACTAGCTACCTTCAAGCATTTGAAAGTCTGTTACGTAGAAGAAAGATTAGATTTGTTCTACTTGGACCCAGGGAGAAGATCACTAGAGTAATTAATGGAAGTTACTCAAAGTGAGGTTTCAGTTCAATGTAAAAGAAAACTTATTAATAGAGTAATCTAGAAATGAAACAGGCTTTCTTGGTGTTGATTCCTCATTACTAGAGGTTTTCTGAGCCAAAACAGGGATATCACTTGTAGACATTACAGAAGATATTCTTGGTCCAATATAAACTGTATAGCCTCTGAAAGCATTTCTAACTCTGAAAAGGTATTATCTTCTAAGTTAGACCTAAAGTTGTAGACAGTACTGACCTTCTCCCAGCAGAGGGTTAAGTTCTTTGAAGTCAGAGACTATTTTCATCTTTGTCTTTGTAGCCTGACGTTTGGTGCCCAGGGTGACCATTTGGCCAGCATCTAGTCAGCACTTAAGAAATGTTTAATTAAATTGAGCCATTGTAGGATCTGGAATGGTGAAAGAATGATTTAAAGTTGTTTGAGGAAGATTAGTCAAATGTTGGTATGCAGATTAGCTTCTAATAGAGAAAGATGAGAGTCAGGCTTGTAAGATAGAAGACTTTTACTGGAATTGAATTGTTAGGTGATGGGATTCTATATGATGATGGTAACAGGAGTGGAGTGAAAGAGAGTCAATCTGAGAGCGATTTTAAAGGAAGAATATAATATTACTAGAAAAGAAAGACATAATACTGTGATGAATTAGAAATAGCATACAAAATGGAAGAACTAGAAGAACATTTTGCTCCTCTAATGAGCATTGGTAAGGCTCTTATTAAGGAATCTAGGTGGTACAGTGGATAGATACCTGGGCTTGGAATTAGGGGAACTCATGTTCATGAGTTCAAATCTGGCCTCAGACACTTACTAGCTATGTGACCCTGGACAAGTCACTTAACCCTGTTTGCCTTAGTTTCCTCATCTGTAAGATGAACTGGAGAAGGAAATGGCAAACCTTTCCAATATCTTTGCCAAGAAAAGCCCAAATGGGATCCAGAAGAGTCTGACATGACTGAACAACAACAACAGGCTCTTATTAGAGCCTCTTAAATTTTGGAATTGGTTCTTAAGGATATGAAAAAAATTGGAGAGAATTCAAAGAAGAGCCACAGGAATGATTAAAAAGATGGAAAATGTGACTTGCGGAGGAAAAGTTTGAGGAATTGTGATTACCCTAGAGATGATTAGACTGATTGGCAATAAATGTTGAACTGAACTACGGATTTTTGAAGTGTATGAAGCATTATTAATGGGAGATGGGGAACAGATGTTTGCCATTTCTACTTTGGACTGGGGAAAAAAATCGTCAGTGTGATTACAGGAGAAATTCAGTCATAAGGAAAAGTGTTGTGACTGAAAGGTATACAAACTGCTGGATTGGGTTCCTGAGAGAGGTTGTGAAATACAGCTATTTAAGTCGATTTATGTGTTTGGCATATTTTAGTAGCAAAATCTACTAGCATGGCAATTGAATCTGACCAGGTATGGATTCCTCTGCTTCCCTATTTCCTCATCTGTCTATGAAGAGTAGAGAAGTTATGTTTCCTCATCTATTCTGTAGTGTGAGATGGATCATTACAGATAATTAAAGTTCTGTTGTCTCTCTAAGGGTTGTTTTCATTTACATGATTGTAGTTGCCTTATAATTTTTTCCCCCCTGCTTCTATGTATTTTAGTCCAGACCATTTTTTTTTCCCACCAGTACTAGCCAACACCATTTTCAGAGTTTGGGTGTTATAATTTAAATATGATAGTAGGTTTGGCTTATTTAAGTTGATGATTAAGAATTACTCTCAACTATTCTTTTTTTTGGGGGGGGGAAGAATTTTATTGACAGTTTCTCAGATGAAGGTCTCATATCTCAAAAATGTAATAACTTTGTAAAATCTATAAGGATACATGTCATTACCCAATTGATAAATCATCAAAAGATATGAACAGGTAATTTCTTTTTTTTTCCGGTAACATCTTTTTTTTATTAATTTATTTTGATTTATCAATAATCACTTCCATATGCTTTTGAGTTTGAAATTTTTCTCCCCCTTCCTCCACACCACCCTCCCCAAGACGTTGCATAATCTGATATAGGCTATACATTTACATTCATATTAAACATATTTTCACATTAGTGATGTTGTAAGTAGAAATTAAAACCAATAGGAGGAACCATCAGAAAGAGGAAACAAAACTCAACAGAAGAGAAAAAAAAATAACAATTCGGCTTCCATAGTTCTTTCTTTGGGTGTGGATAGCATTTTCCATCACAAGGCCTCTGCAGATATCTTAGATCCTTATATTGCCAGGAAGGGTTAAGTTTATCAATGTTAGTCATCACACAACGTGGCTGTTATCATGTACAACATTCTCTTGGTTCTGCTCACTTCACTCAGCATCAGACCATACAAGTCTTTCCAGGTTTTTCTGAAGTCAGCCTGTTCATCATTTCTTATAGCACAATCAACTATTCTAACATTTAAGAATTTAGCAGTAGGGGCCTGACCAGAAATTTTCAAATCATGTTTAGTTGAACATCCTTTTCTGAGGTACACATTAGTCTTTAGTAGAGTATTATGAAGTCCCTTAGCCAGATATTTCTTTTTCAGAATGATACTGACTTCTGTTTGGTAAAAATAGATCCTAATATACATAAAATCAACAAGACTTCAGGACTTTTAGAGAAAAGCATTTACTTATTCATCTGTTGATTGCCTTTTCATTCTGAAGGATGATTTAAGACTCATTCTGTTGGTTTCAAGGCTCTGTGTTTGGTTCTTCAGTCTTCTTCTATACTGTATTCCTGGTGATCCTATCTACTCTCATGGCTTCAATGATCACTTCTTCAAAATTACCTCCAAGGAAAGAATTGACCTCTCTCCTGGGCACTACTTCTCCATCTCCATCTTTCTTTCCTAAATATTTTTTTTTGCTCTATCAGCATTTGCTGATATTTTGCTGGGTTGCACTTGGAAATTAACATGCCCAATTTCAAATTCAATTTCTTCTTCAAATGCAATAATATGTCAAGCCAATTTGTATATAGCAACATGCTATATAAATATACTCTATTTTTATGTAAACTCCCAAACCAGCTCCTAATTCTGATTTCACTGTTGGTGACATTTCAGTCCTAGACATATGCTTAGCATTGAAATCTTAGGGTCATCTTTGACTCTTCCCTCCTTCCACCCCCATATACCCATCACTTATTGAGTTAATCTAATGAATTCTGTTGTCTAAATTGCTCTCATCCTTTTCCTCTTTCCATTTCCCCTAGATTGCAACAGCAGCTTCCTGAATTGCTTCCCAGTATTTTGTCTTCTCTTCTGCCCAATCTATCCTCTATACTTCTTCCTCATTAATAATCTTCCTAAGACACAGCTTTCATCATGTCATTCTTCTGCTTAGAAGCTTTGCATTGTGTAAGGCTTAAAAGCCAAACTTCTCAGATGCACATTTAAGGGCACCCAATATTTTACTTTTCTTTCTAGCCTTAACTTTGCCTACCCTCTATATACTCTGTACTGCTTGCTAAATAGCATACTGAAGTTTACAGCCTTTTTTTTTTTTTTTTTTTGCCCTTTTCTCATGGTTACTGTCCCTTTCTGGAATACTATCTTTCCAATCCATGCCTGTAAAAATTCCTTTAAGACCACACTCACATACCATTTTCATGAAGTCTTGCCGTAGAATTTTGCTCACATTTCTCCTTTAAGACTTCAGTATATCCTACTTGGCATCACAAATTTTTGTGCCTGTCTCTTATTTCCTCTTCTGAACTGCATTAATCATTCTTGTACCTCTCACATTGCCTAACAGTGAGCCTCCCACATAATAGGCACTCAAAAATGTTTTTCTAAGGAATGAAATAATACATTTTCCTTAATTCTCTGCTGACATTTGCTAACTGTTAGTCATATTTCTTCCTTCCAGCACTCAGAAAACTGCATTTGGGAGTTTCCAAACTTTTTCTTTCATCAAGCTGAACCAATTAGGAGGTATCTGCATAATAGGAATCATTTGCTTTGGTGTTCAAGCTCCCCTTTGTCAAAGAAGCCTGAGGTTGTCTCATTTTTGTTTTAAGTTCTAACTAATCATTGGATCTCTCTGTAAAGCAAGTGAACTACTCTTTAGAAACTTCTTAATGTCTCTTCTGGAGCAGCTCATCTGGTCTGTATATAATTAGTATAATTCTGCTAAGCACATAATGAAGTTTCATATTGTAGAAACTAAAGAATTCAGAGTCACCATTTTTATCCTGTGTCAATAAAAATACAAATACTAACACAAAGCATGTGAATATACCTGTTCAAAATATATATTAATCTCCATTTTGCACTATAGCACAGAGGCATTCAGTGATTTACCCATAGTCAGTCACACTGCTAATAAATGTTGTAGTCTACAGTCAAAATCAAGTCTCCTGACCTCCCTGTATGATATTCTCTGTGCTGGGCCTTGTTGCCAATAGTGGTGGTGGTGGTGGTAATATTGGTAATAGTAGTAATAGTAGTAGTAGTAGTAGCAACAACAGCAGGAATAGTAGCAGCAACAGCAATTACAATAAAGTGCTTGATATTTTTGACCAAATCGACCAAATAAAGCCCATTTTTTGACTTGTTTTTCTCCAGTTCCACATGGGTTTTTGCTGGTCCATGTACAAACCATAAATTCTATTTGACAAATAAAACGTATGTTTGAGATGATTAGAGCTAGGATCAAATGTTTCATTCTATAGAGAAAGACAGAATAGTAAGACTGGAAGAGATCTTTGAAATGATCTGGTCCAGTCAGTTTCTACACTGAAATCCCTTCCAGATCATCCCAGAAAAATGTTTGTTCCGGCTCTGTTTGAAGACCTCCAGGTAGGAGGAATTTTCTTCCTAACAAGGGAACCAAACCACTTGTTGGAAAGCTCAAATTGGTAGAAAATGTTCCTTGAATCAAGGGAAGGTGTTCAGCTTCTTTAGTCCTTCATTGTTTTGCATGAATTCTAAGACCAAGAAGAAAAACAATAGCCCTTAGGAGAGAAATACTGTAAAGATAGAAAGTGTTATTCAATTTTTCTTTAACCATATTCTTCCTCTCGTTTGTTTTTTTTTTTTTTCCTTTCTGTCATTATGTTGCACAGATCTTGACTTTGTCAGTCTAACAAGATTGTTCAATGGCTTCCCTTCAGTGGCCTATGATAAAAATCAAACTCTGGTTGGGCATTTAAGGCCCTCTGTCATATAGCACCATGCTTCCTTTTTAGAGCTTTACCTATTTTGTATTGCTTCATTCTACACTCCAACTGGACTGAACCCCTGAAAACCCCTTACGAGTCTTCCTTTTTGCTCATGTTGCTTCCCAGTGCCCCAAACTGTCTTACCTCCCTTACCTCTGTTTTCATTATAATCTTACCCATACTTTAAAATGTAGCTTAAATATGACCTCCTTCATGTAGTTTTCCCTGATCTTTTGAATTAATAATGATCAATCCATTAAAAAATACTTATTAAGTACCAGCCATGTGCCATAAAATGTGCTGAGTACTGGGGATACAAAAAGAGGTGAAAGACAGTCCCTGCACTCAGGAAGCTTACCATCTAAAGAGGGAGACAACATGTAAGCAAATATATACAGACAAGCTATAAACAGGATAAATGGGAATAATTAACAGAGGGAAGGCACTGCAATTAAGGGAGGTTGAAGAAGGCTTCCTGTAGAAGGTGAGGTTTAAGGTGAGACAAAGGAAATCAGGGAGATCAGTAGCTGGAGCATAGGAGGGGGGACGTCCAGAGAGAATGCCCATAACTGAGAGATGGAGTCTTTTAATGGTACAGCTGCCAGGTGGCCAGGGTCACCGGATCAACAAGTACATATCAGGGAGTAAGGTGGAAAAAGACTGGGAAAGATAAGAGGGGGCTAGGTTATGAAGGGCTTTGAATGCCAAACAAGCGTTTTGTATCGATCCTGGAGGCAATAGGAAACCAATGGAGTTTATTGAGTAGAGAAGTGACATGAATAGGACCTAAGCTTTAGGAAAATCATTTTAGTGGCTGACTGGAAGAAGGATTGGAGTGGGGAGGGACCTGAGGCAGGCAGACCCGCCAGCATGCTATTACAATAGTTCAAGCTGAGGCAATGAGGGCCTGCACCAAAGAGGGGACAGGGTCAGAGGATCTCCCTCCACTCCTTACCCCACAAGGGCCTGTCATAACATACTAATGGGACCGTAGATCTGGAGTTGGAAGGGACCTCAAAGTCTAGCTAGTTTACGATTTTCTTTTCAAAAATGAGAAATTGAGACCCAGGTAGGTAGGTGAATTACCCAAGGTCGCAAAAGTAGAATTGGAATCCAAGATTTCTGCCTCCCGAGTGAGTACGCTTTCCAGTAGATCAGCTTTAAATTTTTATGCACTTGCCGTGTGTTAGTTTTGTACTATAATCACGTGATTGTATGTCTTACCTCCTACTAGATTATAAGCTCCTTGAGGATTCGGACCATATTTTACACAAACTGTGTATGTTTCCCAGCTTGTTTGGTACTGCGCATAATACATACTCAACAAATGTCTTTTGATTAAGTTGGGTTAATAATAGATGTGAAATATTTACTTTGGTATGAGACATGTGGCCTTGATTGGGCAAATAGTGTATGAATAGCAAGGTCATCAGAGGACAGTATGGTGCAGTTGTTTCTCTAATCCTCTCACCCCAACATGTGCCCCCTCCAAAAAGAACTGGATTTTGGGGGGTTTTTTGGTCTCATGAATAATTATTTTACATCAATAATATTTCTGATATTTTTCAGTTATGCTAGTGCAGGTTAATGATGGACTTATGAATACAAAAGCCCAGATTTAGTTGATATATTTTTTGTCTTTCATGTGAGTGCCACAGTTAAATGAACTCTTGATTTACACTGATACCCATGCTATTGGGTGGAGGACCTCGGCCAGTGAAAACATAAGCCTTCTGTGGTGTTACTTAGTAGTATATGATGGCAGAATTATTCTGTTCCCTGTGGTCTCTCTCTACTCTAATTACATGCTTTGGAACCAGTAATTTCAGGGAAATAAGTGTCAATAGAACTTTGCTTAATTTTACTAACTTCAAAGTACCTATAAACTATACAAATAACCAGAGTACTCTAGTTGATTATTTGAATGAATTTTTATTTTCATTCTTAGATGATCAACTCTAGACCTCTGTAATTAACACAGAAAAGCAAAATCTGGGATATAAATTATCCTGCTCACCCCTATTTCACTGCCTTACTATTTGACTTTTGGCAAGAAATTAATAGAAATTTGGCTGCTAAGTGGCACAATGGATATAGACATAGAATGCTTGAAGTCAGGAAGACTTATCTTTGTGTAAGAAATTAATAGAAATTTGGCAGCTAAGTGGCACGATGGATATAGACATAGAATGCTTGAAGTCAGGAAGTCAAGAAGACTTATCTTTGTGCAAGGAATTAATAGAAATTTGGCAGCTAGGTGGCACGGTGAATAGAATGCCTGAAGTCGGGAAAACTTATCTTTGTGAGTTCAAATCTGGCCTCAGACACTTCCTAGCTGTGTGACCCTGGGCAAGTCACTTAACCCTGTTGGCCTTAGTTCCTTATCTCTAAAATGAGCTGGAGAAGGAAATGACAAACCACTCCAGTGTCTTGGCCAAGAAAACCCCAAATGGGGTCACAGAGTCAAACACGAGACTGAAGAGCAACAACAACAAAAAAAATTTAAACATTTTGTGATTTAAATTTCCTGTTTCCAAAAACATCACAGTGATACTAAATAACCAGATTGGAATTTGGAGGAAATCATTGCAGATGTTTATTAATACATAACAGGATGTGTGTTTGTTGTATGTTTGACCAATTGTCAGGTTATAACTCCTTTTAATAAATATCGGTTGGCTGCCATGTGCACATTTCTAAATGTGGGACTGTAGATCCGAACATTTAAAAAAAACCACAGTCAGTGCCTTCAGGGAGCTTACCTTTTACCCAGGTACAAAGGAGAAGAGCTAAGCTTCTAATAACTCAGCAATCCTTTAAGAATCCAAGGGGATCATGGTTACCACGCCACACTATTGGGCTAAAGATGTCAGGCCCATAAAAAGCTAATCAGGGTATAATTTGTTTCCTTGCTTTACTTGGCTGTTTGTCTGGACTTGTTTCTGACCCTTAATTAAGCTTCACTTGTCCTTACCTGGTCATACCTGGTCAAAATAGCCTCAGATTCAAAATTCAATGCAACTTTAGTGCACATTTGTTAAATGATGGCCTCCTGTTTGCAGAGAACTGAGTCATCATGGTGGACCTAATTTGCAGTCAGAAAGAGGTTCAAAACTCATATTTACCCCCTTATGTCATCTTAGGCAAATAGTTAATTTCTTGGGGATTCAGTTTCCTAATCTATAAAATGAGTGAGTGAGCTGTACTAGAGAATTTCTAATTTCTAGAGAATTGCAGATACAGTTCTGTGACCTTGTGAACTCTGTGAGGTGTTCCTTGGATAGATAAAAAAATATTCAAGTAAGACTGCTGTTGTGTTCATGGAGCTTGTAGTCTAGAGATATTTAGCTTGGATAACAGGAGAAGTTGGAGGTGAAAGAGGGTTACATGATAGCTGTCTTCAAATATTTGAAAAACCCTCGAGTCAGAATGATAAGCTTTGTTTTGCTTGGTCCCAGAGGACAATGAATAGAAGTTGCAGATTTTAACGAGAGAGAGAAAGAGAGAGAGAGAGAGAGAGAGAGAGAGAGAGAGAGCCTTTCTTGGTTATTGGAGTTGTATAAAATCTTGACTATTGGAGTTGTATAAAAGTGAAATGGCTTGCCTTTAGAATAGTAGGTTCCCCCTTACCAGAAGTCTTCAAGTGGAAATTGGATATTCACTTGTCAGGGAGATTATAAAGGATATACTCTTCAGATATCAGTGAGTTGGATAAGGGAGCCTCTCACGTCACATCCAACTCTTGAGATTTGGCATTTTTTAGTGCCTGGCACATAAGTGCTTAATAAGTGCTCTGTTTTCTTTCTGTATGTCTACGTGGAATATTTGACTTATGCCTTGCCTTTATTTTCATCTGTCTCACTGATCTGGTGCTTCAGTCTTGTTACCCTTGGTGTTGAACTCTCCTTTGCATGAACCTAACATTTATAGACCCTCTTCTTCTCTGTCTTGACAGGCCACTGTCAGTTTTTAAGCTTCCAAGTAAGGCTGCTTCTGCCCTCTGTTGGCCCCCAGACTCAAAGCTCTGCCCTGTTTGGCCCTATTTGACCCTATGTATGTAGTCTAGAACCCTGTTTGGTGTCAGAATAATATTTCTGATTCAACAGTATTGGGCTCTTTTGATTGTTTGCCAGGGTAGCTTATTGTGATCAGATGATGCACTTGGACATTTCATTTCTATAGGGTTTCTATAGGGTTTTTTAATCTGTAAAAAGACCTTCCAAGTAGATTTACATGGGATCTGGGGAAGGGGGCAGAACCCTTTTATTCCAGGTAGATACATGTGTAGATTATGCTCTTTTACCTTACTCCTATGTTCAGAAATGCCCCAAAGATTTCAGATTCAACTTTGTCTCTAGTTAATGTTCAATGTCATGATAGATTAGAAGAAGCCACTATGGGGAAAAAAAGAGGCCGGTATCCAGGCTGCTATCTGATTTGGCCGTGTGAATGCAGCACATGTGTCCAAACTGAAAGTCATCAAGCAAGTCTATGTATTTTACTTGCTCAAATGAACAGTGAACATACCACAAGTACATTTTACCTTCTTTTCATTAGAAGGAGCTTTTCTGAGGATAATACAAAAAGCTTTGTCAGTGAGGTGTGTCACTAACCTAGCCATCACGCAGTTCAACTTTATAAAAATTGAATGTTACATTTGTGTTAATTAAGTCCTATTGGCTTTGTATTCAAATGTACAGTCTTGTGAACACTGTGGCGTTGTAGTTCCTGGTCATGTCAGTCTATCAGCAGAGCCCTAATCTCCATAATCCAGAGTCTTGGCAGAGGCTGGTACTCTTAGCCTTGGGCAAACATTGTATTTTCTGCAAAGACTTGAGTGTTAACCTTTATAGAGTTTCAAACTTGTTCCCAACCTTCGTGTTGCACTTAAAACTGGCCACAGTCACCCTGGGAAGCTTTCCACATTTACCCATGCAGAGCTGAACTTTCTTTTACTGCTTCTGTGCTGTTCTAAGATGAGACATGTGTTTGCTAAATCCAGAGAGAAAGCGATATTGGTGAAGAGCTCCTTCTGAAAGAGATCCATTCCTTTTCTGAGAAACTCAGTTTCTCAACATTTTATTTGGTGCTCTGAGGTCTCCTGACAGAAGCTGTGGATTTATAGGGTAGGACTTTATTCTTTGTGTATTTGATCTGTGTGTGGATCCTACCTGCTTCTCTGCTAATCTGTTTGATTAATTCCTCATCTGTTCCATGTCCTACAACAAGCACTAAAAGCTCTTTTAAGTGATTTGAGCACCTAGCTTTGGGCATTGCATGGCTCCTCACTTCTCAAGAGTCAGCTTCCTATACCTTCACAAAATGGCTGCTGGTTTATCTAAAGAAGCTTAGCTTTTAAGTATAGTGAGGCACTTAAAACATGAGATTTATTTAAAGCATGAGCCTTCCCTCACTCTGATAATATTTTCATTTTGTTCTTTTTTTGGGGGGGTTGTGTGAGTAAAATATGGGTTTTGACTTCCTTATACCATATGGTACTAGAGCTCAAATCAACATAAAACTCCTAATATTTTTGTGTTTGATTTTTGGAATATTATAATTGCATTAAATAGATTTATTGAGCAATTGGCATTCCAAGTCACTGATTTGGGCACTTTAGAAAATAAAAATAAATTTAAAAAAAGAGGTAGACTCTTTCCTTGATGAACTTACATTATAGTAGGGGAGATAATATATGTACATGAATAAATATTACATAAAGCAAAATGAGATGTGTTGGAAGGACAAAGTGTTGTGAGAAAATAAATAGGAGAATGTCGCTCCCATTTGGAGGAATCAGGGATTGGTTTGTAGAGGATTTGTACAGTTTTATAGGATTGAGAGTTTTGACAGACTAGAAGGACACTTGTGTGCATGTGGTAGGCAAAATGGAGGGATCATTATAAACAAAGGTACGATAGGCCAGCGTAGCCATGTTTGCATAATGGTGACTAGCCTGGGATACCTTGTTTGAGAAGGGCTAATGGAAAGTAAGCAGAGTAGACATAAAAAAAGTAGGTTAAGCCATATATCACCAAAGACCTTGAGTAGCAGCCTAAGGCAGGTCTTCTTGAGTGTAAATCCAACACTCCGCCTATCTACTAGCTGTTCTCTGTGTCCTTGGTGATTCTATTGGTCTTCCAGTTTGTTAAAGCTGCAGCCATGAGTTCACTGTGGAAAGGAATATCTTATCAAATTAGTCAAATTGATGATTTCTTCTTTATAGAACTTTACATCTAGCAGAAACTTTAGAGACCTTCTAATCCAAAGCCTTCCTATTGTAGTGGAGAAAACTGACACCCAAGAAAATGTCACAAATTCATACACTTTTGCCTCGTAACAAAAACGATATCTCCTTTTCTTTATTTTTGTATGGGAGAAGAGCTACTGTAAAACTTGAAGAATAAGTATTACAATGTAGTTGGATTGATTGTATTATTTTTCTTTTTCATTTCACAGTCTAACAACTCTGATGTATCTGGTCACGTAACCAGGACAGTAAGTAAATTTTCTTCCTTGACTAATGTGGATTTTATTACATTGTATTTTGGGCTTGTGTTTAGTGAATTGTTTTTTCTGATTTTTTTTCCTAACATTTCAGCACTACTAGGCATAGGACATAGAGAAAAAGAAACATTCAGCATTTTCAGGTGTTTGCTAGGATCTTTATTATCAGCTCAGATACTTTCTCTCAGTTTTCTTTTATCTAAAAGCTGTAATTTCAAATGAACTTTTGGAATTTCAAGTTCAAATATTCCTTTACATTTGAATAAATATCCTTTGGCTTTTTTTTTTTGAAGAGAGAGTGCTAACTTTCATGCTTCTTTAAGTTGAATAATTCTTTTGAACCCTTGGTTCAACCAAGCTCTGACCCAGCCTGAATTTGGGTATTTTCAGTTTTATTCATGTGTGACCCTGGGCAAGTCACTTAAGCTCTGTTTGACCTTGATTCCTTTACCTATGAAATGGACATAATACTAGTATCTATCTCCCAGGGATGTTGTGAGGATAAAATGAGTTAACATTTGTAAAGGATTTTGCTAACAATAAAGTGCTGTATTAAGGCTATTATTATCATTATTTTCATTATTATTGTTTTTTGACTGTTTAACATTTGATTTTTCAGGGGCTGGCATTTTAGTATATGTGCTTTGGTTTTCCTGCTACCATTTAAATATATTTAGGTACTCATTAGTAGCATTCCAAAGAGTGAGAAGGAATATTCAACAAAAGATATATTAATTCATTTTACTTTTTGTATGCATGGGGCAATTGACCTTATTGTTACCATGATGTAGTGAAGAGCATCTTGGATGTGGAGTCCACAGAATCCTGGTTCCTGGCTTAGAATCCTGGCTTCATCCCTCATTAGTTCTTTGAGCAAAGTCAAAAGTTACTTCAACTTTCTGCACATTCACTTTTTCATCTGCAGAGCTAGTTGTAGTTTTTATGTTCCTTATCTCTTAGCTTTTTTTTCTATCTATCTATGTATCTATTTTAATAAAGATCTACATTTTCTCTCTTTCCCCTCTCTTCCCTCCACCTTGTGGAGGAAACAAGAAAAAAACCATTATTACAGACACATATAGTCAAACAAAACAAATTCCCTCATTGGCCATGTCCAAAGAAATTACCTAATAGTTTATTCATTCATTCATTCATTCATTCATTCATTCATTCATTCATTCATTTGTTATGAGGGAAGGCACTTTGTTAATTATAAAGCTCTATTTAAATGTAAGTTGTAAGCAGATGTTTTGGGGAAAACATTCTTGTCTTTTAATATGTAACTATGCCATGCCACTTTGGAAGCCATTGCATGAAGTACAAATAACTTGTAATGCATGTAACACGTATTGCCATATTATAATTCACTGATAATCTTCTGCCTAGATCAACCTTAGGTATGATACCTATTTGTGTATGTTGTTACTTATTTTAGTAACCATTGGATAACAATCATCTCTTATCTTCTTCTTTCTCTTCTTGTTTCTATGATATACTCCTGTTCCTCCTACCTAGCATTTATATTTTTTTTAAGGTTTTCGGTGTTTTACAAATATTGTCTCATTTGATCCTCACTACAACTTTGTAAGTGATACTATTTTCCTGATTTTAGAGATGAGAAAACCTAGTTTGAGAGAGGTTAAGTAACTTGCCCAATGCTGCACATCTAGTAAATGCCTAAGGTGGGATTTGAACACAGGTCTTCCTTATTCTAACTCCTGGATTCTTATCTACTGTCCAACTTTGCTGTCATGAAAGCAATCAATTCATTAAAGCAAAAATTGTTAAAGTTGTTTTTGTTAACATAACTACATATCTAATTCTGATATCTTTTCAGCCTGTTAATAAAAATGATGTTTATATAGGTCCTGAAGATTAGCAAAGGCTTTATGAGTATCTCATTTTGTCAGTGCTAATTTATTCTCACATTTGATTGCATGCAACTTGATTAAAGCATGAACACATGTACATACATAACACACAAACAAAAATTCAAAGCACTTAACATTCTATCTTAAGTATACCAGAAGAGTTTAAAGAACAAGTGGGGAGTTCCAGCACAGTGTGGCTTCCACTGGGGGTACTTCAATCTTACAAGCCAGGGATTAGGTGCTGGGGACTCTTGCTAGGAGAATCTCAAGCCTGGCTATTTTAAAAATGCTTTATTTAATTAGTTTTAGTCTTCATTTTCTCAGAAATCTCTTTCATGAGTCTGGTTTACCTGAGATGTTAATTTTAGACACACAGCTGATTTGTTAAGTCAGTAAACATTTGTTAGGTATTACTATGTGCTTGGCATTGTATTAAGAGCTGGCATTACAGAGAAAAGCAAAAACGTGGTTCCTGACCTCAAGTAGCTCACATTCTAATGGGTAGACAAAATGCAAACAACAATGTACATAAAAGATATACATCATATATTAGAAGGTAATCTCAGAGAGAAGGCACTAGCAATGGGATGCTTGATGAATGAATGAACGAATGAGTGAGTGATGTAGCATTGCTATGATTTAGTTTATTGTTCAGTTATTTACATAATGATTACTGTCAACTTCAGCTTGTAATGGAAATTAACTTATTCCTTTTGTATTTATTCTTCCTTTTTCATTTTTATTTAAATTAATTGTCTTGGCTAATTTCCTTGTGTATGTAGGCACCTCAGTTCTATTGACATATATTTAATTCTAGAGATTCATGGTGGGGGAGTGGGTTTTTGGTGCAACCTTGTGACTTTTTGGGAAGTGGGGAGAGCAGCTGTTGTGTTCACCTGGAAGCCATAAGCTTCCTGTCTTGGCAAGAGTGTCACCTCTCTGTAAAACCTTTCCCATAACACAGTGTAGCATTGTCTACTCATGAGAGGGATGTGCAGGGCAGGGATGGATATACATGATAGAGAACAAGCAAAAATGAAAATGAAGAGTTCTAGGATTGTGTCTGGCAATGAGAGTACAGGCATTTTCACTTTTATGTGACTGGTAGGACAGGGATAGTGCTCCTCTAGCTGCCAGGTTATTCTCCTTTTCTTTTCTCCTCATCTATGAAATGAAGGAGTTGGATTTAGAACCTATTAAAGGTCATTTCTACCTCTGATGTTCTGTGACTCTAGAGAAAACCATGGGCTTGTCACTTCCTGGCTCCATCAGTCCCTCACTTATTTGACTGGCATGATTACTTATTGGATGGTATGTTAGAATGGAAGGGATCTAAGGGGTCAGCCCTTAACACCTTCATTTTTCACATGGAATCCCAGAAGTCAAGTGACTTGCCCCCAAAACCTCCTACAAAAGACCTTTTCCATGACTATACCATACTGTTTTTTAAATGTGCTTATTCATTGTTCCTTATTGAACCCATGTGGACTTTTAGAAATCATTGCTGCCTTTTGTTAAGTGCTCAAAATCTGTACATTTATTAATCCATTTTAGAATTTACCTTGTATCAAGCTTTCTAGTTTATAATTTGAAAGATGAACTTTTTCTTTCATTATGGAAATGGGCACAATTGTTCCTCTCCAGTCTCACAACTTCTCTCCCAATATCTATGATTGAAATTACCAGTTAGTAAATGTTTTCTTAATTAAATTCAAAAGACACATTCAAAAATCTCTCCAGAACACTGGGATATAATTTGGAAGGGATGGGTGGCTTGATTTCATTTAGGGTATCGATTTGTCCATTTGCTATCTCCTTACTTCTCTTGGATTTCAATCCCTTCTCATCACTTTTTCTATATTCTTCCTCTTCTGAAGATCATTTTCTTTTTTTTTTTGAGTGAAGTAAAATGCAAGTTGGCTGGCTCCTTTTTTCTGATGATGAGGCCCATCTCCCCATTTACTTCAGTGATCTTAAGTCCTCCTTCCTTCAATTCTTCCCCACAATATTGATGTTTTTTTTTTTAAAGGGCCTTTTTTGCTGTCATCTTTAACGTTTTTGACAACTTCAGCTCATTTCAGACTTTAGCTTTCTTTTCTGTATTCTTTTCCATGTGTGTCACTTTTTAATTTGTTCTCCATTATTATAAGGAAGGAGAAGGGGATGGGACCATTTTGTTTTCAGGCATTAAGCCTCTTCAATTTTTCATCGTTTTGGCTGGTAGCTTTTAACTTCCATAGCTTTCAAAGATTGCTATCTCTCCCCCCATCCCAAATTTATCACACAGCAACAACCTTATCGTAAGTTTCTCCTGACTTAGCAACCTGAACACCAGTCCATCACTGGGCCTTCATTCTCAAAGACACTATAGCTCGCTAAGCCCTTTCAGATTTTGTACTTGTCTGTTAGAGCCTCGATAACCTAGGAGTCTCTTTTGTGCAACAATGAAGCAACAGAGTAGGCCTTTTGGGGGGCCACTGAATCAATTTTTTGATAGAAAAGAATAAATTCTGGACCAACTAGATAAATAACTCCTAGGATCTCATAAAGTAACATCACCATCTTGTGGCCATTTAGCATATTTTTGCTGTTGATTGTTAAAAACACTATCCACTTTTGCTTTTTTTTTTTATTACAATTTTAGGCAGAAAAGGCAAAGTCCCTGTTTAGATTTTATACTACAAGTCCATGGGAAAGATAAAACTCTTGGATCAACACGAATTTTTAGATTTCCAATACTTATTTTGTAACATAAGGAGAAAGTTTTGGTTGGAATCCTTCTGGTCTTTTTTTAAAAATTATTTTATCCCATTTTTTCACTTCAAAGTATATCTAAGAACCACCCACAAGATGATGTTAGAGACCAGTTTTTTCCAAACAGCTTGCAAAAAATCTTGTTATCTAGATCACGGTTCTTAACCTGTGAGGTTTTTTTTTTTAATAGTTTGATAATTATATTTTGTTTCAGTTGATTTCTTATGTGATCTTATATATTTCATTTTATGCATTTAAAAGTATTATTGAGAGAAGGGGTCCATAAGCTTCACTAGACTGCCAAAGGGGTCCATGAAGCACAAAAAAGTTAAGAACCCATATCTGCCCAAGGTACAAGATTAGGCAGGTGTAGTATATCTCTATGAAACTGTCATTAATTATTTATTTGGTTGAATTAAGGGGGAGAGAGTTTCTCAAAAATAAACAGTGTCAATAATTTCTATACACTTATCGCACAAGTAATAACTTTTTATGATTTCTTACCAGACAGCTTTCTTATCAGTGATTTGGGAAATGCTCTCTTTTTTATTTTCCTGTAATTTTAACGTAACAGCTTTGCATTTTAGAAAAAAAAATTTTATCTGTTCATCTTCTTGAAGCACCTTTCCCTCCTTCACTGGAATCTTGTGTTCTGTTTTTCTGCTTTATCCCTCTTCTTCATTATCATGTAGATTCATCAGATGCTAGAGGGAAAAATTGAAAATAATAAACTATATTAGAATTTGTAAGGAATATACATGAATATAGATGATTATACTGATGAACTAGGCAGAGCAGGGTAGTTTGGGGAATTTTTTGTTGAGATGTCCTGGAAAAATGGTTAAAAGCAGAACAAAGTTCTTGACTTGTTATTTCCTGAGAGCTCAGCTCCTTTCAGCCATTAATTTTCTCATAGAAAACCTGAACAGTCATAGCAATAATACATGGTTTATGGAAACTGTCTGATGATTCTGGGGAAGCAACATCCTACTTCTAGTAGAATGCCAAAGAAAATTGCATTTTGCAACAAAACCTGTAAAGAGACTGTATAACTTTTTTGAAGCACCAGCCAGAAGAAAGGATTTGTGGTGACTTTTTTGTAAAAGGGAAAAGATTTTTTTCCTTTTTAAAACAAAAATTACTCTTTTATTCTTAGCAAATATCAAAGAAGAGAGAAAGAAGATTGTATATTAAACAAAGAATCTCTGTTATATATAGCTTGTTTTAAACTACATATAAAATTTTATACAATAATATCAATCTTACTTATCTGTGTCTCTTCTTAACATCCTTCTGCTCTCTTGTTTTTTTTTAAATGTTTCATTGATACCTCTCTGTCCCTGTCTCTGTCTGTCTGTCGCTCTATTTCTCTCTGTCTCTCTGTTTCTGTCTCTCTGTCTCTGTTTCTCTGTCTCTCTGTCTCTCTCTCACTGTCTCTAGCTTTTATTCCCATTGCACTACTTCCTTGCCAACCTAATGACAGATTACCTGTTTTGTAAGAGATACATAGACAAGCAAAACAAATGCACATATTGAACTTAAATGAAAATATTTGTTCCTCTAGTCAATTCTATCTTTGATAAAGTGTAGGATGCATGCTTTGTTATCTATCTAGTCTTCTGGAATCACTATTGGTCATTGCATTGATCAGGGTTCTTAAGACTTTCAAAGTTATTTTCCTTTTTATCATTGTGATCATTGTATGATTTGTTTTCTAGGTTCTACTCACTTTGCTCCACATCAGTTCATACATGTTTTCTCAGGTTTCTCTTAAACTATTTAAAAAAAAAAAAGCACATTTTCAAATAATTACATTTAAATTTCACTTAATCTTAAAAATTGTTAGAAAACATAAGTCAAGAACATTGTTTAAATCTTATTTTCTTTACTGCAAATATTGCATTAGCTTTTGTGTCATTTCTTGGATTAAATTCAACAAAAGCATCATAGGATATTAAGATAAAGGAATACCAATAGGTAGGTAATAGACTTTATGCATCCAACATTATATATATATATGTGTGTGTGTGTGTATACATTATATATGTATGTATTATGTATTATATATGTATATGTAAATATATGTGTATATTTTCCATGTATATATATACACCTATTTTAATTTTAATTAGAACTCTGAAACCAAAAGTATTTATATAGTCTATGTATATACTATTAATAAAACACATCATTTCTGGTGGACACTTCTTCTGTTTAACCATGGACTTTGGCTTTCTGTTCTGCTACTGTGTGCATTGTGTTTCCTGAAACATTTAGTATAAAAATTTATACTAAGTAGTGGACAGGATGCTCAGACAAATCCCTTGGTTTTGGAGGGATTGTTTTCAGGCTTTTATGTCCCTTTTTTTTTTTTTTGCATATCTAGTTTTAATACAAGTAGCTGAAAAGTAATAAATCTTATTATCTTGCATTTTATCACTTTTATTATTATTGCTGAGCTGTTGATTATCTCTGGTTGCTATTGGATTCTATAAACAAATAGTGAATTAAAGCTTTTACTCTGTCTTAACTTCCCTAACCCTAGCATTCTTTGGCTAAACTATACAATTGTTATTAGCAAATTAGGTACTCTTTGATATACTTTACTCATTCATTCACTGGAAATTTATTCATATTCTACTCTGCCAACTGCATTGTGTCAAATGCAAAGATAATTAAGACATAGTCCTTACTCTCCAAGTCCTCCTGGTTTGGTATATTCCTAATACCTAATAATGTACTTTGAATCTTATGTGTTGAATTGCCACTCACGAGTGGGCTTAGAAACCAAGCTCCAAGAAGGTAGAGATGGTTTTATTTTTGTCTTTGTATTTCCAGCACCTATCACATTGTCTGCCATATAAATCTTGTTGATCAAGTGGAGAATTTAGCTAGGAGTTTCTCCTATCCTTTAGAACCAACCCCTTACCCCTCACCCCAGCACCATGACTTTTAAAAAGGCTGTTGTCAGTTTCGCTTTCTCTATATTCTTTTTTTGCCCTTTCAATTTTTACATATCCAACACCCCCACCATCCCCTCCATGCAACCAGTATTCTTCATGCTGATGCTTTGGAGAAATCCGGTGCAGATTTTCCTGAGGAGAAATTTGGGACCCCCATGAAACAAAGCTGAGTAATAACAAGCTAGGAATATTTAGTTTTGTCCTAATAGTCGTTAGTATTTAGCATAGTGGAAGATGGTAGGCAATTAATAAATACTCATTGAAATGAATTTAACAGAACAGTTGCATTTTAGAGGTGTGAGCAGCACTCAGATATAGTCAAACTCAACTTTTTAATTTTACTTATAAAGGCATTCAGTCTCAAACAGGTTAAGTGACTTGCACAAAGTTACTGCAAGGAGACATTTTCTTCTAAGTTGGGTAGGTAAGCACACATGTAGATAAGCACGCATGTAGATACATGACTCTACTTAGTTTGTCTAATGTAATTGGAGTCATTATTCATATTTTGAATATAATAGTCTTTCTTCCCACTGTAGCCACATGTAAATGTGTTAGTGATATTTTAGGAATTATAAAGGATCGCTAATGTACTTTATGTGTTAGTGTTTTATTTTAATACTCCTTTTTAAATTCAACCTGGCTGAAATTTATAATATCTGTGATGCTATTTGTCATGGATTTTTAACTACTGAAAGAGAGGGTGAAGAGGGGAAGGAATTTGTTGCAAAATTGCATTGCAAAATATTTTGATTCTGTTTCAAATCTGTTGTGCTAGTATAAATTAGAGAGTTGGTAATATATTCATCTGATTACAACATCACATTTTATAAGATCTGTTTAGTGTTTAGGTCAAATTCTAGGGGCTGCCCAAGTATTCTGGATATTTTTTTTGGAAGGAGAGGGTGAATATTGGAAAGTCCTACATACTGGTTGAACTCAGTAGGTCTTTGTTTAGAAACTGGACTTAATTTTTTAAGCAGAGGCTTTTGTTGTAACAGAATTTGTTGTAATTGACAAAAGATTTTTACTTATTGACATAAGGTTTTTTAAAACCAAGTCTTAGAAATAGATAGGGCTTTGCCTAGAAGGTATACAGGTAAACCTGAGTAATTGACTTTTCTGCCTTAGGTTTTGATTCTTTATTCAGAGTGATTTTTGGAAATGAATAAACTTCAAACAGAAATTTATAAATTAGAAATTCAAGTGTGGGCACTGGGCCTAATTTAATGCCATTTGCTAGTATTCTAATGTTTTGTATGCAAATACCATATAGTCTTCTCCCTCCTGGGTCAATAGTAATGAAATTATAATAGTGAGGGAAATAAGTTTTTAACTTTTATTTGGCTTATTTCTGAAGTTCCATTTCATTTATGTTCTAAGTTTGTGATTTTCTTGAATACTGTCTAAAAGGACCCTATTGGGACTTAAGGTAAATTTTGTATATGACCTTTTTCCTTTTCCTATAAAATACTTTGTATGAAAGCACTGGAATATACAATAATAAATCAATGATTTTAGGATACTCATTGAGAGACATATGTCATAGAGTCATTTAGACACATCTGGAGCTCAGTAGGGTGAGATCCAATCATTCAATCAAGAAATGAATCAAGAAACACCCACTATGTGTAGGATATTGTACTCACAGGCTTAACTTAAGTCTTAAATGAGATTTTCTCTCCCTCTTTCTCTTTGTATGTGTGCATGTATATGTGTATATGCACACATGCTTTATAAATCTTCAAGCCATTATGTAAGTCCACCTGACAGTATTATAGGTTTTTAGTTAGAAAGAACTTTAGATGTCATAGATTACAACTTTTGTCATTTTACAGATGAGGAAACTAAGACACAGTTTTAGTTCCAACGTCACTCAGGCAGTATTGTTAGAGCCTAGATTTGAACCTAGCTGCTTTAATTCCAGAGCCAACAGTCTTTCTTTCTATTGTACTATACAGTCTAACTTGACCTCTTTTTCTTCCCCCTCTTCTAATGATAATAATAATAATAACAATAATATTTGATAGTTGTAATGCACTTTAAAATTTGTAAATTGCTTTTCCATGTTTTATCACATCTGAGCTTTACCACAACCTTTTGAGACAATTCCATCTGGATTCTTTATCTTCTCCTACTGTATGAGACATATTTTTAGTTTGCCTTCTCCTTAGTATTTAATTGGTGTTAAGTGCCCTGAAGGAATTAAGAGTAAAGTCTTTATGATCAGTCCCTGGGTGGTTAATACTCTTATATAGATAGATTGTTCTTGACAAACTCCCCTTTCAGATTGTTGGATCCAGAGACTGACATCCTGCCATATAGTTAGTTCCTTGATTGAATGTGCAACAGATGCACTGATACCTCCCCAAGCACACAAATGAGGAAAGCTAGCCAGTTCTATATGTAAAAACTATAGCTGCTTCAGGAAGATTATTCATGTTTGAGTTTTAATTCTGTTAACTTGTTGCTTTTGTAAAAATAGTTATTTTCTAGGTTTAAGTTTTAAATCTAACATTTTAAAGCTATATAAACTAGGGGGGAGAGGTAAAAATGGACAAGCTTTAGGTTAATCAGTTTAGACTAGCTGGGTATTTTCTTGCTTCCCCAATGTAGGAGTTCTTAGTGTTTAAACTTAGGGTTCTTCAGGGGGAGTTTAACAATTCAATTCAATTTAACAAATATCCTGCTGAATTGCTATCTGGCTTTTAAAGCCCACCTCAGATGTTTCTTTCTCTATGAAGCCATTCTGTCCCCATTCTCCTTCAACTCCAAAGAATGATCTCCTCCCTCCTGTACCTCACCAAATGTTTTGCTTTTGTAACTTTTCAATGTCCTTATCATGTAGGACCGTTTGATATATATACCTGTGACTGTAAGTTTGATGAAGGCAGGGAGTCTGGCTTTTCTAAACATTCTTTCTTAGTGCACGGTACTATGCAATGTACATAACAGGCATGGCAAATGTTTGTTTAATCAATCATCTACTATATGCCTGGCACGAAGTAGGAATAAAAATGTAATATGACTGTCCTTATCCTCAGGCAATTTACAAGGTCACTGGAGACATATGATAAACACACATGAAGTAAATGAAATAAAACAATGTCATTAAAAACCAAAACATATGGTGTGTAAAATAAGCACTACAGAAGGTCAGAAAAGGGAAAAAAATGATTCCAAGTTAGAGTAGTAAGGGAGGAGTTAGATTTTGAGCTGAGTTTTAAAGGGTATAGATAGTAGGGAGTTCAGGGTTACTGAGTAGGGAGTGATATAATGAAAGTGTCAATTTAGGAAGATTAATATGGCAATGACATGCGCGGGAGTAATCAGGCAGGGCCTTCAGCAACCAATGAGATTAATTAGGATATTTCAAATACAATCAGTTCTGCTATAACATTTATTTAAAAATGAGAATTTATTCCAATACAACTGATATATTAAGGAATATTTTAGCATACTGTGTATATATAGTTGGCTTTTGTGTAATTTCAAAAGGGGAGAAACAGCAGGAATGCAGAAAACTTCATTTCACAATAACTCATGATCAGCTGGTAGCAAAATGGATAGAGTACTGGGCCTGGAGTTAGGAAGATCTGAATTCAAATCCAGCATTTTAATAGCAGTGTGACCTTGGGCAAGTCACTTAAGCTCTATTTGCTTCACTTTCCTCAAGTGCAAAATGGTACTAATAATAGTATTTACATTGCAGGATCAAATGAAATAATCTTTGTAAAAAATCCTTAGCACAGTGCCTGGCACATAGTAAGTGCTATGTGAATGCTTATTCGCTTCCCCTCTCAGCACCCACTTCCACAATTAAACTTCCTGTCTGTGTCAATTTAAAGTACCATATTTATTGTGTATCTTTTGGATAGGACCTGAGGGCTGAGGAGGCCTGGTCCGTTCCCTCAAAGTCCAACTACCCCTGTGTAACTGGCCTCCGGCCCCCGGGGCCAGAGTAGGGCCTGGCCTATCATACTTGCTTAAGACTTTACCATCCCAGGCCGTGGGATACAGACCAGAGTAGTACCTCTGTGGAAAGACAGCTAGAGGCCAGGAGTTCTGCCACTGTTTATTATACTATTTATGTATTTCTTAATCATTTAACAGGTATAAAACTGCTACCATTTTTATTATTTCCTTATCTTTTTTTGTTTAAAGTGTGTCACTGACAAAGTTTTTGAGCATTCTTCCTCTAATCTCATTTCCCTCATAAGCCTGGTGGTTTTTATTTCATGATTTTGCATTGCATAATGCTTTTGAAAGAAGATTCCAGTTAAATGATTCAGAGCATAGTGGTAATGATTGATAGAAATGGGGAACCCTGAACAAATACCAAAAATTTATAAAGTACACAGCACCTGGTACAGTTTCTTGGAATCAGGAAGTATTTTTGATCATCTGATTGAATTATTTCATGATACTCAAACACATTTGGTATTATCTAGTGAGGAGAGAGGGAAGAGGAGAGACAGAGACAGACAGAGAGAAGCATTGGTAAATTCAGAGATGGTTAAAGCTGGGAAAAGGTTTTGACATCTTCCTCATCCAACTTCCCAAATAAGCATGTTGTCTCTTTTTTTTTACACTCTATCCTCAACAACTCATCTCACCCGCATTTTACTTGGATTCATTCACAATTCATGTAGGAAGCAGGACTTAGGGAGAAATAAATGGACAAAGAAAAGAATAAAAGTGGCACAGTTTATAAGACAAGACAAATGGATAGGTTATTTCTAAAATTTTTAGGACCCAAATATTAAGCTGATGGAAAAGAAAAGAAAAAAACAATAACATGAGTCAGAAAGAAGCAGGTTAGAAAATGGGAGAGAATAGACAAAGGAGGAGAGGACCCCTTCAGCACAAAAAAAGACCAACATGAACACAAAGAAACGGACAATAGTTTACTCCCAGAGAGGATAGTAAAGATAGAGTAAGGCTGGTGGAAGCCAGGAGCATTGAATTGGTTTGAGGGGCTGGATTGAAATTAAAGTGTAAACTGGGCAAGGGTTAAATAAACTGAAAGTAGTGAAATGCGATGCGAAATGGGGAGCAGGTAGCATCGTTGCCTAAGTTTTAATATGAAAAAGTCTAGATTACTCAAAGTTCTAGTTTTCACTCAGGCCAAGGAGAAATGAGTTGAAAACTCTTTGCAAGCTATGTCTGTAAAGACACGGTTTCTAAAGGCAAGGCGAGTGCTGCCCTCTGTTGCTGCATGCCTTAGCATTATGGTTTCCTATTCCTAAGAAATCTAGAGGACCATGTACTCTGTGAGCATCACTGACTTACTTCAGGATTAATTTATTGCACATTTGAAGAAGAATAATAAGGAGGATGAGGGATTTTCTAAAAATCTCCTTCAGAAATAGAAACTGGAATTTTACTCTAAGAAATCTCTGAAAATCCAGGAAGAAGTTTAAGAATATTTATTCTCATTGAAGGAAAATTAGGGAACTATGGAATGGTTTCTCTTCTGAGCTTTAAATTGTACATTTCCTTTCTCTACCAACAAATGTTTCTAATACAAGGTCACACTTCATCGGTGCTTCCTTTTCTCTTCTGGCCTAGAGTAGAACTATTCCATACCTGACTCTCAGAGACAAGCAAATTCTCATTCAAGACAGAAGCTTACATGTCCTTTTCGTCTCCCAACTTCTCCTCTGAGTTAGTAAGAATTCAGCATAATTTAACAAACTTTTATTAAGCATCAACTACAGGCACTGTAAAAAGTCCTACTTCTTATGCTCCGACAAATTCAAATCCCGTTGCTTGGTCTCTGTAGCTCTGGTCTCCTCCTCTACCCATGACCCCTCCCCAAAGACACAGAGTAACTTGAATATATTAGGATATCAGGATTCAAAACACATTTTTATTTTATTTGTTTATTTTTTATCAACCCACAAGCACACCTCTTCTTTTCCTTCTGTCTTTTCTTCTTTGTATATTGAATTGTAAATGACTTTGAGAATGGAAATCTTGCATGTTAGAGAGTTCTTCAGTTTCTACCACCCTTTACTACACTTAAACATTGGCTCTTCCTTTCTTTTATCTTGTCTCTTTCATTACACTTGGCACATGTTCAAGTTTGGTTTCTCCCAAAGGTGTCCTTGAGATAATTTTCTCTGGAAGCATTCTACTTTCAGCCAATTAGAAGTATTATTTATCTCTATTTGCAATACTGCACCATTGAAAACCCCCTTTATGCTCAAGGGTATGGTGATAAGGTACTTCCCACCTTAACAGAGCTTACTGGGCCTCAGCAAAAAGGAACTGTTAGTCATAGTAATAGGGGAATAAATGGTAAGGGAGATAAATCTCCCTTTACTAAGATTCTTCTTCCCTTTCCCTCACAGTTTTTTTTTTTTTTTACTCATTATCCCTTCAGAGACAGAGATAATGAGAAGAACAGTAGTATACAGCAAAGTAGAGGTAAAATGAATTGATCTGGGAAAATATTGAAATCTTTAACTGTTGACACCTTTAGCTTTCACTTAAAGTTAAAATGATTCCCAGACTAGCAAAGCAGAGAAACAAATGTTAGACCTAGAGTCAAAGAATCATAAATTTGGGACTAGAAACTTCCTTGGATGTTATCTGCTAATGACCTTTTCATTTTACAGATGAGGAAATGGGATCGTATAGGTTAAGTAACTTCCTCAAGTCATAGGTCACACTGGTAGTGATTGGCAGAACCTGTACTCAAAACCAGGTCCTCTGAGTATAAATTCAGCATACTTTCCAATAAGTGATGCTGTAGCCCCAGAGGGACTAGTTTTGAATCTGGGCGTTGCTGCTTATTACTTGTATAACTTTTGAAAAGTTACTTGACCTCTGGGACTGTGTTGTCATCTTTTAAATGAATTGAAATAATCTCTAAATCCTTTTTCCAGTTTTAAATTTTATCATCAAAACTTTGTTATCTTTTCAGTTTTGTCTCCTACTTACTTTTTTGAATTCTGGATCATGATGTGGTAATGTAAAAACATGTTTTTAAAATGGAAAAGCAAATTCCTAAATAACAGGGAATTTTTTTTATTTTTAAAATCTCAAATAAGTAAAATTGTTGATTTTAAAAATAATTCACCTTGTTTTTTGTCATATTTCTCACAAATATTATAATAATTTCCTTACTGCTTTTTATTTATCTTTTTTTCCCAGATAAATATAGCAGCATATTCCTATTGAAGGAACTATTAACTTTGAGTCAATGACTTTTTGAGGTTAATAGTTAGATCTTTAACACCAGGAACATAAGGTCAAAGGGGTGACAGGCCTCCCTTAAGGTGGTGGAAAGTGCCCTTTTTTAATCTTTTTTGTGTGTGGTGAATGGACAGTGTTAAACCTTGACTGCTAACATTATATAATTAGTAATTATCTTTAAAAGAGTTTAATACGATTTGGTTCAGAGTTCAACAAATTGTACAATTTTTAGAGATTGTTTTTAGAAATGACTTGGTTTTAACTGATCAGATATGTCATTTTGTAACCAAAATGTTCAGTGGAATTATCATAATAATATCTAAGATACAAGCTCTGTTCAAAGAACCATATTGTGCCTATATTTCAAAATTTAGATTCTGCTGTGCAACCATTCTGTTTAGAGCTTGCCTCTACCACATGTAGCTAACTGAAGAAGTCAGCATTCAGTTATTAAACAGGGCATGTACACACACACATCACTCTTATTGACCTTTTGTTGTATATTGGCTTATAAAAATCAGCTATTTGGAATTTTGAATGAGGAAAGGATGCAGAAAAGACTATAATGAATACTGAAATTAAGACCAATTTCTCTTCATAGAATTTATGAGGTAAGTTTTCTTACAAGATCAAAGAAATCTTTCAGACTTGGTCAATGGAGAATATGTTTATCTTTATTTTGGTGTTGGCATTTGGACTCTTTTTCAATCTGGTGGATCTCCTCCCTGGACTTTCAAAGACCAATGGCAGTGGTTCGGCTAAGATATCACTTATCTGGGTCTAGTGACTTGAATTCACAGTTACGTACTTTCTTATTATTCCTTACACATACATACATACATACATATTTATGTATTTCACTTCTCTAGTCACCAAATTTCTTCTTTTATAGGTCAAAAAACATTCTCCTTTGCTGAGAAAGCAGAAGAAAAATAAGATTTGAGTAGTGCTATCTTTTTTTCTTCTGTCTTGTATTATTATACTATCCTCCAAAAGTACTAATTTTATCCCTACACTGATCTTTCTTTTTGTCACCAATATAGTTTTACATACACACCCCCCCCCACCTCAACAAATCTTTGTGTTATCCTTAGTCTTCTTAGCATCTAGGATATTTTTAGCTTTAATGATTAAATAGACTGATCATGTCAGAGAATTTTTATTTTTCACTTGTATCTTTTTTTGTTTTGGAGAATACTATGAGAAGTATAATAATGAACAAAATGCTATGGTGGAAAGAACATGGGATCTGAATTGGGAAGACTTCAGTTCAGATCCCAATTATTTTCCTTGTATAATTTAGGAAAGTTATTTTACCTATGTGGCCCTCAGTTGCCTTTTTTTTTTTTTTTAAACAAGGGAGCTAACACAGAGCTTAAAAAGGTCACTTAGACTTCTGCAATTATATGTTCTTTACTTAATAGATTAGTAAATCATCCCCTATATCCATAGTGTCACAGACTATGTGCAAAATTTGGAATTGGAATTTAATGACATTTTTGCTACTGACTTCTCTGGCTTGTTCAGCTAAGAACTTTTCTGTAACAATTAACTATTCAATAATTATCTTTAAAACTAATGATGTTGATCTCCTAAGACAATCTCTCTCTGATGGTTAAATTATCACTGTCCCCTTCTTTTCCCATGAAAATTGAGTACGAGGCACTACCATGTTATAAACTAAGCCCTCTTTGAAGAGTATGTGTGTATTGCTGAGCTTTGAGAGGAAAGGGTCAAACAGGTGACCATAACTGCATCATTTCTTGCTTAGATTCAGAATAACGTTTGCTCTCCACAGTATATCTTCCTCCCTCACATCTCTAGTTCACCTTTTTTCACTTTCCTGTATGCCAGCGTGCTATGTGCAATTAGTCCTAAAATGGAATCTGAGTGATAATGGTCAGCTCTTAAGAATTGATATAGTATTAACCTGTGGGTAACATGTCTGTGGGAGGACATTTTTGGTAACTACAGAGTATTATCAGTATTCCTTTCCTTGCATTGTACAGGCTACTCCAAGTGCTTCGGCATTCTGCTTTCCAAGTAGGCAGCCAGGAAGAGACAAGGAAGGCCAATATTAAGGGTTATTATCTATATTCCATATTTATTGATGGAATTTGTGAAGATATTTCCTTCTTTGTGAGTTATTCCTTAAGAGCATATGGATGCACCTCTCAGCCACATTCCAAGAGAGGAACCTAATACATCCAGTTTGGGGCTAGTTCTCATATGGAAAAAAAAAATAGCCCTCATAGTCAGGCTCATCCTGTCTGTGGGTAGTTTCCTTCAAGAACAGCTCACCCCAGCCATTTCCCTACTTTTCTTTCTATTACACTTCAGTAGACAGGCTTGTGGGGTTCCTATCTTGAGACTCTCATTCTCTTGGCCTCAAAGAGATGGGACCTTCTCTTGTGCTCCTCTAGGAAAGAGTGTGTCCCAAGCCTTCAAGAATCACACACAAAGTCAGAATGGTGCAGTATCCAAAAACACTACAGGTGGGAATTCTCCAAATCACATGGTACAGTTCACGCCTGTAAAAAGACACAGAATTTCTGCTAAAAGCATTGCTGAGACAGTTAACCAGAATCAGGTCACAAATGACTGGGTATTCCTAACTCTGACTTTTATAGAGAGGCAGAAGGGAAGAAAAGGACTCCAGTTTGGGTGTCTCAACTCCTGTAATTATCACTGCATATTTATACTTTCTGGCCTTTGGCACCTGTGAAATGAACTCAGCTGATCTAGTTGTATAATGGACGTGTATTTTACTGCTTGAAGTCCTCTTTCCTATCCCTTGCAGTTTTTATGAGCATAGGGAATCTTGTTTACTATTTTTATCCGGAATATGTTTACCACTGACAAAAATTAATAAAAACTCTGATAAGCTTGAAAGGGAGAATTCAGCAGATACTATTCATTCTTAATAAGATGATAGAAGAGATGCGTATGAAGCCATAATTTCCTTTTCAAGTATAATCAAGACACCCAGGTATCTGGGCTATGTTCTTAATTTACCAATTGTAGTTCAGTGGCAGACTCTTGTATCACACATAACACAATCAGGAGACACCTAATTTAAAGTTAAGAAACAAAGAGGAAGAAAAAGCAATTTATTTCTCTTCAAAATGCTTATCCAAGTACAAAAAAAATCGGAACCATATTAAAGTCTTAGGATTCATTTTAGAAATGGCATTGGTAATTTACATCACTAACTAAGGCCAGATGTTAGAAGCCTAAATTTAGCAGAGACACTTCATTTGCCATACCAGTCACATACCTGAATGCTACTCGGGTATTTACGATTCAAGTTATCTTTGTCATTGTGACAATGAGCATAATCATCAACTGTCATTTGTTTCATACTTCTTGTACAGAGGGCTTAAGAATACAAATTGGTGTGAAACCTGATAAAATGCTAATAATTGGTTGAGATCTCCAAGTTTTATGTTGTGTAACAAAGACTCGAAAGAACCTTAGAATAGTCCTTTTATCTAATAAAAGAATGGCTTCTTGTTAAGGTCACTACTCTGTGCAAAGGTCTCTTCCATTGTTAAACAGCTTTGATTTTTAGGAAGCTTTTTGTCTTTCAAGGAAATAAATTCTTTCATTTCCCAACCTCTTCCCTCCTTAGAGAGCCATTGCTTGAAACGAAGAATAAAAAAGGAAGGGGGAAAAATGTTCAACAAAATGGATTAAAGAAGGATTTTTTTTTAAAAGGCAATTGGGGTTAAGTGACTTGCCCAGGGTCACACAGCTAGTAAGAGTCAAGTGTTTGGTCTGAGACTGGATTTGAACTCAGGTCCTCCTGACTTAAGGGCTGGCGCTGTATCCACTGCACCACTTAGCTGCCCCTAAACAAGGATTTAATCAGTAAACATTTATTAAGCACTTACTGTGTCCCAGGTCCTGTGCTCAACATTGAGGAGATAAAGATAAAAGAAAGTCTTTGTCCTCAAAGAGGTTACCTTTTATGGGAAGAGAAAATTTGTGAGGTAGTTTTAGGGAAGAAAGGCTCTAATAGGTGGAAGGATCTAGAAAGACTTCATGTAAAAGATGGCTCTTCAGTGGAGGTCTGAAAGAAATTTCATTATAAAAGAGAGTGGTAAGGATGTTATTTATTACAGGGAAAATGGGAACTTGTAAAAAATTCTGAATTTTTTTTGTGTTGTTAGTATACAATAATTCAGCAACCAATATTAAAGAATATAAGCATGTGCTTAGTATTATCACCATAGTAATTAGAAATTTTTTTTGCTAGTGTTATATAGTACTTTAAGGTTTGCAAGGCCCTTCACATGTATTAATTCATTTGATCCTCACAATAACCCTGTGAGGTAGGTACTGTTATCATTCCTTATTTTATAGATGAAAAAATTGAGGCACAGAGAGGTAAAATGACTTGCTCATGGTTACAAAGGTAGTAAGTGTCTGAGATAGAATTCGAACTCAGATCTTACTCTAAGTCTTGTGGTCTATCCACTGTTAAACCTAGCTGCCCTCACTAAAGATAGTTTTTAAGGACCCTAAAATTGTCAGGGTTCAGAGTAATTTTAAAATATTTCTATCATTTATACCATTACCTTATGTTTATATAGATATTTTCTTCTTTCGGCTTATTTTTGTTTCCTTGTATTTCTTGATTCTCTCTCTTTTTTTTTTTTTTTTAATTTCTACCTCTTTTTCTTCCACCTTCAATTCGTCTCTGAAATAGCCATAACATATAAATGAGGAATATCTTGAATATTATGTTCTTTGCTTTTAATTTTAAAATCTGACGAATGAAACATTTGATGCTTCCTTTCCCCACTCCCACTCCAAAAATACTTAAGTTTTTTTTTTGCTTGTGTGTGTGATTCTCAGTGATAGAAGAAATAAGTCTTAACCCTTTGATTGAGGGCTGTATGAAAATTGAAGTGGCTAGTGTGCTAATGTGGATAATTTATTGTTATTCAGTTGTTTTTTAATCACGTCTGACCCTTTGTGACCCCATTTGGGGTTTTCTTGGCAAAGATACTGGAGTAGTTTGCCATTTTCTTCTCCAGCTCATTTTATAGATGAGGAAACTGAGGCAAACAGGGTTAAGTAACTTGGCTAGGGTCACACAATTAAGTGTCTGAGGATGAATTTGAACTCAATTCTTCCTGACTCTAGAGCTAGCACTCGAGCCATCTGGCTGCCCAGCATATTTTAGTAGCCCTTAAAAAACATGGGAGCTGTTTCTTAATGGAGATGTTTTCCTTTACTGACCTTTATGTATAATGAGTAAATTTGTAATTAGCTTATTAATTATTTTTATCTTGCCTTTATAGTAACTCGCGGTTTATTTCGAAGCTTATCTTATTCAACCTATGTAGGGACCGATACCTGGGAGGGATAAAGTTGAAGTCCCTTTTATATGACATCCTTATATATCTTATACCCTTCACTGTCATACATGAAAGTAAGCTCTGTGCCATTTATTCATTACACTTCCCACCATTTTGAGGGTGGCAAATGACTACTAATAAGTGATAGATGAAATTATGCATTAACTCTAAGAGCACTTTTTTTTCCTATTATTTTTCCAGAAAAGTAGACTCTTCTCTCTGGCTGTAGATACTTCAAGCTTATTACAATGTAGAATAGGAGAAGGTAGCAGCTTGATTTATGAGATTCAGGAAAGAGATCCTTGTCAACTCTATCATCCATCTGTTATTCAACTGTGGCACAGGTTTTTATTCAAAATTAAAGATATGACTTAGTATGGTGCAAGTTTCTCTCCAAGAGGTAACACCATAACATTTATACCTGTACAAAGGACTTAAGAATACAAATACCTTCAAAAGTAGTTGGAGGCTTTGATGATAACCCAGAATTCTTGAAGGCTAGGTTAGAAGACCACAAGTTTTGGTAGTTCCTTCAAAAGTTACAGATGCAGGCAGGTGTCCCGTTCCAGTGAAGCTAAGTGGTAAGTCTTCTAATGGACATTTGCTGCTAGGTAATTTGGGTTTTTTGGGCATAGTAACTTAGAAAGAGCATTTGCTGTCCTAATGGCTTGTGGGAGTAGGAGTAATGTACACAACACAATTACAGGCTTTGTAGCACAGAAGTGGAAGTATAAATAACTAGAGAGTGTGTCGATGGGGAAATGAACGTTGGGCACTTGACAAGTGAGGAAATGGTTTACCAGACTGGGAAAGGGCAGTGGTGAAGTACCAAGAAAAGACCCTGGAGCCACATTTGATTATTTTTGCCTCTAGATGATCCTGGAAGCAATAATCCCCTCAGAAAAAGCCCTAAAGACTTGATAGGAGTAATTGAAGAGCTATAAACAGTAGTTTGTACACATAAAACAGAATAACAGTTTCTGTCATGGTTTTACTTCCTTTGGTGGTATTTTCTCAGCTGAAGAAAAAGAAAAGCAGCAGCCATACGTAACTAAGAACTGATTAGATGACCCCTTATTCTCATCTAAAAATCTTATATCAACAAAGGATCTTCATGGATATTGTGATTTCCATTAACTGAGGGTCCCTTTTTCTGAAATCTACTTCCTTACCATTCATGACTACTTACTATTTAGTAGTATTTTAAAAATCAGTCTCAAAGTCTCCTTGGCCAAATTATTCATAACCTAGAGGCCAGCCTGCTCATGAAGAGCTGCACATGGTTAGAGTGGAAACCGTCAGTCAGTAGTCATTTGTTAAGTACCTGAGATGTGCCAAGCATTGTGCTGGAGATAAAAATGCAGAAGCCAGTCTCTAAAGTCAAGAAACATGCATTCTGATGTAACACATGTTGGGAACGAAGACTGTCATTGTCTCCACAAACAGTCAAAGATTGAATGTGTAGCCATTGGGCAATAGCAATGATTATTATGCCAAGATCTGGAATGAGATAGAATAACTGGAACAGGATAAGATGGAGTAGGAGAAGAGATAATGTAAAAGGTCACCGTTCTTGGCAAGAAGAAGGGCAACAGCAGCAGCAGGGTAGATGGCAAGATAGCCATACTTGAGTAGTCTCTGATGTCCTGATGGACCCCTAGATAGGACCTAAGCTTCTTAAATATATCTGGTTACTTTTCACTCACATACCTACCAATCTCATATTAGAACAGACAAGTCTATTATGTTGCCTCTATCAGAAGGCTTTGTAATGCATTTCTGGAGCACAGGCATAAAGGATGCTGTGAATGTATTTCAAATTGATAAAAGCATTGGTCTGAATGTTTGACACAGCGCATGTTACAAAACATAGATTTTGCTTTATTTACCTCTCTGTGATGTACATTGAAACTTTAAAATGATTAACAATTTGGTTTTTTTCCCCCCCAGGCATCTGACAGTTTTTCAAAAAGTTCTTCATTCTGCTGTGATAAATTTTCTCAGTAAGTGTTCTTTTCAGCAGTTCTTTTATGTATCTGTGCCTCTAATTAACCTTAGGTCTCCAGGAAAGCAATCATTATATCTTCCTTCCAGTGTATGATATGGTTTTTCTTACTTTTTCCAGATCCAAATTACTTATCTTTAAGAAGCCCCGATCACAAAAATCCACACCACCTTGCAATGTTAATAGCAAGAGAATGCAGTTTGACTAAATATATAATATGACTTTGGGAGGCAAAAAATAACAGAATCAATGCATCTGGATTAAGTTTTTGGAGACTGTTTGATATCGTGAGAGAAACAAAGGACCTGGAGCATGAAAATAGGTGTTAAAATGCCAGCTCTTTTCTTTACTGGTTCTATCCAGAGCAAATCACCTAAACTTTTTGGGTCTCAGTGTCTTTGCATCTTATGTGAGGCTGTCACAGTGTCGTGCTGTAGACTCTGAGTGACCAGATTAGTAGGGGAACAGTCAGAATGGAGAGAGAGGCACAGATAAGAAATATTTTCATGGAAGGAAGGACTTGGTAAATGGAAGAAAGTCATGAGTCAAAGTTTTACCCTTGAAAGTCATTCTTTCACAATTGATATAGTAAAAACTTTGAAAAAAAAATGCTGACCAGCTGCTCGTGAGTTAAATTTAAAAAATAATTCCTTAAAGTTTGTCACCTTTTAAAAATTTGTATGAATTTTGTTCAAAATACTTTTCATTCATCTTTTCTCTTTTCCCCCTCCATACCCTGGTCTGATTCCCTTTTGCTGGGCCTACTTTTGAACCTTACACTCTTTCACAGGAGTGCCATCTTGGGTCATATCATGGAGGAAGGCTATGAACTCGATCTTACCTACATCACTGAGCGGATCATCGCTGTCTCCTTCCCAGCTAGTTGCTCAGAGGAAACTTATCTACATAACTTGCAAGATGTAACCCGGATGCTAAAATCCAAACATGGAGATAACTACCTGGTAAGAGTCAGTACTATTTACTTTGGTAAATACTGTCAAGACACGCTTGTGAAAAGTCACAATGCTGCCTTTTGTCTTAGAGCAAAGTCATTTTTTGATGTAACTCTAATTATACCTGTGAGTAGAGGTAGGGGTAAGTAGGATGGGCATATTGAGTTCTCCCTTGTATCAAGAAAAATAGATATTGCCATGAATAGTTAAACAAAAACAACCAACATAATGGCCATTGTATACAGTGTTCCACTGGTAAGAAGTTCATACATATAATAGTGATTAGGAATCCAGATTTGCTTTCATACTTAAAGATTTTCTGGGAATGTGAATGTAAGCGATATAAAAATAAAATGTCAGTGGGATTTCTTGGTGTAAAATAGCTTTTTCATTCTTTTGTTTTTGTGATAGAATATAGTGTACTTCAAAGAGGAAGGTTAATATCCCACTTCTGACCCAATCTTTTGTCATATTGTATAAAAATTCAATCATACTGACATGAGTATTTTCTTTCCATTCATTTCTCATGATCAGACCAGTCCCTTAATTGATCTATTTAACAGGTGTATATAATGCAGTCCGTTTTGCTACATCTCATGCCATCTGTTGTACTCATTAAACTTCAGTGACTGAATGAAATGATCTGGGATGTGATGGATGAGTTTGTAATCCTGCAGCTATGTCGCTGAATTTCCTTTACAGTTGTTGTTGAAAGTTCATTGCCATTGGATTTCAGTTCAGTCACTACCCTAATTAATAATAAATAGATTCAAATGCACTATTGGATTTTTTTTCTTTAGCAGCTTTTAGAAGTGTTTCTTTATGTTCTCTGGTATTCTGCCTCTAGGAATTTATATTTTAGGTTTTATACTAACCTACTCTGTCACATAGTGTAACTAGATTTCAAGTTAGAAGACCTATGTTTCCAACTCCAGCTTTGCTATTTAATATTTGTGTGAATTTGGACATGTAATTAAATTCTGTGGGCCTCAGTTGCCCCATGTCTAGAAGGGGCAAGAGTAGGTGATCCTCAAGGCCTTTTTTCTCTCCAAGAGGTTATAATTTTATGATATGAAAAAAAAAGATATCTCTCAAGAATTTTGGAAAATGGCTGTTATGATCCCCTTGCTGCAAAAGGGGAGGATGGAAAACTCTACGATGTGAAATTTGATTATACGATTGCAAATCATGCCAGAAAGGGTAATCTAAAGAAATTATTTTTGCTATACAAGAAACTCTCACATGAGCTAAGGTTTTTAAGTCATGTAAAAATGAAAGGAGAGCGCATGGATGAATATTTGAATTCATACTACTTGAACAGTTTCTAGAAGGTTAATGCTTTGTATTAGCTGAGCTTGTAAATGACACTTGAGGCAATAAAAGAGAGTTTTCTTTCTTCTTTGAAGTCAAGGAAAAGCCTATCTAGGATTAGTCAAGAACATAAAATATTGCAACTAAATCAAAGATGAGGGCTAAGGAATCGCCACTGGATTTGTAGATAAAGAGATCTTCAGTGATTAAGAGAGAAAACCCCCTGGTATTTTTGATGTAAGTCAGATAGCAATAAGCGGACATAGCAAGTACAGACAGCTACTTGGTGAAGTTTGGTAGTAACAGGGAAGAATTAAGAAAAAATGGTTAGTTTGAGATGGGCCCAAGCACCTTTGGGTTTGATGTGGTGGTGATAAGGCTGAATGAAGAGGTTTTTTAGGATAGTGGAAATTTGAACATTTTGGCCCCTCCTTGCACTGGGCAGCTAGGTAAAGTGGTGTACCTGGGTTTAAATCTTACAATGGATACCTACTACATGTGTGACTTTGGGCAATATTCTTAATTCTCTCAATTTCAGTTTCCTCCTCTTTAAATGGGTATTATAATAATAACACCTACTTAACAAGGTCATTGTGAGAACCATATAAAATAGAATGTGTAAAATGCTTAAAGCTCTGTAAGAATACTAGCTGTAGTAGTAGCAGTAGCAGTAGTAGTAGTAGTAGTAGTAGTAGTAGTAGTAGTAGTAGTAGTCATCATTGTAGTAATAGTAAATAGTGGGTTAGGAATTGGAGGAAAGTGGGATAGTAAAAATGCAAAATGAGAGTAAGATCAGGTAATAGAGCAGGGTCCTGAAGGTGAATAAATGGGATATTGCCGTGAATGCAAATGAAGGGGGTTAGCGTTTGTAAGAAGACATGGCACGGTTCCTCAGGAATGAATTAAGAGTATTAAAATACTATGATCTGGAGGTCCAAGTGACATGGTGGAGAAAGTGCTGGATTAGAATCAGAAAAATTATTTAATTTATTCCTTCTGACCTTGGTCAAGTCACCATCTCTTTAGGCCTTAATTACCTAATCTTTAAAATCAAAAACAAACAAACAAACAAGTGAGGCCTATACTAGATAACCACTAAGGTCTCTTCCAGAGCTCAGTCTTTAATACCAAATGAATTGAACTATGAAGCTATATTAGAAGGACATGGTAGTATTGTAGATAGAATTTAAACCAAGTCGTTCTTGTTCTAAATCCAGTGTTCATTTCAGTATATCTTCCTGCTTCCCTTTTAAGAATAAGCATTTATTTTCCAGAGGGCTATTTATCCCCTACGAGATATCTTTTGTCATCGTCATTATTTTCCCCAATTATCCTTTCATATTTGAACCGTGAGAATGAGTACCTGACGGTTTTGGCAACTCCCTTAAGAGTTTAAGTTACAGAGAAGGTTCTAGAAAGGAAGGGAGAAGGGAAAGGAACATGTATTAAGTACCTATTATGTGCCAAACACTGCTAAGTGCTTTACAAATATTATCTCATTTGATCATCACAACCACCCTGAGGTAAGTGCTATAATTATCCCCATTTTACAGATGAGGAAACTGAGGCAGACACAGAGTAAATGACTTGCCCAGTGTCACACAGTTGATAAATGTCTGAGGCTGAATCTGAACTCAGATCTTCCTGACTCCAGACTTCCTGACTCTATCCATTATACCACCTAATTGCTTTCTTACCTGGAAGTTCCCTAGTTCAAGGAAATCACAGGTCCTTGTACCTATCCTTTTAATTACATGAAAACTACAAAGTCTAACAAACCTTGTAGATGATAAGTAATGGAATTGTGTTTCTCCTCTTATTTCTGAAAGTGATGGCTTTTCTAATAACCTTAGTATTTGTTTGTTTGTTTGTTTGTTTGTTTGTTTGTTTGTTTTTCACTTTATAGGTGATAAACCTCTCTGAAAAGAGATATGACCTTACGAAGCTTAACCCAAAGGTACTGGCTTTATTCCCAATAACCTTCATTCAAACTACTTCAATTTTTGAATGCTGATACCCGTTTTGTGTTTATATAACAGATCTGCCCATGTGATTGCTGCTTTGCCTAATTCTCCTAATTTAATGTGTTTTGTGATTCTGTGTTTCCATTCTTCCTTCTTTTATGGATACTTTTGTTTTTAGATAATTTTGCTACTTCCCATTTGTATTTTATTCCTTGATTTTTAAATAGCATAGTCTGTGTGGACAATTGTATTTTTCTGACTGAGATTTCGATTTGATCCGAGGAGTTTGGGGCAAACCCCTAAGCCAGGAGTGGGGAACCTGTGGCCTAGAGGCCACATGGGGCCCTCTAGGTCCTCAAGTGATGCCCTTTGACCGAATCCAAACTTCACAGAACAAATCCCCCTAGTAAAAGGATTTGTTCTGTACAATTTGGACTCGGTCAAAAGGCCGTACCCAAGGCCGTAGAAGGCCACAGGTTTCCTACCCCTGCGGCCTAAGCCAGTGTTTCTTGTTCCTACATCCTTCTTTCTCTGTGCCCATACCTCGATATCCTTGAACCATTAATAGCCCTGAAAGAACATACTTAGAACTGGCATGCCACATTCAGAAATATTGAGAAGGCCTTTGAAGGGATGTTTTGTTGGCATTACCTAACACTTTGGTATCTTTTAGAAATGGAAGCATGTTTCTCCTTATTCACATTAGCAATAAATTCATGAAGTGAACGTGTAATCCAAAGTATAGTGAATGTTGTAAAAATGTTGCTTCAATAATGAGCGAGTAAATATAACTTCTTTTCTCCTAGATTATGGATGTGGGTTGGCCTGACCTCCATGCCCCTCCCCTTGATAAGATGTGTACCATCTGTAAGGCTCAAGAGAACTGGCTGAACAGCGACCCTCAGCATGTAGTGGTCATTCACTGCAGGGTAAGCAAGATACATTATATGTTGCTCTTTTCAGTTCAATTCAGTTTTAAATAAAAAATTCAATTTTATCCTAAGGAGAAATGAATGGACCTCATGGTTTGTGTCACCCCCGCCCCACCAAGTTTGGGGGCAACAAGAAAAGTAGCAGTCTAAGTGATAATTTACAAGAAGGTTCAAAACACTTTCACTCTCCTTCCTTTGACATTCTTTAGAAATGGTTTCTGGCTCAGTGGATGGAGCATTGGACTTGAAGCCAGGAAGAACTGAGTTCAAGTCCATCCTCAAACACTTACTGGTTGTATAACTCTAAGCAAGTCACTTAACTCTTCTGTGCCTCAGTTTCCTCATCTGTAAAATGGGAATAATCATAGCACCTACCTTGGAGGGTTATTGTGAGGAAAAATGAGGTCATATTTATAAAATATTTTGTAAACTTTATGGCACTATATAAATGCTTGTTCTCACTTTATACTTGGCTAAAAAAAATGAAAAGAGGAGGCATAGTATAGTGGAAAGAACATAGGCTTTAGAGAGAGTGGACTTGAGTTCAAATGCTGCTTCCAGTATTTCTTACCTTTGAGACTTTGCTCAAATCCCTTCCGCTCTTTGTAACCTCTTTTTCTTCATCTGCAAAATGAGGGAGTTCGACTGCGTGAGCACTTCTCAAACTTTTCTTTTGTTTTTAGGACCCTTTTATACTCTTAAAAATTATCAAGGACCCAAGTGAACTTTTAGTTATGTGGGGTATATTTATTGATAATTGCTATTTTAAAAATCAAAACTGTTAGATTAAAAAAATTTACAAGATGTCCCAAAAGTCTTTGTGCAGTTTTAAGCTATTAGAGCCTAAGAGTGGTACTGTTTTGCATAATCTTACAGCCTCTTTAATGTCTGGCTTAGTAAGAGACAGCGGGATTCTCTTAGCTGCTTCTGCATTCAATCCGTTGTGATATGTTTTTTTGTTGGAGCATATGAAGAAAATCCAGCCTCATACAGATAGGTAGTTTTAAAAGAAGGAAACAGTTTTTCTTTTTAAACTTATATTCTTTTTTAAAATCATGTCTTTTTTTGTTTATTTTTAGCATTTTTTTAAAAAAAAAGATTTGAGTCCCAGATTCTCTCCCTACCTTTCCCCCTCCCCAACTCACTGAGAAGGCAAGCAATACAATATCAATTATTTTTTGATGTTTGGTTATTTCAGTTGTGTCCTACTCTTTGTGACCCCACTTGGGGTTTTCTTGGCAAAGACACTGGAGTCATTTGCCGTTTCCTTCTCCAGCTATGATATCAATTATACATGTGAAATCATGCAAAACATATTTCCATATTAGCCATAGCACCAAAAAATCCCAAGAAAAATAAAGTAAGTGAGAAAATTATATTTTAATTTGCACTCATAGTTCATCAGTCCTCTCTCTGGAGGGGGATAGCATTTTTCATGAGTCCTTTGGAATTGTCTTGAATCATTGTATTGATCAGAGTAGCTATGTCATTCACAATTGTTGATTGTTACAATATTGCCATTACTGTGTACAGTGATCAACAGAGGAGTATTTTAACAGGCAAATAATATCTTAGTATGATTTTAAAAATAGTTTTGCCATCACGACCCTCTGAAAGGATCTTGGGGACCCCCTGACATCTGTGAACCACAGTTTGAAAATTGCTGGACCTAAGGTTTGCTAAGGTGTCTTCCAGCTCTAAATTTAGCAATAATAATTGGGTCATGTTCTCCAAATGAGCTTTAGAGATGACGTGAAGGTTTACAAAGTCTTGTGATGATGATCTATTCATTTAATCAAACAAAGCAACCCTCTAATACTGCTTTGTGATTTTGAGGGCCATACATGTTACAACAACGTGGATCATATATGTATGAGTGAGTAATTGCGTGTATCCAAGGTAGGTCTGTCTAGCCAGATAGTTTAATAATTTTAAAAAGTTCTTTTATGGAAACTCTTTGTTTAAAAAAAGTAGAAGATACCTGTTGATAACTAGTAATATGTTCATTGCCTCAACTGAATTGTTTAGAATCTCTCCTTTCAAATTTTGCTTTCATCTTATAAGGACATTTGTATTATACTTAAGGAGGTTTGTTCCTTCTTTATTTATGTGTGATTGTAGGCACAGTGCTTAGTAATTCTGCGGGAAAAGTATAGTCTTTAATAAACTGAACCAGCATTCTAGAGGATTATATTCAGTTCAGCCATCTTGACTGAATGTAGATTATGTGCAATATAGATTATGTGTTAGACGAAATATTCAATGTGACTCCTCAAGGGGTTTATATTCTTATATATTCATTTCTTCACATAAAGGTGAGTTGCCATTATTATTCATTATCTATTATTTGGTGCTTTGCTAAAAGAGCAGGCATGGTATGCGGCAGCCTTTAGAGGTCCGACATGATTATTGTTCAATTGCCTAAAGGAACTTGTTAATGAGCATTCAAGATGAGAAAAAAAAAATTCAGTGCCCTGCATGCATTTTCTACTATCATAGCCCATTGGAAAGTAGATAATTTTATGCTCCCTTACTTAAAATATCCTCTCTTATTTCAAACCCTTACCCCGTCTCCTATCTCTTGTGCCCCATTTTTCATCCTTCAAGTGCACAATGTCTTCATGTTCTCACTTTGACCCCCTTTTATACATTCTCTAATTTTCTCTGTAAATCCTCTGAAAAAGTCAATGTGACATCTTAGTTAAGTGGTAACAATTTATGGATTCAAGTATTTCATATAAAAGAGCAGTTTATCTGTAGACTTAAAACTCCCTAGGGGAATTTGCATTTAAAATTGACTGAGTAACCCAAGTAACTGTCATTTGCAAGTTTTCCCAGTGTTTGCCATGCTTTCCCCTCCCCCCATCTCAACTAACCCCACGAAGGAGTATTACTTCTCAAATTTTAGGATCAGACAATCTCAGACATGGAAGAGATCTGGGAGATCATGAAATCCCAAGTATAACACGGGGGACAGGGAGACGCTAGGGGACATGTGGATTGTTCAATACTCATGTGAGTGCAGATTTTTAGAGACTATTTACCATAAAGATTTTGAGATCTATTGAAATTAATGAGCCAATTTTCTAACTTCTCAAATGAAAATGAATTAAGTTTTATCAGCATTTTTAATATACTACTATTTACTGTCGATTCCATCATCTGTTAAAGATGTGTCAAAATGTAGGACAGCCCAGTGCTGCCAAACCAGATGTAATTGGAAAATATTTAACCAAATGAATAAAAATACCATAGAGCATAGATAATGTCAGTATGTGATTCTCTAAGGCAATATCCAGCACTCAGGAGGGATACTTAGGTTTGGTTTAATAGCTCTTACCACTCTCATTTCTATTTGATACCACTCATCAGTTCTATTACAGGATACAGGATAGTTATATTAAGGGCCTCTAGGTGGCTCAGTGGATCGAGTTCTGGGCCTGGATTCAAGAAGTCCTTAGTTAAATTCCAGCCTCAGACCTTTACTCAAAGCAAGTCACTCAACTGTCGCCTGCCTCCCTGGTAAAATGGGGATAATAACAGTACTTACTTCCTGAGTTTGTTGTGAGGATAAAATGAGCTATTTCTAAAATGTTTTGCAAACCTTCACATGTTACATAAATCCTACTCATCTGCTATAAAATATGGAGGAAAAAAAATGGACTGTTTCTTTCGCTTCTCCCACATCTGTTTTCAATGACTCTGTTCTCTTTAGCCCTCTTGCAAATCAGTTAATCAGTCAATCAATAAACAAGAGCATATGCATGCTCCTTCAAAAACACATGCATTCAGCTATGTGACCTTGTGCAAGTCACTTAACCCCAATTGCCTTAAAAAAACAACAACAACAACAACAACAAACACATGCATTCAGGCAGATTTTCTTTCAGAAATTTACATATTCTTACAACCAAAAAAAGAAAAAATAGGTTTTTCTAATTAAAAAAAAAATGGCGTGATGATCATTGGGCTTATTCTCATCAATTTTAGGTTTGGAGCTTTCCCTCCTCCTTTTCCATTCCTTTTTTAAAATAACTATTTAAATCTATTATACATTTACATTCTTAAGACTGTTCATTCCTTTTCACTTTCTTACTTCAACTATATGTGAAATAAATTAGCCTGAATAGTACTCAAAAAGAATAAATCAGGGTATAATAGCTGATGGATTTACTGTCTTGGACCTTTAAAACACTTGCTTTCCCTGAACAACTGTTCCTTTTACCTCTAGACAAAACTTGTTGGGTGAATTAATAGGAAACATGTTAAAACTCATAAAAGTGATTTATTAGTCATTTGTACTGGTGTCATGTAAACTATTTAATAAGTTTTGGAAACATTTAGAAAACAAACCATGAAAGATTTGTTCACCTTTAATTCAAAATTATTGGCGTTGGCTTTAACTGAGGCTTGTCATAAATCATAACTGTTGGATGAAATTGCTGATACCTGTCAAAATTCTGTGCTTTCCAGAATGAATATCTCATAGACCATCATGCCAGAAATTGTTAAGATAGTTAAGCTTGTCTTGGCTTGGATATGCTAAGAAATGGACAGATTTTTACTACTGCTTGATAATTCTTTCTTAATTTAATGTAAATGATGGATATTTTTCCCTCTTCTCCCTACCTTCCAGTTTTTTATCTGTGTTATTGATTGAGAAGAAATACACACACATATATATATATGCATATGTTTTCACTCAATGTAATTATAAGTTTTCACTTAGAGAACCTAGTCCCCACGAAGCCCGTATTTCTTAGTCATTTATATTGAGGTGAGCTGAGAAATTGTAAAATAATTTATCATGAGAATATTGTCTATGTATACTAGTTTCTAGTGTTTCAGATCAAACTTCACCAATTCAAAAATATGGCCAGCTCTGTGACCTCAGGCAAGTTATGTAAATCTTTCTGAATCTTAACTTTCTACCTTGTAAAAATGAAAATGAATAATGCCTTCCCTGCTTACCTCAAAGGGTCATGGGGAAGATCAAATTGAGAAAATCGTTGTGAAGCTCTTTATTATAAGAGGGTATACCACTTATGTACGAACTGCAAGGAAACAAGAGAGAGCTCACATTTTTCCTTTTAAAATTTCTTTTTGTTGTTGTTTTTCGCTTTTTTGACTCATGTTTCTTATTTCAGTTTTTGGGAAAGTTATGACTTGCATTTTCTTTCAAGGAAATGAACCTCATCCTGTTCAGTCCCATTTGCCATAAAAAAGTTGAGATTTAGGTGAACATTTAGTGATTAAAGCTGAATGCAAAGAATATCACATTACTAAGAATAATTCCAAAAGCAGAACTCCAAATTGTTTCCCAGTAAGCCTTCATTCATTCATTCATTCATTTATTTATTGGTAAGCATCAAAGCATAATTTTGGCTGCACAGTTAGGGGTGACTTTACATGGTAAAATATCACTTGCACATTTTTTTCTGAATTTCAGCACGAGGTTAGGCATATGATGTTTTTATACACATGCCTTTCTTCAGTAAATTATTTGGCATCAATGAGATGTTTGCAGACCTTAAAGTACCATGGGAATGGGGCAGAGTAGTAGTAGTATAGTGGCGTTGTAACTGTGGCTGGAGGTACAAGGATGGATAATCCATTTTCCCTTCCCTCTAGGAGCTTACATTATAGAGGGGTTGGTAAGACATTTACTCAAATAAATATTAACTGTATTAGAATATTATAAAGAAACAGGAGTAAAAAATTCAGTGAAAATAAGGCCTATAGTTATATCTAGGGACAGAGGGCTATAGAGTGAATCAGAGTGCCCCAAGGCATACTTGGGGTCATCATCACATTGATTTGCAGATACTTTGGAGCCTGTCCCTGAGGTAAGATGGTTTTAACTCTACCAAGTTTGTGCCCTGTGCATAGTTCTCATTCTGACCAGTAAGGGGTGCATTGCCTCTGTGAAATAAAACTGAATAGATTGCTGTCAGTTTTCTTGAGCTGTAAATTGGTATTATTTTAATTAGCAGCACATTGGACATTGTTGCTCAGCCTCTCCAAATGCCCTCAATTAACAGCTGCTCTGGATTTCTTTCATTGGCTTAAAAAGCCTCCATCACCAGTGTGATAGTATGGAATTAGAAGCTGATTTTCTTCTCCATATATTGACGTAGAATGTCAGAGCAGCAACCCCAAGTGATTAGTAATTCCCAAAGATCCAATTTTGATTTCGTCTCTTAAGCATGATCTACCTTTTAATTTGTGGAATGTATAGGGCACTCTCTAGTTTATACTCAGTTCTGCTTCCCATTTTAGGATAAAGATATATTGATTCTTTCATTCCCTCAGGGTGGAAAAGGGCGGATAGGAGTTGTCATATCATCGTACATGCATTTCACCAACGTTTCTGCCAGGTAAGGGGAAAATAAGATAAAATGTATTTTCTCTGTCTGTAATGTAATCTTCTGGAGGAAGAACTGGATATCAAACGTCCTGGGTTCTAGCTTCAGGCTTGCTATTAACTGACATTGTGGTGTTGGGCAAATGTTTGTGCCTCTCTTGGCCTTAGTATCTTCATTTGTAAAATGATGGGGTTGGACTTGGGGATCCCTGAGGTCTTCTGTACATCTAACTTTCTATGATTCTACTATCAGAAAATAGATAAAGCTGACAATTGATTTCAGCCATGGCATTCTCTTCCATTTCAAATATTTGTGAAAGTGAGTTCTCTAGTTTAACATTTTAAAAATGTGGAAATTTACCAGTTTTCACAGAGGTGCTGGAAATGATTTAAGAACCTATGTTCATATTCTCGAATGATGATTGCTTAAGAAATACAATGAGACTAACTCCCATGCATGGCTAGAAGAAAAATCGGTCTTACCAACGAAGTCATGATTTTTTTTGTAACCTACTTCTCTGTTGTTGTAGATCCAGGGTATGGCACACATATTTGGGAAAGTAATAGGTGGATAGTGTGCATGTACACATGTATGTACATGTATATGTACATACACTCACCAATTACTGACTCATGCTTTAGGATGGGGCTGAAAGTCTAAAAGAACTGTGTCCTGCACAGTTGTCCTTATAATGGTGTGTCCTTATAATCTCTATCTGCTTTTACTTAGGAGATGATGATGACCCAGAAAAGATGTATTTGGGAATTGGAGAAAGTGTATGGCTCAGCTAGAGACTGTCATGTGTTCTGGGGGGCTCTAAGTAGGGAGTTAGTAAGTGGTAGAGATGCGGTTGTGGAGTAAAAGACCAGATATAAATGATGTACTTTATAAATTTCTCATTTCTGATGACAAAACAGAATCAGTCTAAATTACTTCTTTGTCAGTTTTAATTTTTCACAGATATCCTTTTTTTTATTTAACATACCTCTCTAATAAACCAGGAGCTTTTTAATCATCTTCACTGTTCATACAACCTTTGCTTTGTGTCCAAAAGAAGAACTAAAAGACCATTCATATGGTGGTGATAAACTATTTCCCTTTTTCCATTAAGAAGTGAAATTTGACTTTCAAAGTGTTTTTTCTGGAAAGAATTTTTTCCTGCCTTGGAGAAAACCTAATCCCTAAATTTCTTAAATTTCCTGACTGGTGTAGCCAAGTGAAAATGAGCACCCCACTTCCCCACTATTGGTGAGAATAAGTATTTGTGTGTGGGCCAGGCCTATTAATATTCCTGGTCACCTTGAGTTAGTCATTTAATACAAATATGTTTGTCAAAGAGCAGATTTTACCTGAAGGAATTTGGAGAGATAGACCACCCTCAATATTCCTACCAGCCTCTGACAAAATATAGTTCTGTGTGGTACTTGAGCTCCATATAGTCTGGGTAATTCTCACACCTATAGGAATGCTCATGAGCTTTGTCTGTTTCCTTTGGCTGAATGCCTATATTTTTAAAACTTAGAACTCTTAAATCAGTGAAGGAAGTATCAGGAATTTTTATACCAGTCTCTGAGTATGATTGTACAGCAACCTTTGAGTTCCATTAGCACCAGTAAAGGGAGCACTCCTGTGTAGAAAATCAACATTTTTGGAAGTGTTGTTCAATTTTCCACCTTCAGTTGTGCAGCTCTTCTGACATTTTTTAATTGACTCTTATAACTTCCCAAAATCTTCTGCTAGTTTCACTTTCTCTTAGAATGACACGTTATAGTAGTGGGAGAATAGAATCAGGTGAAGGCTGGAAGCTGACTTCTGAAAATTCCTACCTTCTGTCCAGATCAGTTTGTGTCTTATGATGAAACATATCTGCCTGCGGGCTCAATATCTACAGCTTTGTACTTCTGGGCTGGCAGGTATTGATGGTGCAAAAAAAAAAATTATCAAATTATTCAGGGTTCATTTTATAAGTTTTATCCTCCGTCCTCTACCAATTCCTGGGACTATTTTTTGGTTACTTTTTGTTAAACAGATGATGAGACAGCTCCTTTTTTGCCTCTCCAGCAATGCTGGAGGAGTCTATTCTAGCATCTTAGTAACAAAATTTGTGAATTTGCTTCACATCGTACTAATTAGCAGTGAACTTGGGTCCAAGAAAATGTGCTTCTGTGGATTTGCTGTTTGGTGGTAACTTGAAAACAAGTGTCATTTGTCTTAGTTTGGTTTTATATTAGTCGCCTCCATAATGTAGCTAAATGGTAATCTCTTAGTTAAACAAATAATGGAAAGGGGTATGTGATTATCAATTCATATTTTTAGTAGTCCCCAGGAACTCCCTTTACATCCTAAATTGTTCATGTTCCTTTGGTATAAAAGCATCCTGAGCAGTGAGGTTTATATACTACATCTTTGGTGGGGGTGGGCAAATAGGAGGGAGCAAGGCTTCTCTGCATGTGGTCCAGTGGAGTTTGTATTTAATTCAGAACAGCAGTGCAATTTGGGGAAAACTACAATTCTGATGACATGTTTTCTGCTTCTCCTATAGTGCTGACCAAGCTCTTGACAGATTCGCAATGAAGAAATTTTTTGATGATAAAGTTTCAGCTTTAATGCAGCCATCCCAAAAAAGGTATGTGGCTTTTTTTATTAGTAGTAAAATTATCAATGCTAATAGTTTTACTTAACATTTTAAAATCTTTCTGTTATTCATTATATAGCATATATATACACACATACATATATGTATATGCATATTATGCATAATATTTTTAAAATGCATCCAAACACACACACACACACACACACACACAAACTACATACTGATTTTCCCATCACAAGATGTAAGAGATTTCTTTCTCTTTCAAGTTATCAAGTGATATTCCTGTTCTTTGAATTCCTTATTTACAAGTGTTTGGACACACTACAGGGCCATTTGATTTGGATGAAGTAATGCACCATTACACAAAGGAGATGGGCTTTCTCCTTCTCAGCAATCACATTTTGAAATATAGTGTTAAGGACAGGGCCTGGACCTGTGATTTCACTGTTATAGGGAACTCCCATGTGAGGACACTCCTTCACCAGCACAACTGTCACATTCTCTGCAAATTATACTCTTAGACAATTGCCGAATGCACTGAGTGCCGATGACTTGCCCAGGATCACAGAGTCAGAATATACCAGGTAGAACTTGAACCCTAATCTTTTTGGCCTTTCAAAGCCCATTGGACATTTATTCCAGTATTGATGAAGTCATGTGGAGCATGAAGCAATCTACAAGTGATGCTGTATATGCTGTGATTATCATATGGGAATAAAACACTCTTCATTTCCGTGGTTGCTTTGGAATTAGTGCCACATATCTTTGTAGCACTATGTGGCCCCATCTCTGTGGTGGTGAAAAGGGGGCGTAGAACTTAACTTGCATGATAATAGAGTCCTGCTCCAATTTTTTTTGATGCACATTGTACACAATTAATTCTTGATTATCAAATAAGTAAGTGAATGAAAAAAAAAGCATACCTAGAAAAACCAATCAGATTGGAAGTTAAATTACTTGGCATTTCATTTCCAAAAAATAAGTAAGCTACTAGAAGGTGTCTTTCAGTAATTGAATTCCTAGAAATTGATTCCTTGCAAATAGAAGGCACCAGCTAGTGGATCGTCTGTGCCAAAATCAGGGGTTTAAATCTTAGTCTAAGTAATCATTTAAATAAATCAATCTTTAAATAAGCAGAGTACATGAATTAGCTTTGAGATTCTGGCTGAGGACCTTGATGTTTTATCCTGTAGCTTACACAGCTGTTGTTGATATTTAAAATAACAAGAGAGTCCTTGGAGATTTTAAATATTAATAAATATTTAGTCTTGCCAGTTCATTATTCATTAAGCACATTGACTGGAAACGATCCTTTATTACTTAAATTTCATACACCTGTAAAGGGCACCTATCAGATCCAGAGTCAGGCACCATGGGAGCCAAGTCAATAATGGCCCTTTTGAATGATGTGTTTCCAACAAAGCTCTTTTGCAATGGATGTGTTTTCTCTCTCTCTCTCTCTCTTAGCACCCCTCCCCCCACTTTCCGTAAACAATATGTCTCCATGAGAACCAGCTTATTCAAATACCATATCTGTGACCCACGCCACCTGGTGATATTTGCTGTTATTTTTGACCAACAGCTATTTTCATAGCTGATACACTGTCATACACATACCCTCGAGTCTTCTCTACTTTGATAAGAAAGAAAAAAATTAATTTTCATTTTGTTTACAATTTACCTTCAGCAGACTGGAAAATAACTTAGGGACATATTGTATTCATCTTCTTATAGAACTCAGTGTTAGGAGACAACATAGTATGGTGGAAAGGGGACCACACTGAGAATCTGGACACTTTGGTTTCTGTCTCTGCCACTAACTAACTGGAGGACCTAGGGAAATCCACTTAACATCTAGGCTTTTCTATTGCCTCATCCACAAGTTGTCTTTCTTCATATGCAAAGAAGAAGGAAAGAGTATGAAGCTTCCTAATTCTATGAGTTTCCTGCTAGTTAGGACATAGATAGAGACCAGACCAATTTTTTTGGCATAGGGAACTCCAAGGTGATATTCCTTGAACCAATGTGGTCACTCCCTGTTATAAAACTTATAGTCTTAGAGATTTGCCTAGAGCATTGAGAAGTAAAGTGCCTTTCCTAGAGTCATATCACCAATACATATCTGACTTGGGATTTGAACCCAGCTCTTCCTGACTTGAAGGCTGGCTCTCTATTCACTCTGCCATCCTGGCCTCTCTCTGTTAACGTACTCTGTTGCTATACTAGGAAGAGACAGGAGAAGTAGTTGTCAGTCAGTCAACAAACATTTATTAATCATCTGTTGTTTTCCAGGCACTGTGTTAGTCACTGGGGATTCCAAGATCATCTTTTCATGCTAGTTTTTTGGGTACTAATATAGCATTGTTGTGGCAATTTTCAATGATAGCATGTCTGGAGGAATTCTGTGACCCATTTTTTTTTCCTGAGGAAATTGAAAATGGAAAGGTTGCTTCTTAATTATACTTTACATTTTCATTCTCCTTAGCAAACACACACACGCACACACACACACGCACACACACGCAAACACACACAATTTTAGGAGTTATGCTAATTTTCACTATACTTTTCTTATCTATAGAGTCTTCTTTTTGGTTTCTCTTATGGTTAGTGTAATGATAACAAGATAACTATAGTCATGTCTATATCACTATAATCTATAATTCTATATGTATATATGTTAATAATGAGATATATAGTTAGATCCTCTTATGTAGTTATATAGATTTTTTTTGTGTTTTTATATGATCTTCCTCATGACTAATGCTAATGATAAAAGATGTATGGACAGATATATAGGGAGATGGCTAAAGATAGATCATAGGGCTAGATGAATAAATGGATAGATAGATGGCTATAGATGGATGATGATAAAAGAGAAAAATAGATCATAGAGATAAATATAAATAGATAAGATATATAGATATAATCTATATGCAATAATATAGTAGGTATATAAATATATCTCTATATATCTTGTTATCATTATCATCAGTATTAGAGAGACCAAAAGAAGAATCTATAGCCCAAAATCAAATAGTAAAACCTTGCATTAACTCCCAAAATCATACATCTTATTATTTCTTTTGACTATTGACCACGCCCTTCTCCTGAATATTCTTCTTAGCCTCTATGTGATATGATTTGCCGGATGATGTTGATTCTGTCTCCATATCACTACCTGTTTTCTCCCTTGTGTCCACTCAGATAGCTCCTATCTAATTAGGGATCTCTGTGCTTTCTTTCTGGCATTCTTACAAAAGCCTCTAACTAATCCCCACTTTGTCTCCTCCTTCTCAAAGCCTTACTCCATTCTGTTGCAAAAGTAATCTTCCTAGTACAGAGAACTTAACCATTTTACTACTCTATTCAGAAATCTGTTTTGATTCTTCATTTCTGCTCAGATAAAATTGCTGCATTTAAATCCCTCAAGAATATAATCTAACCTATCTTTCCTGACATATAATATCATTATCTATCAAACCTTTCACATAACTAATCAGCCCACTTAGTGTTTTTCAAACTCCTTCTTCCTCACCTCAACCTTTTAGAATCTTTATCTTTGTCTCTTAGCGTAGGTGGAACTGTTTCCAGGAGCCTTCCCTGAACTTTGAAATCATCTCTCTTCAAATTATCTTGTATTTAAATATTTGTAAAAGTATATCCTCCCAGTAGAAAAAAGTGTCTTGTTGGGAGGATCTTGTTCTTTGTCCTTACATTTGCAATGCTCATTACCTTACATGTAATAAGTAGGTAATAAATAATTACTTGTTGCATTGAATTGCATTAAATTCTTGCTGTCCATAGAAGTAGACCCAGGTGGGCTGAATTGCCGGTGGTGTGAGAGATATGAAAAAATAACAATCCAAGTTTACCTTTAGAGATAACAGAAATGAAAATTAGCCCTGTGTCCACTATTTAAAATTAAAATATTGACCCCCTTCCAAAGTCCCTTAAAAAACTGGGTCTGATCAAACAATTGGTTTATAAGATTAATCACTAGAAAATAAACTTTTGCAAATCATATGTGACCAAAAGGTTTATCAAAGCTCTTTGAAGGCATTGAATGTTTTTTCCCCCTACTGTATGCCAAATGCCTAGCAATATTCCTAGCATACAAAGGGAGCTTCTTGTTGAATTGAATTCTTTTTTAAAAATTCTGCCTCCGACAATGGGCTGTATTCCAAATTTCATTTGTACTTCAGATATTTCTTAACATTTTAAATAAGCAATAGCAATAACAATAATAAGTTTTTTTTAAGGTTACAAGGTATTATACCTATATTATCTGTTTTGATTGTCACAACAACCTTGTGTGGTTGGTACTATTACTATCCCATTTCACTAATGGGGTAACTGAGGCTGAGGACATTTAAGAGACTTGCCCAGGGTCACACAGCTAGCAAGTGTCTGAGGCAGGATTTGAACTCATATCTTCTTGACTTCAAGTCCAGCTTTATCTACTACACTACCTATCTGCATTTGTGAAAATAAGAATCCTTTATAACTTAGATTCTATGAGAAAATGAATTTGGATTTTTTACTAAGAAATCTAAAAATTAGAAACCATCACCTCTTTTCCATTCCCTATTATCTCTACCTTCTTACCCAAGGCAACCTGGGTGGTAGAAGAATCTTTTTGTCCTCCCTTCATCAAGTTCCATGGTCAAAAAAAATCACATGTTCTACCATTACACTAGTGGGTACTTCTGATTCTGTCCCTCAAATCAAAGCAAATTTTCCCCTACCCTTGTGGTGAAATAAAGACCTCTTTTTATACTCTGAATATGAGAGATATGACTTTCTGGTCTGTCATAGCAGGGATTACTGATTCCTAGAAAGAAATATGGTTAGCCATTTCTAGTTCAGCCAGTGCTTTTAGAGTGACTGATTTTGGGAGGTGAAAGTGACCTTAAAAATCATATAGATGAACTCACTTATTTCAATGATGAAGAAAGAGGCCCAGAGAAGTTATATGATTTGCCCAGAGGTATTACAGCTCCTTCAAAGCTTCTTAAGAAAACATTCTCCTTACCCATCCCCCTTCTTCTTTAGGGAAAACAGAGCTAAATAGTGCTATTATAAGCTTACATTTTTCTAAATGCAAAAGCTCATTCTTTATTCCCACTAGTCTGATTCTTGCCTGAAGAAGTAGGTCTGCATACAATTTTAGACTAGGAAAATTAGTTATTTCACATGCAGTTAGTGCTAGAAAGTTACTGTAAAGTGAAAAGCAAATTGACTGTCACTGATATAATAAAATTGCAATTCGGTATGGTATCAGAAAGATAATAAAATAAATGCACTTTCCTGAAAGGATTTTAGCTAGAGCTATCCAAGAATGGATGAATGGCCCCATAATCTAGTTTATTTGAGATACTGAAAAAGAAATGTGGCTGACCACCTGTCCAGGGTACTGCAGGAAGAGTTTCCTCACAGGGTGAGACATTAGATGATATCATTCCTATGGTCCCTCTGAACTCTAGAATTCTCTGACTTAAACACAGAATCACTTAGATTGCTGTGCACTTTTAGTGTAGACCAACCATGTTAATACAAGACTCAAAATGAAAAATGCTGCCCACCTCCTGACCAAGAGAGGATGGACTAAATATGCAGAATGAGACATATATTCTTGGACAAAGACAGTGTGGGCATTTGTTTTCTTAAAATGCATATTTCTTCCTAGGATTTTGTCTTTAATTGAAAAAACCGTTTTAAGGAAATTAAGTCGTGCATTAATTCCTTATACAATATAATTTAGGTGATTTTCTATTCTTATATTTCTCTTTAAGTGTATGATAATTGTTCTTGCTGTCTTTCAAGTTTCAATATGACAGGCAGGAATGCCTCTGGTTACTGAAACTGGCAAAATATCATAGATATGTGTCAGCATTCATAGCTACCTGGTGCTTGCGTAAATAAGCCACAAGATTTTTGAAACCCTATCATTTAACATTACATTCTATTTTATTACATATAATATAATAAATGTAATATATAATAATGTCATTGTACTACTTCCATTACTAGCTATTCAACCATGGACTTTTCTTTGACTTCTCTGAGCCTCATATAGCTTCCTAAATCTATTACATTAAGAGTTGGGTCTTGATGTGTGTTTCTGTAGGGCACCTTCCCCATTTCATCAAAATTACTGATCCTTGACGTATGTTGATTATTCTTAGTCTACTAATAATGTATCAGTCTAAAGATAGGACTGTAAATATTAATAAAACAGAAGTTATTTGGTAATAATAATATGTAACATTTAAATATGTATATAGTACTTTAAGGTTTGCAGAATAGTTTATAGATCTTATTTTATCCTTAACTGTAATCTTTGATGGAAGGTGTTATTACTGTCTTCATTTTATAAATAAAGAAACTAAGTCACATAATAATTAAGTGATTTATCTAGGGTCACATTGCTAGAAAGTATTTCAGTCTGCATTTGAATTCTGGTCTTCCTGACTCCAGGTCCATTGCTGTCTCTCCACTGTACCACCAAGCTACTTCCAGGGAAGGGACAGATATATGCACGCACACGCACACACACACACACACACACACACACACACACACACAGAGATGCACACACATACATATGTAAAATATCTTTGGGCATCTCAATAATTATTCATGTTAATACAAATGAGACTGAGTCATCATAAAGTGGTTAATCATTCTCAATATATTTAGATTAATAAAATCGGGAGTTTGATTTATATTAGAAATATTTTTGTCCCAAACAGTATGTGTGTGTATAGATAGATAGACATAGATATGTGGATATCTATAGATATATCTATAGATATATCTATAGATATATATTTAATTTGTTGCTTAGGCAAATAAAGGTCAGATATTTGAAATTTTCATTTATATACATGATCATTTATAATGATAGCAGATCAGTCAAGAATTCTCATGGAGAAGTTGGAAAAAACATATATTTCAGGCAACAGTTGAATTCCACAGAATTTCACTTGCAAGAACAGATGAGTTTACTTATGTTTACTCTTAGAACTGCAAGAAGAATGAGACAGTATGACTTTGCTGTCATTATACCTTTCTCTGTTATGCCAAGAACTTATTTATTTTTCCAAAGTCCCTTTCCCAAATTTACTCAGGTTTTTGGAACCCAATACATTTTCTAACTAATTGGAATATTACATTGTTTTCAGATATGTTCACTTCCTCAGTGGTCTTCTCTCGGGATCTGTGAAAATGAATACCACACCACTCTTTTTGCACTTTGTAATTCTCCATGGCATTCCCAACTTTGATACTGGTGGAGGTAAGTGAGTGGGGACCATATCTAGGAGGATGTTTTATTACTCATGTTTTAGATGTAATAAGTATGGTGGGACAGGCAATGTTGCATAATGGAAAAAGTCAGGCCTACCCTTTGATATACTGGCTGTGCTGTGATGGGCAACCCCATATTTTCCCTGATAAAACTCTAAAGACTAAGTTACAAAGAGGTTGCTGATCCTCAGTGTTGGAAGTAGTTCCTTACGCTGATGAAATCACAGATACAGACAAAAATAGATGGTAGACCTACCTCCGATAAAGCCTTATTTGATTCTTCATTATTGTGTGGAGGTGAATTGGGCTCTTGAAAGTTATGTCTGTTAAATGTACAGTTAGTCAGTTCCTGCCAATCTTGAAAGCTTTGTGCATGGGTCTGGCAATCAACTTGTCATTCCAATAACTTGTTCAACAAAGGTTTAAGAGGCTTATTCCCAGAAGGTTGGCTGCCAGGTAATAATTTTATTTTTGGCCAGAACATCCTAAGAATCTGTCTAATAAGGCAAGGAGGGGTTGCAGTCTGCATTGGTGAGATGAGTAAATCCCACTAGTAAAACCACAGATCTTTTGAAATGTATGATGATGGAATTCCTTTACTCAGACTAAAAACAATCCTCACTTTTCTGCTCTTTGAGGTTCAAGTGGTTAATGTCCAGAATCAAATCCTACGGAGTTCTGCATATTTTCTTGGTGTCATCTGTGTGAGAACAGCACTCCATTCCTTTTATGCCCTTTTGATTTGGTCTGCTTGCTCATCTGAAGAATTAGGCCAGTGAGCGATTCTGAACTCCGTCTTAGAAGGGTTAATTAGTAAGCTATGCTTGTGGTCAATTAGTTCAGTAACATGAAGTGCAAGTTAAGTCTTTTTTGAGTCAGTTTTCTTTTCTTCAGTGGGCATATATTAACCTCCTCTCCCTAGACAGCTGTGTAACAGTTTTATGCTTTTTTGGCTACAAGGGAGATCTGGCAAAAAGTGAGTATGGATGAGCCCACATCCGTCATATTAGTACCCCCATAATTGTATGGAAACTAGGACATTTTCATCACTCTCAGGGTATAATTTAGATCATGAAAAAATCACGTTTTTAGTAAGCTATAATATTTTCTCCCTTCTTGGCTGATAATTAAGATGTTCTTCCACCCTTTTTACCATTGGGCACATCTGAAAAAACCTTGGAAACCCTCCTTGCCCTGCCTTGTACATAGTGTTCCAGGATGTGATGCTACCTTTCCCCACCTAACCCCACCTTCTATAGTCTATTGTTGTAGAACTGGAAACATACTCTGTGCACATATGCAGAAGGCTTGTGAAATCCCCCTGCATGGGATAATTCCTTGCTGATTGATCTTTCTTGTTAGCTTGCATGATTTCCTAGTTCAAAAGTTTCTTTCCAAATCAGTCTGATTTTTTTTCCCCCAAACGTTTTGGTTCTTTCAGTTTGCCGACCATTTTTGAAGCTGTACCAAGCAATGCAGCCAGTCTATACGTCAGGAATCTAGTAAGTGTTCATGATCTTTCATCTGTGAATATCTTCGGCTCTTGAGGGATTTTTTTGGGAAGCCATGCAAAATGATTACTTTACCTACATGCTTTCTTTCTTAAGATAGAGATTACGAAAGGGGAAAGCCAAAAGTAAATGACCCTCAACAATATCCTCAGTGATCCATCCATCTATGCCTCCTTGTGCTCCCTCTTCCCTGTCTATCTTCTTTCTTTGAGGCCTTATTTTGCTTTATGGGTAACGGCATGCCAAATACTTGTTGCAAAGTATGTGGGGGTGGAGGGTGTACTACTATAAGAAACTAGGGATAAGAAAATTTGAAAGAATATAAAAATACACAGAAGACTTTTAGACAATTGGGGCCCACTGATTAAAAACAGTGCTATTTATTTCGGTTCTTTGTTACCCACAATGCTCTGACTTACCACTGGCAACCAAAAGTACCAGGAAAAGAATGTTCACAGCCTTAGAATCCACAGGATCACTTTAATGTTTATGTCCTTCCTTTATTTAGCAATGTTGGTCCAGAAAACCAAAGCAGAGTCTGCATTGCCATTGAACCAGCCCAGCTCCTAAAGGGAGACATAATGGTAAGTGCTCTAAGATAACAGTCCATTTTAGTTATCTGTATTTTCCAACTGTTGACATAAACATGAAAAAATTGACTTTTTATTTTTAATGTACAAAAAGAATTCAAAGCAACCTTTTCCTTGAGAATATTTGGCTTATTTTCTAAGAAAAATTATTTTAATTAAAGAGATAAAACAAACGGTTACTTCTGACTTCTCTGTCATTACATTGGAATCTGGCTTTGATTTAAGTTTGCATTAAATATTACATTTAAAATTCTGTTACTCATCAAAATATCCATATGTTTGTATTTCTAAAGCAAATTATTGGAAGTTATGCAGGTAGACTTATTTAATCAACTCTGTATCATCTATATACAAAAAAGCACTTTTGGAGGAGACAGAAGTGAACAAGACAAAATCCCCAATCTTGAGGAGTTTACAGTCTAGTTGGGTCATTAGTATATGTTTCCAAATACCTTTTATACTTGGCAATAAGGTCATACAGCAGTAAACATTACAGAAGAGCTCTAAACTGACATGGTAGAGGCAGAAAAAATCGACATGACTTCTGATTAGAGGGGTAAGGGGAAGGGGATCATATCATAGAAAGTTTATCAAGATGTTTTTTTGTGTGGAAGATGGAAAGTAATTTGAAAGATGGAGTGGTGAAAGGACATTGGGAGCAGTGATACAGAACTATAACACTTAAAACATGCTTGTTGATTGACTAACACACATATGTACATAAATACACATACACTGAAGCAGAGGACCTGAGAATCAAGAAGGCCTGGGTTCAAGCTGTTCCTCTGACACTCACTGGCTCCATGACCATGACCATGTCATAACCTCTGCATGTCGTGAATAATTCCCTAGGCTTATGAATTGCAGATAATTTGCCAGTCTTCATTAATAATTATAATCTCCATACCTGGCATTCCATGAAATCACTGGTCCTGACCAATTAAAATCACGTGCAAATAAATTCCTATATGTACATGTTATGATTATAGTAAGAAGTAGAGTTAATTTTATTTCTATCCATCAAATATTCAGAACATATCTTTCTCTCGATCGTTTAAATTTTTTTAGTAAATTTTGTCAATTCAAAAATGAGGTCTCCATTATCTTGAAATGAACTATTTTTGACTTGTAGCTTATAATACCCACCCACCTACCTACCTACCTACCTACCTACATACATACATACATACTTACATACATATGTATGTATGTAGTTAAGGCTTACTGGCATGGGCTAATAAAAGGAAATTTCAGTTTGAAATAGTGAAAAATTGATTATTGGACATTTTACATATATTAATATAGTTTTATGTGTGTATAGCTTTCTGTTATTTTCATGTAAGTATAGCAAGTTGAATGCATGAGGCTAACAAAGAGTAGGTAACTTCTCTTGTCTATCTGTATCCCCAGAACTTAGCAGAATTTTTTTTGGACATAGTAAACACTTAAACAACTTTCCCAAAATTAATTAATTAATTGATTCGGCCATTCATTCTTTCATTCATTCATTCAGTGTCAGTTAGGAAAGGCCTCTTAAAGAACTTCCTGTAATGAGTAATTAATAATTTGAAATTAACTTTTAATTTATAAACTATGTGCCTGATGTGCTTGCAGATATCTTATTCTCTTAAAGAATATAATAATTTCCCCTACAAACTTTTATCATAAATAACCTTTTATTGATGGCATCACAAATTTTAGCGTTGCTATTATCTGAAGGATTATAAATACTAAATTTTTGTGTATAAATAAATGAAAACTTACTGTACAAATTATGGTTAGTGGCTCACCAACCATGGACTAAATCTGGGAGTGAGGATATAGAATTTGGCACAGCAGAGAGAAAAGCATTCATTACTTTTATTTTCTGCCCTGCATGTCCCTGCCCCAAGCCATGTGGCCCTAAGATTTATGGCCAGGTCCATGTATTTATGTGTTCTTTTGGAATTTTAAAATCATCAAATTTAAAACTGAAAGGGCTCTTAGCATTCAGTAAAGTTTACTGTGGAAATGGCATCAATTCAGTGAGCTCTCCAAACTAGAAATTTAGTAAATGCCATTTTCATCACTCTTCTGTTTAAATTCAAGGCAGATAGAATAGCAACCATTATGATAAGGGTGGTGGTGTTAAGTAGTATAACTTAAGTAGTTTTACTCAAGTTTTAAGTAGTATTTGTCTTTTGTGTTCTAAATTTTAAATATAGATTCAGGTTTTTAAGAGCAGGTAAATACTGAATGAAAATAGACTGATATTTAACTCATATAGAAAACCACTCTGCTTTAAGGAGCTGTATTTTATTTTGTGCTTTTTTTTTTCTCTTTTGGTTTGTGGCACAGTGTTGGCTCTCTTCAAGGGTATTTATGTGTTAATCATCCTACGAGAGAGTCCTTTTCTCGGCCAGTTAGCACTACATTCTGGGCATTGGGAATGATCATATTTCACAAAGGAGGCATTCAATCTGGTTATGAGTGCTTGGCACCAGAGTTAATCATACATTTGACTGGTGACAAATATTCAGTGGTTTCTGAAAATTAAGTCCACAAGATTCAGGAACTGTAAGAAAGGACAGAAAAAGGATTTTAAAAGTGAACCATGAAGTAGCTTTAGTGCCCGATTGCCTTTCACAACAGACTACACTATTATATATGTTCAAATATTATATGAGAGAAAGATTAAATGAATACCTTTCCCATTAGACTGTCTATACCACATGTGTGTACCTGAGGTTTGGTTTTTTTAAGAAACATTATAAATAATTGATGGAAACATTTGGGGCAGGCCAGGAAATGCCAGTTGATGCTTGATGATAGCTAGGAAGCTAGATTTTTATTAGTGACCCCAGGGAGCCCTCCTTTTGGCTCATCTTGTTTTATTCTTGGTTGTGCTGAAAGTACTATTAAACTCATGACTGTCAGCAGATCATAAATATATGTACCAAATCAATGACCATTGCACAACAAAAATGTTTATTTTTCTAAATGACCTTCTAAATCTTGTCTCAAATTAAATAAGTGTTGTATTTTGCAAGACTAGTTAGTAAGCTCTTTTTGAGCAAGTAGTGGCAGCTTTTTCATATTCTAAGCATGTAATCACTGTATTTCTATTACTGAGTTGATAGTGGAATTTTCCATTTAGTTTTATTATTCAACATTATTATCCATGGAGAGAGGTGACCTATATAGCCTTTATCATATCCAAGAAAAGTTCTTGGAGTAATGTGAACTTTTCAGTTCTTTTCAGCTCTTCATTCTGGGGAGAAACAGAAATTCTTACGTAAGGGAGATAAGGAGTTTGATGGAAATTTGTAATTTTATTTAAAAAAAAATCTTTCCAAACCATCTCTGTGCCTTTTATTTTCTCCCTTCCTCTTAGATGTGTTTCCTCTTTAAGGACCTTGACTCATCCTCTCAGCAGCTTCCTTTCATGATAAGGGCTTACACTCTACTCTTCCCGAGGAAAGTACCTTTCTTTCCTAGTGAAGATGACCTCTCTTTGGGTCTCTTTTTCTCCCTTCTTGCTGTCTCTCTATAATATAAATATTAACATGGTTTCCCTCTTTCTGAAAACCTTGAAAGCCTCATTGCCAAGTTAACTGACTGAAAAGTCTACCTCTGATTTCTGGATAAACCTACAGACATCACTTTGTCTTTAAATAAGACTGCCTCATTAAATCAAACACCCCATCCTAACACCTTTGTGTTCTTCCCTTTCATTTGAGGCTTAAAGACCAGATCTGTGCCTGTTTTTAATCACTTATGCCCGAGTGTTCACCTTTCTCCTCTTGCCAACAATATGTTTTGAGGTGAGAGGGGTAGGAACAATGAGTATCATTCCCATAATAATTCACTCACGTTACAAGCCTCTCAATCCCTTCCTGTTCTTGGGACAGGGATAAACAGCTAAAACGAGAGACCGCCAATTCATGATTATTTAAAAAAAAAATCTTGATTGAAGTATGCAAGCTGCCCTCTCCTTGAACTTGTATTTCGGTACATTGTATTCTGGACAAGGACTAGTATAGAGTCAACAAAGGAAAGGAAAGAAGAAAATGAGCTGGCATATAATTAATTAAAGAAAGGTAAGATAATGCGAAAGAGAGAGTGAAGTTTGCCCTTGCCAAGATCAAGAACCACTTCTCATAATGTTAAGTAGCCACTTTTTAATGCTTCTTCCCAGTCTGATTCAGATATGCTTCAGTAACCTTATTAACTTGTAGCGATTACATTTGGAGATCTTGAATATCTCAGGGTCCAGAAGATAGTGGTCATACCGTCTGAAGCAATGAACCGTACATTACAGCACACACCTCACAAAAAGGGTATTTAGTAGGAGACGGTGGGAAATGGGAGCGTCAGACTCAAATTTTAAGGCCTCAGCCCTCTTTGTATTTCTAATACTCATTGTCTCATATGATTGCTCTATTTATTCCCTTTATTTCAGTAAATAACAAGCCTAAGAAACTGGCTAGGCTTCAAGTAGGAGCCCAATGAAGAACAGCGAGCTTTTCATCTCAATCCCAGTCTGCTTGGTGATCAGCCACTTGGTTGCAGCTTGGTGATTGTGGTGAATTTTCTAAACCTGACATTTCTCAAGAGCCTCATCTTGGTTAGGAGAGCAGTGGGGAGTAGGAATAACTTGGGATGACATCACAAATCCTACCTAACTGTGATCTGCTCAAGGAATCTTTTACCTGGAAGGGACTTTGGAGATCATGGCACAGTGGATAGAACACTAAAGTTGAAGTCAGAAAGACCTGAGTTCAAATCCTGCCACAGAAGCTTACTAGCTATATGATTCTGGACAAGTCCCTTAAACTCTTTAGCCTTAGTTGCCCCATCTATAAAATGAGGATGATAGGATTGTGAGGATCAGATTTTATATATATGACTATATCTATATCTATCTATCGATTTATCTATCTATCTATCTATCTAAACAAGCAGAAGAGAGGAGTTAGAGGAGACAAGGCCTGAGAAAGTATTCACAAAGAAGGTAGAAGGGGTAGAAAAAAGTATAAAAAGAGGAAGAAAGTCACAGAAGAATGAGAAGAAAAAGTCATGGAATTTTGGAATTAAGAGATGATTTGGTAACCAGTGGTTCTTGACAAAATTAATCTCTCTACTTGTGCCCATAATTTCTCTCATCTTCAGTGTTTTTCTATTGATTGGGTCCTTTCCTCCCACCCAAAAAATGTTCAGACATCTCAATCCTTAAAAAATACTTCCCTGATCTCTACCATCTTCTAAGTTATCATTCTGTTTGTCTCCTCCCTTTTATTGCTAGAAATAGTCAGTAACACTAATTACCTCTACTTCTTTACCACACACTCATTTCTTTACCCCTAGCAATTAGATTTCTGACCATAACACCCTAGAAACTGCCTTTTCATTGGTTACCAAATCAACTCTTAATTCCAAAATTCCCTGACTTTTCCTTCGCATTCTGTGACTATTCCTCTTTTTATACTATTTTCTTCACCTTCTCCCTTCTTTGTGAAGGGTCTTATCTCCTCTAACTCTTCTCTCCTGCTTGCTCTACCTGACTGATTTCTTCTTATCAAACTCCTTTGCTGGATACCATATCACTCTATCAAGATAGAGCATTAGCTTTTTCCTGAGTCATTTTTTTCTTCTCTGTCTTTTGTTTTTGGTTGGTCTCTGAACTGGTGAATCCTAAATCTCTGTGTTAAGTTTAATCTGTTCCCAAAGTTGATAGCTAGACATTTCCGCCTAGGTTTATCTCACCATGAGTATGCTAAGTCTTTTATACTCTTTCTGTAATTTATTTTGTTCAACAATTTAAGTCAAACAAATATTTTAAGCACCTTCTATGTTAGGTCCTAGGAGAGATAAGATGTGGTAATTTAGCTCAGTGGAATTTAGGATGTTAATGAAGAAGGTCTGCCACAGAAAAACTTTAATAGCTCTGTGATCTTGTCATAATAATTGATAATACCGATAATAGCTAGCATTCACATAGTGCTGTAAGGTGTGCAAAGGTCTTTATAAATATCTCATTTTATCCCACGGCAAACCTGGATGGTAGGTGCTATTATCGTCCCCATTTTATAGATAAAGAAACTGAGGCAGACAGAATTTGAATGACTTGCCCCAGGTCATACAGCTAGTAAGTGTCAAAGGCAAGATTTGAACTCAAGTCTTCCTAACTTAAGATCCAGCACTCTATCCACTGCACCACTTGGTTGCTTTTTTGATGTGAGTAATACCTCCAGTGAACCAAATAAGTAAGCCATCCATACCTGCCCATCCTGGGCATCCGTCTTGACACAATGTATCTATCCCAAATTCTGAGTCTTCCCTCATTTCTCTTCATATCATGTGTATTCCAGTGGAGCACATGGGCTGTCCATCATTTATCCTTCACTCTGGTCTTGTTAGTATCCTTTTTCTCTCTCTTTTTTTTTTATCATATATCTCTTTGCTACAATCCTTCATACCCTTTCTCCATCATAATTTGTTTTGTTTATACTCTTGCATTTTATCTGAAATAAGTCAAAGTGCTTTACTCTTTTTTCAAAAAACTATCCTTTTTATTTTTCACGTCTTCCTGTTGGGAATGTAGTTCATATGAGAAAGGAGTCTTGGGGGAGAAATCAGGGGAAAAAAAGAGATTATGCCAGTTTTTTTCCCCCAAGATAGCATTTCTCTCTCCCCTAAAAGCAGCAACATACTTAAGAGAATAATGTGAAAAATGGTGTGATGCCACTGCAGGTTCTTGCCCCCCTCGCCCCAGTCCACCACCATGGAGAAACCAAGAACTGCACTATCTAGGAATGTCATTTCCCTCAGCACAAAGATCACCGAATTAATGTAAAATGAATGAAGAATGTAAGATGTAGAAAACGTACTGCCCTTTTGTTCCCTACCATACTTAAAATGATACTTCTGTAATTCATGTGTGTGTGTGTGTGTGTGTATTATTGGAAATCTAGTGAATATATATTTTAGGTTGAGTTGAAAATACCATTGAGGAGTGGAAAGCAGTGAATATATTAAGAAATAAGCTGGGGGAAAAAAAAGCATAGTTCAGTAAAACAGTGTTTCTCTGTATAACAGTTCAAATATGTAAGCACTCCCATACCTCATAAAATGTTTGGCAAGGACTGTAATTTGGAAAACATCCCAAGGAGCAAAAAAGTTTTTTTTTTAAATAGATTTACCACCCAAATCCTACAGTAAGTCTTCTTTGTTGAGCTATATTTCTGAGCTTGCTGCAATTCCAAGAAAGAAGAAACCTACATCCAGAATGAAAAGTTGTGCTTTTTTCTTTTTTCTTTTTTTTTTTTTTTGAGAAATCTGGGAATGACATTTTTCCTTTATGTCTTAATTTTTTCATTCATTTTAGCAAAATTTCCCCCAACCCTCCAGTTGCAGATGGCTTCATTTATATACAAACAGACAGAACTGTCTCTCTATGTGGTCTGCATAGAATTTACCATGTGTATATAAATATATTAACATACATTAGTTTTAACTTAGCTAACAGCATAGGCAGAACCAAAGTTAGGTAAAACATATGGTTTGTTAAATTGAAAGGCATAGTAGAGTACAATACGATCAAAGAGTAGGTACCCTAGAGGTTATTTAATCCAATTACTTTCATTTTACAGATCACTAAACCAAGGCCCAGAGAGATGAAATTATTTGTCTATGTAATAACTGGGATATACTGGAAAAGATTATGCCAGCTCGCAAGATCCAGTTGTTAAATTTTTATTGTGAACATTTCCACCTCAGAAATTAGCAAATGCTATATATAGATCAGGGCTTGATTTATTGTTTGGTTAATTTTCTAGATTTAAGAAAGTGAAAGAGAAAATTTTAATGATACAGATTCAACTTTAGCATTTGCTATGTACACTTTCTTTTAAAGAGTCAGTTGTTAAACATTTACCAGCACACCCCTAAATATGAACTATAATCAGTATCTGAATCCAGATTGCTCCTATTTATATTATCTGTGGAAGTATTAGGAAATGAGGAGCTAGATGACAATTTAACTGAATTCTGAGATTATATCAGATCTAGTGCATTTATACATACAGTGTATATTTATTTGGTTATCCGCCAGCATAAAGCTAAAAAAAAAAAAAAAGATAGTCCCTATATCCCACTTGCCCTCTGTGTCGTGAAATGTTAATTTTTAGCAAACCATCACCTTCCAGTAAAATGCTTTAATAGTTCAGCTTTTATGGAGTTCTATTGAGGACACTTCCTTTATCAATGCAGGTTTTCATCTTTGCAGTTTACAGTTTTTGAGAGTTGATTAAAACAGTAAGAGTTAATTGACTTGATCAGAGTTAAGAAAGCTAGCATGTGCCAGAGGTGAAACTTGAACTTGGGCCTTCTCATGGGGAAGATGAATTATATTAATTATTTCTATTTTATATGAATAACATAATTTATAGTGTCAATAAAGAGGCCACAATGGTATAGTGTGAAGAGGATTGAACATAGAGGCAAGAAACTTGAATTAGTCCTTTACCATCAGATAACCATGTAGCATTTGGGATGTCACTTTTCTCTTTGGAGAACTCAGTTTGCTAATTTGTAAAATGAAAGAGTGAATTCGATTATTTATAATAACTTCCTGACTATGATTTTTTTCTAAGAACTGTTTTAATCTCTAGCAAGATGAAATGATTCAGAGAGCTTAATTAAAGAACAAAGGAAGATGATAAATATTGATATGTTCAAAGAGAACTGGCAAATGAAATAACAGCAAAAGTATGGGTTCACATTTATAGAGAAACTACCAGTTTGTAAAACAGTTTTCTCAACGACATACTGGGTGGAAACCTGTTTACAAGCTTTGGATGACAGACACCGAGATGAGAAGCAACAAGTTGGGTCTGGTCGCTGGATCTCTTCCAGATTTTCTGATCTAAAAGTTGCATGTGAATTTCTTATTCATCTCACATAATTACTGGTGGCTTTATGTTATGTCTTTTCTGATGAATCTATGACTTTCTTTTAGTTCCCAGTTTCAGGTTACTTTATGGAATGAGTGCACAGGACCTTGGACATGATGGTGCACACATCAGAGCTGAACTATTAGAGCATTTTATTGTAAGGCTCTGGATTGCTAAACAGTGACATCGTTTTACTCCAGTGGTGCAGACTCAACCCATCTGTGTTGTAGCATTCTATGTGAGGCCTGTCTGTATTTTCCTGTAAATACTTAATAGATAACATTCCCTCTGTTTTGGAAGCATTCCTCCTGAATTTCCCATAATTTTGTGGAAACTAATGCAACATGTTGGCTGTATCTTTCTCATCCTGAACTCTTGCTACATGACTGATCCATCTATTTTGGAGTCTGTGGTGCACCTTACACCACTTATTCTGTAAACATACACGGAAACATACTTATACCCCACAATACATTTCTCTCCTTGTGCTTTGGATTACTCACATTTTGCTTGTTTAGGGATCCATAATTCATAGCCTAATAGTATCACCAGGACAGTTTTGATCTTAAAAAATGGGAGCTTTTGTATTAGGGAATAGCTTAGGATCATTGGAAGTTTATATTAATTTAAAAATGCAGTCTAACCTGCTTTTTTTTCTCTTTATTTTCCTGAGGCAATTGAGGTTAAGTGACTTACTCAAGATCACACAGCTAGTAAGTGTCTGAGGCCAGATTTGAGCTCGGGTCCTCCTCACTCCAGGACCAGTGCTCTATCCACTGCACCATCTAGCTGCCCCTCTCCTATTGAATTTTGACCTAGCTTCCTGTTTGTTTTCAGTGCCTGGGCTATACATATTTACTGATAACTTAACTTATTGGACTACCTACAATTGCATGTCATACAGTGAAGAGCAGTATCATAGATTTAGGGTTGGAAGGGACCTTAGAGGTAGTCAAGTACAATAACCTTATTGTACAGATGACTAAACAGAAGCCCTAAAAGATGAAATGACTTATTTAAGCTTGTACAGGTGGTGGAACCCAAAATTCAAATGTCAGTTCTCTGAATCCAAATTCAGGTCTAGGTATCCCACATTCTTTTTTTCCTTCTCATTCTTTGTTTCTCCTCACTTTGAAGTTTTAGACTACTCTGTTGTGGTCACGGATCCTATTTCAGAAGTTCTGTCCTGTCCTGGCATTTTACAAAATGAAGCAAGTACTATACTTTTCCCTCTACATCCCAAAAAAAAATCCTGACCCTTCAAATCTTTTATGTATAATCCTTTGGTGACAATTTGGAAACCAAAATGTGTTGGTTTTGTTTTATTTTGCAAATGAAATCATTTTGATACTACCACTTGTCAATTTCCTTTGGCCAAGTAGTGGTTTTTTTCTTCTTCTTCTTCTTCTTCTTTTTTTTTTTTTTTTTTTTTTTTGCATTTTGGTGAGGCAATCAGGGTTAAGTGACTTGCCCAGCGTCACACAGCTAGTAAGTATCATGTGTCTGAGACTGGATTTGAACTCACGGCCTCTTGACTACAAGGCCGGAGCTCTACCCACTGTGCAACCTAGCTGCCCCTCTTTTTTTAAAAAATTATTATTAAATGGCTTCTGCGCTTTGCTAGGTGCTGTGGGTAACAGGCATTTAGAGAGGTTGTTATGCTAATTTCTACAAGTTTATTTGACAGAATTCTTGGTGGACATTTTTGCTTCCAACATCAGATGATAAAATCATAAAAATATTGTTTTATAAGATATTTGGAAAGCTCAAAGGGTCAAAAAGTCTTTGTGAAAGCCTTCTAGGTAGCCTGTGGAAAAAAAAAACCTGAACAAGTCAAAATACCATAGCCAAATGAATAATAAGGGAAGAATGTATAGTTCACCCAGTCATCTTCAGGGATCATTATCATTGTTTACCATCTTTAAAGAAAGTCTCAGAAATTAAGCAAAAGGTTAGTAGCTGTTTCCAATTTGTTCCTTTTTTGGCTGTTGCCTATAGAACTTTTAAATGCTTGGAATACTTGGAATATAGTTCTAAGGCAGGTCACTTTAACATTTGCTTCATTCTTTTATTTTTCGTGTGTTGTAATTCAAGCTTTATTGCTTGGTGCTCACTACATGCATATTGCCCAAGAAAAGAAATATAAGACTCAGTCATTGTCCTCTAGAAGGCTATAGTCAAGCTGGAAAGATTATGCTCATGAAACCATTTAAATGACATTTCACAAGGAAATACTGAATCAAGCAGAAATGAACGTATTAAAAGTCAAGATCATCAGCTTTCAGAATAAGAGAATTGTTGCTGCATGAGAGATACTGCAGAAGACCATAAATGGGAAATGGAATTTGGTAGAAAAGGGGGTCAGGGAAGATGGGATTTAGATAGGCTGAGGGAAAAGGGACTGTTGTGAATAGAGGCTTGGACACATGATTATAGGACTATGAAATGCCATCCTGTCCACAAAAAAAGCTGAAATGAAAGCCAGGGTTGGAGACAGTAATAGATTGGGGATTACTTGGTTAAGTGTTAGAGAAACCAGTTAGGAGGCAGCCATCTTGAAATAATGATGGTCTGGACTAAAGATGGTGGCAATATTGTTAGATACAAGAGTCATTTCTTAGGAAGAACTGACAACATGTGGTGAATGATTGGCTAAGGATATGAATAATCAAGGAAAATCTACAGATGACTTTGCAATCTAAAGCTTGATTGACTAGGAGAGTGGTGGTGTTATTAGCAGAAATAGAAATATTGGGACAGTGTCCATCCTCGAAGGTAAGTTCCACTCTAAGCTCTTTGTGATGGTCACAGATTCCTTAGTAGATTCCCGAATTAATAGGATTTTCTGTGTAATTGTAATATTACTATGCTTATGTGGAGTTTTTCTTTGTTGATTTTTTTTCTGGGTGTTCATGACTTGCATTTGCCAAGCTTTAAAATTTTTTACCCATTCTTTAAATAATCTCATAAAAGCCCCTTGTCTGCTAGGGACTTTGAAAGCAAGCGCCCCACCCTTAGAGTTGGCATGGTGCATCTTTATCCATGGTCTTGAAACCAATCACCCAAGGCAATGTCTGCTTTATTACTGTCATGTGGAATTTTTATATACACCCATATTGAGTGTTTTGTCAACATAAATCAAATATCTTACCGTTAGTGCACTTCAGTTTTTTAATTTCAAATATTTCTTAAGGGATGCATGGAAACTGAATTTTTCAAAAACACATTTTTATTGGAATTTTTTTCCCTGAACTTAAACACCAAATAAAATGAACATTTCCATAAGAACAGAAAAAAAAACAGAATTGCGCATGAAACTATGACAATGTATTATGTGTTCCTTATTTTTCCTTTCAAGTACATGATGAATTCAAAATATAACATTCACACCCACACACAAATAACTTTCAGCATATAACCCTACTTGTCTATATTTCCTTCTGTTTTCTTGCGTGCATTTTTTTAAAACAATGGCTTCTGTGATTCTTTTTTCCCCCAAACCTTTTTAGCCTCTTTCTTTCTTCCAAGACCAGCCCACCCCATTACCAACAAAGCCCAACAGCAAGAGATAGAAAGAGAAATTCCATTTAAAGTTACTGTAGACATTATAAAATATTTAGGAGTCTACTTACCAAAACAAACCCAGAAACTATATGAACACAATTACAAAATGCTTTTTACACAAATAAAGTCAGATCTAAATAATTGGAAAAATATCAGTTGCTCCTGGGTAGGCCAAGCAAATATAATAAAAATGATAATTCTACCTAAGCTAATTTACTTATTCAGTGCCATACCAATCAAACTACCAAAAATTATTTAATAGAGCTAGAAAAAAATAATAACAAGATTCATTTGGAATAACAAAAGGTCCAGAATATCAAGGGAACTAATGAAAAGAAATGCAGGGGAAGGTGGCCTAATCATCCCAGATCTTAAATCATATTACAAAGCAGCAGTCATCAAAACTGCTTGGTACTGGCTAAGAAATAGAGTGGTGGGTCAGTGGAATAGGTTAAGTATGAAAGACACAGTAGGCAATGAGTATACTAATCTACTATTTGATAAACCCAAAGACCCCAGCTTCTGAAATAAGAACTCACTATTTGACAAAAACTTCTGGGAAAACTGGAAAAGAGTATGGCAGAAACGAGGCATAGACCAAAATCTCACACCATATACCAAAATAAAGTTAAAATGGGTTTATGATTTAGATATAAAGGATGATACTATAAGCAAACTGAGAAAGCAAGGAATAGTTTACCTATCAGATCTATGGAGAACAGAAGAATTTATGACCAAACAGGAGATAGAAAACATTATGAAATGCAAAATGGATAATTTTGATTACATTAAATTAAAAAGGTTTTGCATAAACAAAGCCAATGCAACCAAGATTAGCAGGGAAGCAGAAAACTGGGAAAGAATTTTTATAACCAGTCTCTCCAATAAGGGTCTCATTTCTAAAATATATAGAGAACTAAGTCAAATTTATAAGAATACAAGTCATTCCCCAATTGATAGATGGTCAAAGGATATGAACAGGCAGTTCTCAGATGAAGAAATTAAAGTCATCTACAGTCAGGTGAAAAAATGCTCCAAATCACTATTGATTAGAGAAGTGCAAATCAAAACAACTCTGAGGTACCACATCACACCTATCAGATTGGCCAACATGACAAAACAGGAAAATGATAAATGTTGGAGAAGATGTGGTAAAATTGGAACACTAATGCATTGTTGGAGTTGTGAACTGATCTAACCATTTTGGAGAGCAAATTGGAACTATGCCCAAAGGGGTATAAAAATGTGCATACACTTTGACCCAGCAATAGCACTTCTAGGGCTATATCCCAAAGAGATCATAAAAAATGGGAAAAGGACGCACATGTACAAAAATATTTATAGTCGTTCTTTTTGGGGTAGCAAAGAATTGGAAATTGAGAGGATGCCTATCAATCGGGGAATGGCTGAACAAAATGTGGTATATGAATGTAATGGAATATTACTGTGCTATAAGAAATGATGAGCCGGCAGACTTCAGAAAAACCTGGAAAGACTTGTATGAACTGATGCTGAGTGAAGTGAGCAGAACCAGAAGAACATTGTACACAGTAATAGCCACGTTGTGTGTTGACTTAATATTGATAGACTAGGTCTTCTCAGCAATGCAAAGATCTAAGACATCTCCAAAAGTCTCATGATGGAAAATGCTATTCACATCCAAATAAAGAACTATAGAGTTTGAACGCAGATCGAAGCATACTATTTGATACTTTTTTTCTTCTGTTTTGTTTTGTTTCCTCTTTCTGGTGCTTTCTCCTATTGGTTCTAATTCTTCTTTACAACATGACTAATGTTGACCCAACTCTTTATTTAAATGCCTGAAAGTTTCTCATCTTGAACAGTCATGCAATTTACAAATAATGAAATGATCCTCCAGTAGAAACCTGCTGATGGAGATGCTCTCTTCTGTTTTTCTCTCCTTGACACAGTTGAAATGTTACCACAAAAAGTATCGATCTGCTACCCGTGATGTCATTTTCCGCCTGCAGTTTCACACAGGAGCCATTCAGGGCTATGGACTGATGTTTAGGAAGGAAGATCTGGACAATGCCAACAAAGGTAGAATTCTGAGAGTTCTGAGTTCTCTGGTGTGTATACTAGGTGTCTGACAGTAAGTGTACACAGTTAGGAATTGCTGGTCCCTGTGCTCCCTTGGTTCATTCTCCATGCCCTAAGGTTTCAATGTCTGTGTCCTGTTGATGACATGCTGATTTTTAATCTGGTCAAATGCTGCCTATAAAAGAAAGAAATCACCAAACATTTTGGCTTCTGACCAGACACTTCACTCTTACTAGCTGTGTGACCCTGGAAAAGTCACTTAACCACAATTGCCTCACCCCCCCCCCCAAAAAAGGAAAGAAAATAAATCACCAAACATTTTAAAAGAAAAATGATTTCATATTTATTCTTTACTTTTAAAAAATAGTATCATGTTTCTTTTTTAGAGAGAGGCATTGTGTGATAGTGAATAGAAGGCTGGTCTAGGTTTCAGGAACACCTGGGTTCAAATCACATGTTTGATAAATACTGGTTGTATGACCAACAGCAAGTCACTTAACTTCTCAATACTGCAGACATCTCTCTAAGATCCCAAGTTGCAGAACAGTGGATGATTTGCTTTGGGAGAACTGATTGAAATTAGCAGGTAGGAAATGGAGAGAAGACAACTTTCTGTAATGGAAAACATTTCCTCTTTGAAATATAAGTGGAGGACAGAATAGATAAAAATTAAGATTTCTTCTCTCTGCTTTCACTTCTTAATTTCTGAATGCATTTGTGTTGTTCTTTTATTTCAGATGACCGTTTTCCTGATTATGGAAAGATTGAATTAGTCTTTTCTGCTACCCCTGAGAAAATACAAGGTAAGCATTTAATGTAAGAAATAGTTATTTGTGTTTTAAGTTTATTTTAAAGTGAAAACTAAAAATAATCTTCCTTTCCTAGAAGGAATTTTGTACCTTCAGAATCAGAGTATACTTATATGTGAATGCGAGTTTTATTAAATAGGAAATTATTTTCTATTAGTATTAGTAACCCCCATTCTTTCCCGCACCCCTCTTTTTTTAGTATCACAAAATCTGATGTAGAAGAAGACTTCAGAGATCATTTAGGCTAACTGGAACTCGAAGTCATAAAATAAAAATTTCTTTGGCATTTTAAAATAATTTCAAAGAGGTAGAATGGGTTTGCAGTTAGAAGATTTGGTTAAAACCTTGGTTCTGTCACTTAAGATATTTGACTTTGGACAAGCCACAACCTCTATGGCCCTCAATTGTAAAATGAATAGGTTGATACTAGGTTCCCTTCTGGCTCTAAATGTGTGATATATGAAAGAAAAAAAAAACAAAACAAATAACACCAACAAACAAATAATCAAGAACCAAACACCTCCCCGTCCAAAAAACAACAACAACAACAATAAAAAAAATATGAAATTAAAAAACCTCGCTGTCACAGCACTAACTTTTGGGGTTTGTCATGTTTTTTCCCTTGACTGTCTCAAAAATTGTGCCCTACCCTCTTTAGTAATATTGATGAGAAGCTACTTGGTTCTGACTCATCAGTTCACTTCTACCCTTTAGAGTGGTAAGCCCACTGGAAATATTTGCCTCTCTCATAACTGACGATAAAAGAAACCTCTTCTTTCACTTTTGACAACCTGATTTTGTCTTTGTCCTCTATCCAAGGGTCTGAACATTTACAGAATGACCATGGAGTCGTTGTGGATTACAACACTGCAGACCCATTGATCCGGTGGGATTCTTATGAAAATATGAGTCCTGATGGGGAAGGTGAGTTTAGCTGGCTTTTATATAAAATCTTCAAATGGAGTGGCTTCTCTTTAGCATAAAATAAATGAGGTGGCCAAAAAGAAGCAGAGAAGGAAACAGTTCACTGCTTAACGAAAACAGATCCACTGCCTATTGACAAACTTAGAAGATTTAATCTCAATATATTTACAGAATCCAAAAGTCATGGAAATGCATGACACAGCCATAGATTTTTGAGAGTTCATGAAAAACATGTTGCTTGGATTTTGGTCAGAGTTTTGCAAAGCTGTAAATAGTGGGTAGCCAGTCAATGAAGTATATATAGGAACTTCTCCTAAAATTGCATGTTTGTAAGTTGCTGGGGATCTTTATCCCTTAAAATACCCTCCCTTCCTGTTTATATAAACAGCATGGTCTGCTATATCTTAAGTAATGGATTATGATTCCTTCTGTAACCCAATGAACCAAATATACAGGGTATTCCAAAAAGTCTTAGAAATATGTTAAGCATTAGTAGATTAAAATTACACTAAGGCTTTGGGGATACCCTGTATTTAGTTCTTATTTCCAGAACTTTGATCATCTAATGTTAGACATTTGGAGGTATGGCTTTGTGTTTTTTTTTTCCCCCTTGACTCATCTAGATGTACTCTCTGTACTCACACTATAATATATGGCATTACAAGTAAAAACATGGGAAAAAACTGAAAGAATGAGGTGACAGTTCTCTACAGAATCAAGCAAGCAGAGTGTAGATTTCAACAGATGAAATCACAGTGGTTCTGATCTAGTTCAGGGTATCTTTCATCTCTTGTGAGTCATTGTTTGAGAATCAGGTTGGGTTGGAGAGAGTAAAGAAAAACACTTGTCAAATTGCTTCTCCCAGGAGCGAAGTAAACAAAAGGAAGACGTTTTGTGATTGAACAAGATAGCCTGTGTTGTTGCTCTATAAGCGGGCGGGGAGGTTGCTGTGTCCCTAGGTAATAGTGTTAGCCACTAATCGACATGACTGCTTTCTCCTAATGGTGTCTACAACTGCTCCTTCAGGAGATGGGGAACTTTTATTGAGGTGGCTAACTTATAGATTTGACATTATAAACATGTCTGTATGTAGTAGGAGTAGCTGTTCTTTCAGGATTCTATCATTTTGTCTAGATGAAGTAGAGCTGGATGAGGAGTCAGGAAGACTGGCTTCTAATCATCATCATCATTGTTATCATTGCTTAGTTAGGCCCTGGGAGGGAGACAGTGTTTGAAGTGTTGCATGCTAGCAAACATTCATGATGTGCAGGGCAGAGACCTTCACCAATTTCCTCAAGCTAGTTAAAGGGATATTATTACATTTGGCACTACTACCACCACCACCACCACCATCATCATCATTATCATAACTAACATTTAGCACTTTAAAGTTCACAAAGCACTTTACATGTACTATCTCATTTGATCCTCACTACAGTCCTGGGAGGTAGGTACTTTTATTATCTCTGCTTTATAAATGAGGAAACTGATTATAAGAGGTTAAATGACTTACCCTGGGACACACAGCTGTGTCTCAGGCGGGATTTGAACTCAGGACTTCCTGAGTCCAGGTTGATCTCCCCATCTACTATGCCTTATTTCCTTTGCTATTGTTATGTACAGTTAACATGGCACAGTGAACAGAATGCTGGGCTTGGGGTGAGGAAAGCTTGGGTTCAAATTCTGCTTCTGATAGATATAATATGATCCTGGTTCTATGGTCCTGGGTATATAACTTAATCTCTATCTAAGTTAAGCTACTCCATCTCTACAATGTCATAGAAGGATGGTGATCTGTTCTGGTGGAGAGTTCCTTGTGCTACTGAAATCATAGATCCTCCATATTGTTTTATTGTTATTGTTAGGACTGCATTCCTTTGTTCCCTGTGTTGGAGAATTTAACATCTCCCTTACATGGTCACTGATTCCTAAAGTCCAGCAAAAATGCTTCCTTCTACTTGTCAACTATTTGAATAGGAAATGAATGAGATCCCTGCTCCATCCTTTCCAGAATTCTGGTGGCCATTTAGGCCCTGGGAGGGAGACAGGATAGGAAGTGTCTAGCGTTGGTGAAAGGAGTGCATTCATGGTGTGCTGGGCAGAGACTCTCACCAATTTACTCAGGCTGGTTAAAGGGATATCATTACTGGCATAACACTTCAACAGCCAAATCATGAATCATGCTTGCTTAGAATGAGGGAATTCTCTGCTTTGGGCCCAGAGAAAGATCTTTTTTTCTTCTTCTTCTTATTTTGTACACTTAGAAGATGCCTTCAGTTAAATATACTTAGTTGAAAACGATATTTAGTTTTTTTTCTTTTCATTTTCCATACACAGATAACTCATAGGCCGTAGGAGCATAGATCATAGTACTTTGAACTATGAATTTGAATTTAAAATAGTCAATTAGAGATCAGTCAGTCTGATACCCCAGTTTTTAGAGGCTGTTGAGAAGCACGTGTCATGGTGCTTGGAGCACTGTACTCAAAGTTAAGAGCCCTGGGCCCACATCCAACCTCGGGCATTCTCAAGGTAGAAAGAGTTCAAGGAGTGTCAGGACTCCAGTGCCTAGTTCTGAGTCAGTGCTTAAGAAATGTTTGTTGTACTTTAAGCATGGGCCTGGCTGTGGACTGCATGACTGCTGTCAGAGGACCAGAATAGTTTCCCCGTCCCCCCCCCATCCCCCCGTTAGTAGTTCTCAGAGATAATCTACAAAGTCCCAAAGGGGTTATGATCTGTCTTGTTGGTGATAATGCCCCATCGTGGCATTCGGGAACCTTTAAATTATTGAAGAAAAAGAAAACTCCATTTTATCCTTAGCTCTTTCAGAGAAGTTGGAAATTTGTATTTCTCCTCATCAAAATCAGAGATGGGGGGGGTGAATGTACATGGAGTGGTGAGGGCTAAACCAGTTACACCAGTTACTCAGTTCCTGGCACATAGTAAGCACTTAATAAATGCTCTATCTCTATCACTTATCTCTATGGTATTTCTCTTTCTATTGCTATTACCTATCTATCTCTATCTCTATCATCTAATTCTCTATTGCTATCTCTATCTTAACTATCTCAATTATCTATCATCTAGCTATCCATCCATTTATCCATCATCTCTCATCTATCTTTGACAAAGTTAAGGGAAATCTGGTTCCCCTTTTGACTTCTGATTTGCTTCTTTCCTTTCTTTTTTTCCTTTAACTGCTGCTGCTGTGTAAGTATTCCATGCTTCAAAATTTAAACTTAAAGAATGTGAGATCTTAGGCAGAATAAAAGTGAGAAAAAGAGCTGCCTACTAATGATGGGAGGAGATTCTCTTAGCAGTGAGTTTCCTTTTTTCTACTGATGCTTTTTCCATGCCCTTCTCCAGCCTCCTCCATCCCCTTGACAACTAGGTGGTACAGCAGATGGAGTCCCAGACCTGGAATCACCAAGATTTGACTTCCAATCCCATCTCAGACATTGACTAGCTGGGTGATCCTGAGCAAGTCACTTAACTTGTCTCTGTTTTACTTTCCTCTTCTGTAAAAAGGGGATAAGAACAGCATCTCTCTGAGGGTTGTTGTGGGGATAAAATGAGATAATATTTGTAAAGTCTTTTGTAAATCTAGCTAAGATTGTTATTGTTATCATCATCATTATTATTATGCTTTCTCTCTTTCTCTTATGGTTATTGTTATCATCATTGTTATTATTATGCTTCCTCTGTAGCCTGTAACATATGTTACAATGTATTGTTGCTTTACCATTTTACATACATATCATTTCTTCTCAACTGTGTGGGAAGCCCCTAGAAAGGGAAGAGCATCTCAGTATTTTGCATTGCCAGGACCTCCTGCAGGGGAGTAGGTAACCTGAAGATACTTACCAATGATGCCATTCTACTCACTGCAGAAACAGCCAAGCCAGATAGCAGTGCACATTGTGAGATCATCTTCCCTATGAATTGAAATGAGAATTTATTAGTGATATTTCAGGAGACAAAAGCGTCATTTAAATATATGTTTTATTTTCAGTTTTGGAATGAGAGGAGGAAGTGTGGCATAATTGCTTGTCTTAGGACTGGAAAACCTGGGTTTAAATCCCACACCTGATGTGAATAACATTTGTGACTCTGGGCAAGTCCCTTGGCTCTATCATGTGCCTCATTCTTTAGTACTTATCTCTTAGGGCATAGAGGGCCGAGTGGAGGATGGAAGCTATACCTGAAGTTACTTACAGGAAGAAAATTACAGATTCTTCCTTTATCTACATATTAGAATGAGGTATAGGTATCTCAATGATTCAAGACTTACAAACTTGAGCTTTCAGGAATCATTTGGTCCATTATGTTTTAGAAAATTTGACATTTTGCCTTGCTGCAGTAATGAAGGATATCTGTCTTACAGTTGGACCTTACAGCAAAGGTCCAATAAAGAAGTGTTTAACTATCAACAGTATTGCATTGACCATTATCGGTACCACATCTCCATCTCTCCTTCTACCTTGGCTAGATCTGGGGGAGCAAACTCTGTCTCGTTGTGAACCTTTTTAGGAGAATTTTTAGTCGTGCTCACTTTAATAGACAGAAGTCTTTCCTCACTGGTTCAGTGCTGCCTTTGTTATAAATATCTTTTTCTCCTAGGTGAAAAGCACTCGTTGATGTTCAGGAATGTATCCATGCCCTATGATTTCATTCGACATTTGACTTCTTTTCCTTCATTTTTCCTGTCCTCCTCAATGTCAAGTTAATAGCTGTTGAACAGGGAGTTGCCTTCTTGGGTAGTGAAACATTTGCTTTCCCTGTGGGCCCCTTCAGTGTTGCAATACCAAGGGTTGGTGGGACTGCTTGGATTGGTTACTTTTCACAGGAATGCCAATGTCTCACAATTAGAGCAGGGTAGAAGCTGTTTCTGGGGAGCTCTTTTTTGACTACATTTTTGGTGATGAAAGCAACTCCAGCTTTGGTCCTTGAATGTGTGTAAAGCTTTGAAAAATAAAGGATGGCGGGCCAAAAGAAGTTTGTTTTCCATCGAAAGGCAATGAGTTGCAACAGTTTCCCACTCCCTGACTGCTGTGGGTAATGAAAACAGAAACACTGAATACCGATTTCTGCTGCAGAAATTATTGCCAGTTTGGAATTATGCCTTTTTCTTCCATCTGCCTTTTGTTGTTGCCCCTTCTGCAAAGATCTCCCTCTTTTATCTCTTAACGCTATAATTTGCTTTTGTTGTGAAGATAGTGATGTTAAGAGGCAAGCTAATGTGGACAAGGCTTTACAAAAATGTCATTGTCACAGTGGTAACAAGCATGTTTTGTTTTGGCTTCTTTAATTTATGGGAAGAGTCTGCTGACATATCACTTTGGGGGTGTTTGGCTTAATTATGTGCTCCTGTGATGTTCATACTCTGTGTTAGTATACTTAGATGAGGCTACAGAATCACAGAATCCTTTACGGAGGTTCAGTGGTCATCTCATCTAATGGTGTCAAACTCAAATTGAAATGGATCCCTGCTGGCCGCAGTTACTTTTTAATTTAGTTTGACTGTACTTGGAGTTTGGGGTCTTGAGTTGACACCTCTGATCTAGTCCTACCCATACCCCCAAAACTGTCACCACTACATTATAGCTGAGAAGAGGTCAACCCCCATCTATTTCAATAACTCCAATATGGAGGAATCTCTCTAGCAACCGAAGCAGCCAGTTCTCCTTTTGGATAGCTATAATTTTTTCTGACATGTTTGCCTCTTTGTAACTTCTACTCCCTTGTTCCTCCTTTTGCACTCTGAAGCCAGTCCTGTGACAGCCCTTCAAATATATGAAGACAGCTATCATCTCCCTCCCCCCATCAACCACTATTCTTCCTCTGTAGGATCTAACTGGGGATTTCACATTAATGAAGGGCAGTCCCTAACATTATTCACAAAGCTATTATTCTGAAGAGGCCCCAGAGGATGACATGTTCTCTTCACTTTTGTCCTACATTTTGTTAAGTAGGAGCTCACGTTCTCAAATGCCAAAAATAGTTTTAGGTACATTAACAGTTTCTATCTGGAGACCAAAATGATCATGCCATTATAAGGGCCATGGAAACCCTTCTTTTATCTTTATGGAAACTTCTGGAGTTTCCAGCTGAGCTCCATTGATGTTCCACTGTATTTTAAGTAGGACAACAGCCTTGTAACCATTATAAGAAAGAAATAGGGTCTCATTAACATCAACAAGACCTAGTTCAGCGCGTGTTTTCTCCCTGATTAACACTATGCCATCCCAGTGCCATTCTGTGGCACTGAAGATGAGAGATGAAATAGATTCTTCTTTCAGGTTGAATCTAGTTTTGTTTTCAAATTTTGTGGATACTTTTGTTTTTTATAACATAGTTATTTTCATTGTACTTGCCACTCCACTGAACCCTCACTTGGGAAAAAAGAAAGCAGTTAATTAAACCCAATTGACATAGCAACCCTGTCTTCCAGTGCATACAACTTTCTGCGCCCATATTTCCCTAAATATCTACTTGGAAAGGAAGAATATTCCATCTTATGTTTTCTTTGCTCAGGATCAGTCATTCATGAAAATCTGGCTGCCCCTTCCCCCCTTTCCATTTTATAGTAATTGTATTTACTATTCTTTTTCTGTTTAATTTTGTATCCATTCCTACATGTCTTTCCAATATCTCTTTGAATTTCTTTTATTATTATTATTATTTTTTTTTGCTGGGGCAATTGGGGTTAAATGACTTGCCGAGAATCACACAGCTAATAAGTGTCAAGTATCTGGTCTGAGGCCAGATTTGAACTCAGGTTCTCCTGACTCCAGGGCTGGTGCTCTATGCATTGTGCCACCTACATGCCTCTATTCTTTTTTTTTTAATGGAGCTTAATATGTTATCTGGCATAGTGTACTTAATGAATGTTTGTTGACTGAATGAGTGGTGCAGCAATATTCCATTATATTCATATAGCATAGTTCAGCCATTCTTAATCATTGGGCAACCAATTTACTGTCATTTTTCTGTTGCCAACATTATACTGCTCTGGTGAGCTATGGTATTTATGGGACCTTTCTTTCAGGTCAAACAGTGAATATCTATCTCCTTACACGTTGTTTACCTTTCATAGCCATCCCTAAATCTAGGAAAATGTCATCTTTCTTTGCCTTTCATTATGGCTTAAAGGACTTTTGTTTTTCTCATGAGCTTGAGAGATGAATGGATTGGCATTCTTTACTTCTCCAGGACCTGTTGCTCAGCCTTCAAAAGGAAAGATAGGATCCTTTCCCTGTTGGAACTCTGAAAGAACAACAACCTTTCTTATCTTTGAGGAGCTTTATAGGATAAACTGGCCTGGCTTTGGTAAATTCTGGGTAAACAGGCCTAAACAAAGGAATTAATAGCTACTAAAGGAAATGGTCTACATTTTGCAGAGGAGGTGCTGATGTGAGGGAGTTTCCTCACCCAGGAATTCATAATAGCAGTAAGATTACATGTCCAGTTCTAGTTCCAATCCAGAAGAAATTCACAAAGAAAAATAATATGGTAGTGAAAGGTTGTAGATGGGAGCTACTAAAATGCAGATATTCTTAGTAATTTGAACTAATCTGAGGCAGGGGTTAGGGAATTAGCCAAAAGTTGGAATTACAGAATATTTAACAAGAAATACATTTGCCACTGGCTCATTTTGGGTTTGTACATGTTGCCTTCATAACTTTTTTCACTCTGAGGTAGGTTTCTTATAAATGTGAGTTGTCACCATATGGCCACGTGCTATCCTGCCTGCATAGTCAGGCCTGTGTCTGAAGTGTGCTTTGACTGAAATAAGTACAAGTACATATTTGACTAAAAATCTGAAGAAGAAAAGGGACATTATGTACCCTTATTTGAAAATGCAAATCCTGCTTTAATCAGTGTTTTCTGCCAGTTAAAAGGAGATAACTTTCTTCTCTGCTTTTTAAAGGAGCACGATTGGAAGAACAAAGCTGCTCTTGCTTCTTTAACTGGCCTGCTAGCTAGCTGAAATTTCATTTAAATCCAGAATTTCTCAAAAGTAGATCTGTAGTTTACCTTCAGGTGTCTGATTAGAAACTCCTTTTAAAACAAATCTGTCTCTTTTCTCCATGCTCTTTTGAAGAACATGTATATTAGGTCAACACGGTTTTAGATTAGTCTCTTGAAACTATCAAAATATATTTTTTATACCATTAATTCACTTCACCATTTTTTTTTCATAGTGCTGAGATAAGCTTCAACTTGGTCAATAGGCCTGGAGTCAGGGAAGACCAGAGTACAAATCAAGCCTCACCCGCTTACTAGTTGGTCCTGGATAAGATCCTTAACCTCTGTTTGCCTCAGTTTCTTCATCTGTAAAATTAGGAAAATAATAGCAACTATCTTGCATGGTGGTTGTGAGAATAAAATGAGATATTTGTAAAAAGCACTTAGCACAGTGCCTGGCATATAGTAGATACTTTATAAATGCTTTTTTTTTTTTTTCCTTTTCCTGTTTCCTGACCCCTTCTTTTCCCCCAGGGTTGTTGTATTTGTAATGTACTTAGCATAATGAGTGGCACATAGTAGGCTTCGTAAATGCTTATTTCCTTCCTTTCTGTTTAAATTAACAGAACTTCCAAAATCCCAGAGGTTTAAATAATGAATTTGTTATTTATTAGAACATAATAAGATGAAATGTCAAAGAATACTTTTATGTTAAAATAGGTCACAAGATAAGTACAATTCTCGTATTTTGACTGAGAGCAAAATATAGGTGATTGTCTACAACATGTGATTCTACTTATAAAAAAATTTTACATTCAGAAAGCTGCCCTAAATATGGATTCACTTATCTTAATGCCATGAATGCAGGAATTCCCCTGCTCTTTCTGGTGCTGCTGTGGATTTTCCAGTCCCCCTCAACTTGGCCTGTGCCTTTCCTTACCACTCAGACCCTCATGCTGCAATAGCTAATTCAAATCTGTTGATTGACTACCATCACACCTCCCCCCACCCATCAGTCAAGTCCATCCTATCATACTCTTCCTTTCCCATTTTTTTCCCACACTGTAACAGACCCATGTGCTACTCCTCTCACCACCAATCCTCCCAACTTTTTTTTTATTAACCCTTATTCTCTCTTCCTTCTACTACAACCAAAGCACCTAGCACAGTAGTTTGCAATAGTAAGCACTGTGTAAATACTTACTCCCTTCCCCCTGCCTAATTTAGAACTCTGAATATATTTTACCAGAGAGATACTTTAAAATAACTAATGTAGTATGAGTTAAATAGAAATTGGTGGATTGGATCAGAAAGCTAGCCACCATTTATCATGTTTCCTTTTCATACTTGTGTTCCAAACAAACAAATTCTTACTAGAATCACTGAGGAAAGCAGTGGCTGTTGCCAATGACCCCATTGGGGACACTGTCCTTTCTCCTACTCTGGGGCTGATTATATCTGAAGTCCAAGGCACAAAAAATGCCAAAGGGCTGGGAAATGATAACTGTGTGTCAGTCCTAGGTGTGCCATTAATACTTTTTAGAAACCTTTGGTATCCTTTTGGATTTGCCCCTGTCAGAGATCATGAGCCTCTCAGAATCAGAGATCAAAGCACCCTGATAAAATTAAAAGTTGCAAATAAAGTTCTGTATTCTCTCGATTCAAGATGGTGGTATAAAAGGAGAAGGGGAGAGGAATAAAGAAGGCAGTAGTGAGGAATGATCCAGCTACCACCTTCTTTCCCTGCACAGAACTCAGAGCTGACCCTCTGTAGTGTTTCCTTGAATAGGTTCTACACAATAGGATTAACTAGGAAAATTACTCTTCTCCACACATAGTTTTCTTGGGATTTCTGGAGAAGAGTGACAGAAAGCCCTAGGACCCACCCACGTCATCATATCTTTAGACATTGGGGGCATCTTCCTTTTGGTTTTATTCTGTCAGCTACTTGACTTCCTCTTCTGAGATAATAACTCACTTTTACAAAGCATTTTAAGGTTTGTGAAACAATCTCCTTTTAACACCTCTGTTAGAGAATTAATATAAGTATTATTCACTCCATGTCATAGAGAGGCTGCATGGTGTGATGATTACAGATCTGGGTTCAGGTCCTACTTCTGGCACAGAGAGGCTGTTGGGAACTTGGGCAAATAACTCTCAGTGTTTTAGGAAATTTTCCAAGAATATAAGTTGCAGAGTAGATATTGATCGGCATTATTAGAAGGAGTTTCTTTACTGGAAACTTTCTATAACAAAGAAATCATAGATCTCATTTGGAGGAAAGTACACACACAAATACACACACACACACACACACACACACACACACAAAAGGAAACTGAGATTCTGAAAGTGATTTATATGTGATGAACAGAGCTAGTGCATATCTGAGATCTTTTAACTCCAGGCCTAGCATTTCCTCTACACCATGCCGACATCCACTGTGCTGAGATTTCTGCAACTAAGTATAATAGTCTTCAGAGTGTGAGCTTGTTAACTGATGATCATAAAATTGAAGGTCTTTCAGACATCCTTTTGTTAATTTCTACTATAGCAGACTCAAAAAATACTGCCTTTATTTCTTTCTTGGGTAGTAATAATTTTAGTTTCATAGCTTTAGAGGTGGAAGGGGTCACAGAGAACATCTAGTCTGACCCCCTCATGTTACAAGTGAGGAAACTAGGAGCCAGGGAATTGAAGGGAATTTTACTTAACATATCTGGTAAATAGATAGTAATCATTTAAAATAGGCTTTGAAATCAGGTCCTCTGCCCCCAGAACCAGTGCTCTTCCCGTTATTTCATATTGACTATAATACATGAAATATATATAATATATATATATATATTTTAATTTGTCATGAGATTACATTGTGCTCATGTGGTATTTATTGCATCCTATAGTAACACTTTTTAATTAGATTTTTAAAATATCTATGTATGTATTTTCCCTAACTTATGTTATGTTAAATTATGTTCCCATAAATTATGTTATCCTTAGCCCATAGAAGTCGAGTCCCATGTGTTTAAAATGAAGGCTTAAAACCTCTACTGTTCTGTAGCAGATAATTCTAGAGCACCAACTGCTCTGTCTCAAGTTCTATTCCCCTGAAATGGCCCTGTAGCATGAGTGTGATGAAACACAAACGTGTTTGATGAACAAGATGAAGAAAGTATTTTGATTGCCTAGAGATCCCACATTCCTTACACTGAGGAAATGAAGATTCTCATCATCTATGATGGGCATGGCTTGTGAGAGCTTTTATTTCTATTCTAAGAGTTTGGGTGTTTTTTGTTGTTGTTTTATACATTTCATGTTTTTAATACCAGTAAGTAGAAAAAAATGCTCTGTGTTGTTTTTTAAACGTTTCTCCTCAAGCCTAATAAACTCATTCACATTTCTTTGTACATATTTGTTTGCATGCTGTCTCTCATTAGATTGTGAGTTCCCTGAGAGAATGAACTGTCTTTTGACTTTGTATTTCTGTTGTTGAGCACAGTTGCTAGAATATAGTAGCTGCTTAATAAATGATTGACTGACTGACATACTAAGAGCCCAAGGCTTAAGTGTAATCTTATGAAATAACCCAAATCAAGTAGTCTTGATATGTTGCTGGTTTTGAAATCCACAGATTTTATATGCTGGATTTAAGCTTATCATTTTTAAGTTTGCAAAAACAACAAAAAATAGGATTCACATGCTTTTCTCTGTTTGGAAAACACTCTTCTCTATCTTTTCTGTCTGCCCAGTTTCTCATAAAGTCATGTCAATGGGTATTATATTGGAAAAACCAAAACACAACAAAATTGTGTAATTAAAATATAATGATACATTTTTACCTTTTTTTTTTAAATAAGATGTTCAAGGAGCTAAGTATGTATTAAAGTTAGTTCCAAATACTATAGGCTCTGTTAGGAAAAGCCTACTCCTACTCCATTTTCTTTTCACTTAAACATTTATTAAATATCTACATTGTGTGGTCTGCTCTGCAGTTATTCCAATTTGCGCAAAAGGAAACAATTCTGGCTATAGTAATTTATCTTTCTATTAATTCAGTTGACTTTTTGGTCTGTTCCATGTTTGCTTCCCATTTCTAATACTAATTGCTCTTAAATATAAATGAATTTATACTGTCTATCAGTTCTTGTACTTCTCACAATTTGCAAAATTGTACTTAGCTATGAAAGGCCATGTAATTATGTAGTCTTTAGTCTCTTCAGGCCTTGCCTTTCCCTTATGTACTAGGAAAGAGTTATACTTGATGACTCCTGTGGAACCTTTTAGCTCTAAAACTATGTGAATCTGCAGTAATTGTATCAGTTTTGATGGATGTCAACTTGTATTTTGTTTTCCCACCATAATATATGACAATATAGGGACTCATGGACTTCTAGAATGGATAAAACTTACAAGGACCTTTATCAATCATCTGACTCAACTTTCTAATTTTATATAAGAGAAAACTGAACTCAAGAAATGTGAAGTTACTGAAGTCTACACTTTTGTTCCACAATGGTATAGATATTCCTAAGATGAAGCATCCAAGGATAGAAATATTTTATCCCATACAGTTCCTACACCCAGATTAAGTTGAAATTACCATATGAAATATATAGAATTTGTATTTGGTGTTAACAGTAGGTAGTATGGTAAGTAGTAAGTCACAGATAATCAAAAACCCTTATGTCACCTCGTTAGAGTCAACCTTACCAGCTATCAAACACTTTGCCAGGGCTTCTAACAAATGGCAAAGTGGCCTGATAACATCCTTTATACCTAATACTTTTTATCCTCTATCTGCCCAGCATTGTAGGAGCCCTAAGGCAAAGGCAGAAGGAAAAAAAAAAAGGCTGATGATTATGAACTTTCTTGGGTAGTTGTGCTTAACTTTTTAGAGAATTTGATTTATAAGGGTATTTCTTTGAATGTTTTCTTAGGAAATGTCTTCTGGATCAAAACAAAATATGTGAACACAAAATTTTAAAAAGCAAAAAAATGTCTTTAAAAATATCAGTGAGGGGGTCCGCTAGGTGGTGCAGTGGATAGAGCTCCAGCCTTGGAGTTGGACCAGAGTTCAAATCCAGCCTCAGACACCTAACACTCACTAGTTGTATGACCCTGGACAAGTCACTTAACCCTACTGCCTCATCAAAAAAAAAAAAAAAGAAAGAAAGAAAAGAAAAGAAAAATAAATTAAAAATTAAAAAAAAAATCAGTGAGTATAAAACCTTACACTTATCTAGCCACTTTATTGAAAGCTGTATGGTGTGATGGAAAAAGCATGGGCTTGGAAGACAGGATGCCAGGAAATCCTTGTTCTGCCTTTAATTTACTAGCTCTTTGACTTCTTTTGGCAAGACAGTGAACCTCTCTGAGCCTCAGTTTCCACACCTATTAAATAAGGATATTAGATTACATAATATCTAGACATGTTCAAGCTCTAATATTCCCATGATTCTTAAAATTTCCTTAGCTTGAGTTTTCTCATCTGTTCAACAAAGCAGCTGGATTGGATGATCTCCGTGTTCTTTTCCTCTTCTATTATCACATGATTTCATTGTATTATTATATCCATAGGTGATGAAACCAAGTCTCTGAATGATGAACACACTTGGTAATCAGACCCAGAACAATTGTGAATTGCTTATAAGTAATGATAGTTCCCCAAGTTCATTCTCATATATGATGTGAAACCAATTCAGATTTTCCAAGGAGGTATTTCTAATCAGAACAACTTTATTGTGTGTCATAACCAATGCCTATGATCCCAGCTACCAAGGACACTGAAGCTGGCGGATCTGTTGAGCTTGGGAGTCCTGAGCTGCAGGCTAAGACAGTTTGATATAGGCAATCAGTTTGACTTGGATATGAGGGCCACCATATTGCCCAAGCAGAGGCAAATTTGCTCAAGTTGGAAGTGGAGCAGGTCAAAGCTCCATGTTAATCATAATGGTACAAGCCTTAGAGTAGCCCCTGTACCAGGCTTAGTGAAATAGGGACATCCAGTCTTTTGTTTTGATGTCATCCTTTTTCCAAATTATTCTCTCCTTTTACCAGATAAGCTATCCTCATAACAAAGAATAAAAATCAAAAGTAGTCAATACATTAAAGGAGTCTGACATTTTTTTCCATCCCCACCTCTAAAAAAGGTTCAGAGGTGCATTTTCTCATCTCTTTTGGAGGCAACTTCCTTGGTCATTACAATTATGTAGAATTCCATTTGGTTACTATTGTTCTTTCCCTTTAAACTATGGACATGTTTATTGCAATTTCCTCAAAGGGCTTTATGAGCTATCATTCAACTTTCAGTAGAACTGGGACATATTTTATCATTTGGGAATAATTGATAGATTATCAACTTTTCAGGATGTGAGCCATATCTTACGAATGAATTTGTATCTAGCACTTAGCATTGTGTAATTCTATTTCTTCATTTATAAAACGAAGATATTAATATTTATACTTTCTATTTGTTTTGAGGACCAAATAAGAATATGGATTCAAATGTTTTATAAGTCACTAAGTTCTTTATAAATGTCAGTTTATAAAAGATAATTACTCAATACCACTGAAGTAGTGGGCAGAAACTCTGAAATTAGAGTTGGAATGCCTGGGTTCAAATCCTGATTCTGTTGATCATTAGATGTGTGATCTTGGCCAAGGAATTTAATCCTTCTGAGCTGTTCAGTTCCCTCATCTGTAACATGAGGGGGTTGAAGGAGATGACCTCTGAGGTCCCTTTCTGTTCTAAATCTATCATTTGTAAAACAAATGGGTTGTACCAAATGATTTCTCGAGTCCTTTTTAGTTCTGATATTATGTTATATTTTATGATTGCATGAATGAATGAAATTCAAAAATAAACGGAGGAATGAAGAGACCAAGGTCACTGAGCCAACTGGTGGGCAGCCAAGAAATAATATGCAGGTCTTTAAAAAAATGTATAAGCAAGTTTTAACTTGTGAGCATTAATCACTTTTACCTCTGGATGCAATCTGGTCATGCCCATTTCCCCAGGAATGTTAAATAGTGATTTGAAATGACTACAAAGTTTCTAGGAGTTATGAAAAGTCCAAGTTCCATATGACCCTGTCTTACCTTTTTTTTCCCCCTTCTTTAAAGTTGAATTTAGAGCTCAGCCTTTCTCATTCAGATGGACATTAAAAAATACACAGTCACACACATATAAAAATGCTATACTGTACTTCTTCCTTTCTCTTCTCAGCCTACCCTACTCCACGTCCATCCATCCTCAACCCCACTTTTCACAATCTATTTGCCACAGCTATAACTGTGTCCAAACCATAGGTCTGAGGAATGAGGTTCAAGCCACAGTCAGGTTTGGGGTCTGTTGACAGGAGTTGATGATAACCTCCACACACATTCCAAGAACTGGCATTTGGCTCCCTCAGCAACCACAATTGTTTCCAGAGCCTGCAGTATCAGACTGACTCTTCTGCTGGAACAGGCAAGCTAAGGGGAATTCAGGTGTCTGAGTGGAATGAACAATAGGATGCAGTCTTAAAGAGGTTGTACTCATCGCATTAGGGGGCCTGCGCCAAACACTGGTAATTGTACTGCTGATGACTACAAGTTGGGTCAAGAAGAGTCTAACCATTTATATGTGTGTGCGCGCCAAGAGCATGCAAAGTGTTGGCTCAGAATGAGGAATCACGGCTCAGGGATTTTTGGGGAAAGGGTATCAAGTTTCTTAAAGTCAGATGTTGCTGTTTTGAAGATCACTTTGAAGAAAAGGGTTTTTTTTTCCCTTTAAAGGCTCTTAATTGGTCTATCAGATAGATTTTATTGTCATAGCTCGGTTATTAAAACTATTTTATAGAATCCAATTATTTTTGCTATCTCTATCAATTATATAGTGAATGTCCTTATTATTTTAGGCCCCAGAAACAGAGTTTTCTTTTGCATAATTTTCAGAGATATTTTGCATGAGAGGCATATCATTATCATAATGAAATTGTCAAATTCTTGGTTTTGGAGTGCCAGAGGACCTGGTTTCGAATCTCAGCTTTACCGTTCCCTACCAATGCAAGCATAAGTAAATTATACATCTTCTCCATGACAGTTACCTTCTCTGTGCCCCAATTCCTCTGGAAAATGAAAGTGTTGGACTATGGTTAGATGATCCCTAAGATCCCTTCTAACTCTAGATATATGATACTATGATCTTGAGATTTCTAAGGTCCCCCAATGGTTGTATGATTTTAAATAGGAATATCCGAGATTCTTTAAGTTGGAAGAGAGCATAAAGACTTGCTTTATAGTTCTTTCTATTAGCATCCAAGCCAATCTCCTGGTTGGTGTAGATATCTACAATCTACCTGACAAACAGTCTCAGTTCATATTCTTCTAGTAATGAGAAGCTCGTTACCTCAGAAGGAAGTTGATTCTGTTTTAGGAAACTGATTGAACATTCTTCCTTATATTAAGCCTTTCTTCATAAGTGATGCATTTTTTTCTTCAGATTTTCAAGATTGTCAGATGGGTTATTGGTCATCGTTTCTTTAATAATCTGTTCTCCAATTTGCCACGGTATCGTACTCAACAAATGTAATTTACAAAATCTATCTCCTTTCTTCTTTTAAAAGCACATGCAAAATTTGTTAATTTTTAGTCCAGTGATACTACCTTTATTTTCTCCAGTTCTTCTATGAATGTTGACATCCGTTTACATCTGACTGCAAGATTGTGATTTCCTACTGCTAGATCTCCTCTTACTCTCTGCTTTATGTTGGATTATAAGTCACTTTTACTATTTTTCTTGTATTACTTTCAGTCATACTGTAGACTGGGGTTCTCAAAATGTAGTTCAGTAACTCCAGGGGGTCCTCAAGACCCTTGAATGAGGTCTACAAGGTCAAAACTATTTACATGATAGGAAGATGTTTTAATTTCTAATATAGTAAATATTGAAAGGCACAGCCTACATTAAAAAAGTTCTTTGGGGGAGAACCTCAATAATTTTTTAAAATTAAATCTGTTTTTTTTATTTTTAGTTTTCAATGTTCACTTCTATAAGATTTTGAGTTCCAAATTTTCTCCCCCTCCCCAAGATGGCATGCAGTCTGATATAGAGCCTCAATAATTTTTAAGAGAGTAAAGGGGTCCTGCAGCCAAAAAGTTTAAGAAACTGTACTGTAAATCCTTCTCCTTAATAGAGAAAATAGGAATTGAGAAGTTTTTAATCTCTTTCCTTTATATTGCTCCAAATTCACATTTTCTTCTACCAGTAACTACAAAATGCTCACAGGTATTTCTAGGGTTTTTTTTTTTAATAGAGTCAACTCATTTCACTGAGAAAGATATTACCTCATTTTCCTTTCTTCATTCCCCCCTAGTACCCATCAATGTTCACATACAATGCCATGATATGAGTAGCTAATATTAATTCTAAAACAACTTAGACATTCTTCAGACATAAAGGGTGGAAGAGGTGAATCTTATCTGAGAGTAGTCAACTATGTTGTAATCCTGAAGTAGTGCTAAGTGAAACACAATGATATAGTATTACTAGGCTAAAGCCTTTGAAAAAGTACAATGATTCTGTCAGGATCTTTAGCTTAGCATTCATCATTTTCTTCTGTCTGAACCCTAACAGGAGGTGAACATGGTGGTCATTGGCAGGACTAAAGCAAAGGCAAATTAGAAGGAAAAGAAGGACAATACAAGTTAGATCGTGGGAAAGAAGAGGAGCAAAAAGTTACATATGAAGGCAGTGGTCAAAGCCATTTGGGGGAGCTTGAGGCAGGATTCATATCCTGTTCCTCCAAGCAGTATCCCTGATAACTTAGTAAAGCAATGAGGAATGATTTTGCTGCATGAGCAAAAATCTCTGAACATTAAAGAGTGTGTGGGTTTTGTTTGTTTGTTTGTTTGTTTTGAGTACTGGATTAAGAACCCAAAGTCCCAAATTTTAATCTTGGCCCTGCCGATAACCTGCTTTGTAGTCTTGGGCTAGGCATTTAACCTCCTTTGTACTCAGTAACAATTAGGCATATACATTATTCTCTGTTTACAGAGTCTTTTCCTCACAATCAACCTTTGAGATGCTGAAGTGAGTATAATTATAGTCATTTTACAGATAAGGAAATGAAGTTCATAGAGGTTGTGACTTGTTCATCATCTGTAAAATGAAAGGGTTAGACTAGGTGATCTCCTGAGATATCTTCTACTTGTTAAATTTTATTTTTCTGTATAAGGAGTTTACTACTATACTCTAGTATAATTTACTACCACATTAATACACTTAATGCTATGTTGTCATTCAGTCGTGTCTGACTCTTCATGACCCTATTTGAGGTTTTCTTGGCAAAGATACTGGAGTGGTTTGCCATTTCCTTCTCCAGTTCATTTTACAGATGAGGAAACTGAAGCAAACTGGGTTAAGTGACTTGCCCAGAGTCACACAGCTAGTAAATATCTGAGGCCAGATTTGAACTCAGGAGGATGAGTCTTCTTGACTCTAGGCCCAGCACTCTATCCATTGTGCCACCTAGCTGTCCATGGTTTAATGCTATACATAGTTATTGTTTTGCTGTTGGCTAATTAGTCACACATGGTAAACTCTTTACATAAATGGATTCAGGTACAAATAGGAAAAAGGAAAGAAGTGATTTTGCTTTATTGAATCTTAATGGGAACATGGCTATTGAGCCATAGTCAATCAATCAACCAGTGTTTCTTCTGTACTTACTATGTGCTGAGTACTGTACTAAGAGCTAAGAGTACCAAAGAAAGGCAAGAATATTCTTTGCCCTCAAGGAGCTTACACTCTAATGACAAAGACAGAATGGAAATAGGTACATGAGGGATTCATACACAATATATGGAATATCATCTCTGAAGGGAAGGAACTAGAAGTTGGGGGTGGGGCACATGGAGGAAGGCCGCCCATAGATGCTAGCCTCTAAGATGAGTCTTGATGGATGCAAGAGATTCTAAGAAGCAAAATGATGAAGGAAGAGCATTCTAGGCACGGGGGACAGTCATTGCAATGGCATGGGAATAGGAGATGAAGTGTTAATAAGAACGACTCTGGTGCCATTTGAATTGTTATCACCAATTTAAAGCCTAATTCAGCTGCTACTTTGCTTGTTGGCCCTCACACAGCACCTTTGCTGGTAACTCTCAATTGTCTTTGTTTGGCTGTCTGTTATATTATATGCTAAGTTTAGCTCCTTCCTGTACTGCTGAGAGGCAAGGCTTTGAACTTTAGAGGCAACTCCATGAGGATAAGACTTTGAATTTACCTATATCATTCCGGGGGTGCTTTGATTTGTGAAAATTCTGCTTTTGTAATATGGTTCGTTATAAAGAGAATCCAGTTTTTAAGGTATCATTGTAAACTCTTTTTCTTTCTTCTAAGAAGTAGAAGTTAAGTGACTTGCCAAAGAATAACTTCTTCCAACCCACTGCAGATTGTCTGTTATAATACCATTGGTTAGTCCTAAGAGAGACAAGCCCTGCCTGAATTTGTCACTAGTTCCTTTAATTTCCTGTATCCTGATTGTGTTTATTTTTAATTTAAAATGTGCAAAATGTTTACCATACTCATGATAACTTGAAGCTCTGTACAGCCACCTATCAGATGGCTGTGTACCAATGAGTTCTCTTAGGAAGCGCTTAATAAATGTTTATTGAATTGAATCCTGCCACCATACTTTGCCTTTCTACCCTTCTTCCATTAATTCTTTCAACATGGTAAGTCCAGTCATCATTATATGTTAACATAGTACAGTGCCAGTAAGTAGCACAGAATAAATGTTGATGATACAATTTTATGAGTATATAGACTCATAATGGGAGGCAGCTAAGTGGCATAGCAGATAGAGTGCCAGGGGGACTCTGAGACAGGAAGACAAGAGTGAAACCTGACTCGGACACATACTAGATGTTTGCCCATCTAAGGCAAGTCATTTAATTTCTTATCATCTGTTGCCTCATAGTACCTACCTCACAGGGTTGTTGTAATTATCACGGTAAAATATATACAGCCCTTTGCAAACCTTAAGTTCTATAGAAACTCTTGCCATTATGATTCATTCAATTGGGATGACTCATACATCAGACTTGTAAACTTTTATATGAAAATCTCTTCCCAATTTATTCTTGCTTTTACCATTAGAGTAAGGCTTTCTCTTTAGAAATAAGTAACTTTTTTTTTCTAGAATCCTTGGCTGCTCCTTGGTCTCAGTTAAACTTTTTTTTCCCAAAGCCACCCATCCTTTTTTTTTCCCCCTAGCCTTATCCCTGTATCCTGTACTCAAGAGTTTCTCTGAGCTACACTCCTTTTTGCCAGAGTTATATTGGGCAGCTCCCACAAAGTTGCATTTATATTCTAACTTTTCTTTGATTTCTTAAGCCTAAGTTTCTAGAAAACATCCCAGAGTTCTTCCTTGTCTCTTCTTCAACGTCATATTTTTCAGGTCCTCATCTCCTGTCCTATTATTTTTTCTTAACAATGGTTTATCTTCATCATACCAACTTATAAACATTAGTACGTCTACCATCCAATTGTATTTTAATTACATTAACCCTGGTTTGCTGAACATTTTAATTCCCCTTCTCTCCTACCTTTTACCCCCAATCAAGGCACTTCAGCTAAATTAATTGTATCATTTTGTGAAAGCATTTCTTAGGTTTCCTCAGAACATGGGCAGCTAATTATTAGGAAGAAATGTTGAAAGGATGAACATTAGACTTTTCATTTGAAGTTATTAATTTAATGAAGTAATAGTGATAATTTGCTCTATTCTTCTTTCTTTTTTAATGTTTTTATTGGCTTTTTTTCTGCATCACTGTAATTTTTCCCAAGTATCCCTCCTTCTCTCCCCAGAGAGCCTTTTTTTTAAAGATTAAAAAAAGAAAGAAAAAGAAGAGGAAAAAAACCCAGCATATTTGATCAGTACATACAAAATCCGAAAATATGTGCAGTATGTAACCTTTGTGGAGCGCCCAGCTCAACAAAAGGGTAGGATGTGGGTGTCTTCTTATACCTCTGCTTTTAAGCCATATTTATTCTTTAAAATTTGGCAGTATTCATTTTGATTTGTGGATGTGTTTGTGTTTCTTTCTTTTTACCTTTTTCCTAATTATTGTAAATGCTGTTTACTTGGCTTTACTTACTTAAGTCTTCATCCATTCTTGTATCTTCTCTGTATTCATCACACATAATTTCTTATAGCATACTACTATTCCATCTATTTTATTACGGCATTTTGTTTAGCCATTCCCTAATGGCGCGAGGTGGTGTAGTGGATGTAGTGCTGGGCCTGGAGTCAAATCTGGACCCAGACACTTACTAGCTGTTTGACCTTGGAGAAGTCCCTTATCCCTGTTTGCCCCGGTTTCCTCATCTGTAAAATGAGCTGAAGAAGGAAATGGCAAATCATTCCAGTATCTCTGCCAAGAAAACTTCAAATGGGGTCATGAAGAGTTGGACATGACTGAAAAACAACTGAACAACAACAAAAATGGATGAGCACCTGCTTTGTTCTCAGTTCTATCCTATCTTTCCTAAAGTGCTGCTAGAAATATCTTCATATCCCATCTATATGGATAGAATAATGTTTATATATAGGAATTCAGAGCTAGCACAGTGCCTTCTATTAGCTCATTTGAACTTTATAACAACCCTATGAATTAGACATTATAGGCATCACTGTCCTCATTTTCCAGATGAAGACACTCCGCGATAGGGAAAGTTGTCACTTGCCCCAGGGTCACACATCTTGGAAATGCCAGAGATAGGACTCCAAGCCAGTCTCCCAGGCTTCCAGTTCAGCATTCTACCCACAAAGGGACCTGATGTGGCTATAGAAGTCACTCAGCAGGCATTTATTGAGTCCTTATCTATGCCAAGCAATATGCAAGGTTTTCCTTGTTGTTATTCAGTTGTTTCCAGTTGTGACTGACTCCTCATGACTCCATTTGGTTTGTTTTGTTTTTTTTTGTCTTGGCAAAGATACTGGAGTGGTTTGCCATTTTCTTCTCCAGCTCATTTTACATATGAGGAAACTGAGACAAATAGGGTTAAGTGATTTGCCCAGGGTCACATGGCCAGCAAATGTCTGAGGCCAGATTTGAACTCAGGGAGATGAGTCTTCCTTACTCCAGGCCCATCACTCTATCCACTGTGCAGCCTAGCTGTACAGAGGATAAAAGAAAGGTAAAAACAGTCCTTGCCCTTAAGGAGTGCACATTCTAATGGTGGAGACAATTTGTAAATAATTAGTACACATAAGACAAAAACAACAGTGATGGAAGGTAAACTCAGAAGGTAAAGAAGGCACTAGCAGTTTGGGGATGTGGTAGGCAATGAGAAGAATGAAGATAGGATTCAGGGACCTAGGACACCTACAGAGAATAGACTCTGATATGAGTCTTTAAGAAAGCCAGGGAAACATCATCTAGGAACCTATGTTTTAGAAAGCCCTAAATATTGTCCCCTAGCATTTTCCTAAGCCTCACTTTACACTAGGTGCTAGCTTGAGATCTGTCCTACATTAAAAAAAAAATCACCTGCCATTATAGGTCTTTTCATCCATCCCCTATGACCATTTTTCACAAAAGGTCTTGGCCAGAGACTTTGGGTCACTGGGACAATGGTAATCTGTAACAGAAATTGGAGCTACTTATTTTTATGAATGGAGGGGCCCTGGAATATATTGGAAATTTCATCAGAAGGGCAGTTGGGTTCTAAATCAATAAAATCAGAATCAACCAACATTGAGGAATATATTTAAATTGGGGAGAAGAGCCTTAAAAATCATCTAGTCCAAAGATAAAATCTTAATTTTTTATATGTGTCTGGGATCCCTTTGACCCTGTTTCAAAATCTTATTTTAAATGCATAAAATAAAACATATTATAAAAGAAAACAGTTATGTTGAAAGTTATCAAAACATTTAAAAAAGCAAATTCAAGGACCACAAATTAAGAATCTCCAATTTAGTCAAAACCCATTCTTTGATGAATAAAGACGCTTGAACCTGTAGTTGTTAGTTAATTAATAGTAGGACTGGCCCTCGAGCCCAAATTTCCAGATTCCTGTTTCAGTGCTCTTTCTCCTGAAATTCACTGCCTCTGATAGACTTTTTTTGGCCCCGGGGGGGGGGCAATTAAGGTTAAGTGACTTGCCCAGGTCACACAGCTAATAAGGGTCTGGGGCCACATTTGAACTCAGGTCCTCCTGACTCCAGGGCTGGTGCTCTATCCACTGCACCACTGATAGACTTCTGGGATTTTATTATAGCTATTTCTTCACTTGTTTTCTTCTTGAGAAACTTTGGTACTCTTAGCTCTTAGTACAGTACTCAGCACATAGTAAGTACAGAAGAAACACTGGTTGATTGATTGACTATGGCTCAATAGCCATGTTCCCATTAAGATTCAATAAAGCAAAATCACTTCTTTCCTTTTTCCTATTTGTTTTTTGCTTGTTTGTTTGTTTTCTTAAGATCAGTGAACAGAACCGTCTCAGATCCTGGTTCTCTCACTAATTTAGTTGTTGAACTTTGGACCAATCACTTCCCTTTCTAGTTGTCAGTTTACTTTCTGTACAATGAGGGATTTTTGGACTAGAGGACCTCTAAGGTCCCTTGTGGACCTAAGTCCACGCATGATGCTGAGATCTATGATCCTCCCATCCTCTCCAGCTTCAGATCATTCTTCTTTCCTCATTCTCCTGTGTGTCCCTCTTTCCTCACCTTTCAGCCCCTCCATCTGTCCCTTAAATTTCTCTGTAGCTCTTGCTCTAATGATATCTTTATATCCATATTACTCTTTATACATTCCATAACCCATCGGCTGGAGAATATATGTCTATGCTGTTTCTTTTTCCTTTTGGAAGCATCTCGTTTTCGTGGTATCCCACCAGGGGGCTCTACTTTCTGCTTTGGAAATTTCTTACAGGAAATAAGCTAGGTTTTATTGTTGTGTGTGTGTGTGTGTGTGTTTTTAACTTTATTTTAATATTTTAATTAAAAGCCTAATATACTTATTTAACTTTAATTTTAATAATTATTTTAATAATTTTAACTTTAATTTTAATAGATTTAAATATAAAACACTAATCTTTATCCATGCTTTGATGTAGGGAGTGAAATTCCATGCACAAAATAACAACTGTTTAAGGTTAAAGGTTTTGAGACTTTACAAACACTTAGAAACACATCGCTCCCTATTGGCGGGACTTCTGAGGATGCTCAAATAGCAAGTTATTTTTGTATACTAGATAGATAAACAGCCTACATTGGGCCTCAGTCCACTTGGGAAAAATAACACATGGTCAATGACAGCATTATGATAATTTCTTTTTAGTATCATTCACATTAAAAAAAACAATAAGATTGAAAGATGAGCATACAATCAATTGCCAATTTACACCATTCTATATGTACACACAAATTCACATGCATATGCTCGTGCACATACTAAAAGTTTATGTCAGCTTTTTTATGTAAGATATTGGCAAAAGGAAATAAATTAACTCTAGGTCATCAAGAAAATATGGCAAAATCTAAAGGATATTTTTGCTGTTAAACTCAATAGCCCAGAATTTTGGTTTTAATGTCTCATCTCCACTAAACTAAAAAGAAAGCATAAAAGACAAAATGATTTAAAATATTTATGTTTTTATATGTATCATATGGACTCTTTACTTTTTTTAGTGTAAAGATTTAAATATTCTTAGTCACAATACTAGGGCTGTGGTTACCAATCTAAAAACTTAAGTCTGAATCTGTGGTTGACACCCAGGGCCCCATTCAACTTTACACACTGTTATTAATGCACTCTCTACGCCCAGTTCTGTGATAGATTATGAAGACAGAAAGGTAAAGAAAACTCTCCCTTCCCTCCAGGAGTTGCAGTATATCATGGGCATAGTTAAGTACATAAACTATAAATACAAAGTAATTTGGATGGGCATCAATAACTGGGTCAGTCAAGAAAAGCAAGAAAGCTAGGTATTCAAAAGAGATAAAGATGAGAGAGGGAGAACATTCCAGATAATTGGGGATGTGGGTAGGTTGGGGCAATTTGGCCAGAATCCGTGAGAGACGCCAGCCGATTTCTCTTCTTTCTTCCTTCCTTCTTTTCTCTCTCTCTCATACACACGCATATTTTGAATTTGTGTCTTTTATTTCTTTTTTTAAATTCTCTTGAGAGAAAAACATTATGTAAAGATTCATTACCATTTCTATTATAGCAATATTGTAATCTTCAGAAATAAAATAATTATATTGGACTCCTTTGCCAGGGTTTGGGATGTTTAATGAATAGCCTTTCTCAAGCAGTAAACATTTCAGCAACTTGGACAAAAAAAGGGATTATAGGATCACAGAGCTCGAAGGTTGCGATGAGGCCATCTCCTCTTCTATGATCTACAATAAAATATGCATACATTTTACCATTACATCAATTCCCAGTTAGGGGAGGGTTGTTTGTTATTTATATCCTACAATTAACTTGTGGGTAACTGGTCTTTTAAAGTTGATTTTTTTTTTTAAGTTTAGCATATGTATTGCTCACTCCAGGCATGGAAAGGATTGTGCACCTTCTCCCAGGGAGAAGGGATGAAGTGATGACAGATTTTGAAACAACAGAAGGCCCTAGTGAAATGGTCAGGTCATTTTGGGCGGGACTTATTGGTATTATAATGTACTTTGATTGTTTGTCATGCAGTTGGGTTCATTTAAAGAGTAAAGGGAAGTCTGGGCTCTGGCAGAAGCAAAATGCAGCTGGAGTCAGAAATAAAGATTCCCAGTAGTCAAAGGTAATTTTTTGTAGGCTGACTCCACCAAATTTCAATATATTCAGGCCAGAGATGAAAAGAAGTTGTAAGACAAAACTTGGGGATTGGGGATCTAGGCAATGTGAGCCACCCCTAAAGTATTACATGTGGTTATTACCGCAAATATACGTAGCCCTGGGAGAAACATAGATGACTGAGAAGGGGTTTGGGCTTAAAACATTTCAAGGCAAGTAAGATTTGGAGCTGGACGGGACCTTAAAAGAGCTAGTCCAGCCCCCTTATTTTACAGATGTGGCCCAGGGTAAGCGATTTGCCCAAAGGTACACAGTAAGTAACAGAGGTGAGACTGGAACACTAGCTATTTCCTCCAGGCTTCTGTGTGGATATTGAGAAGCTGTTTATTTGTTCGGGGAGTGGTAAGTTGTAAAGGTGGAGGTCCCAGACCAAGCCAGAAAACGGTCTCCCCGAATTATGATTAGGTGGCTTTTTTTTTAAGGGGACACGAGAAGAGAGATGGAGGTAAAAGAAACGCTTTGCCTGAGCTACCTTTTCAAACTGCACATTTCTCCTCCTCCTCAGTTTCAGGAGTTCAAATTTCACTAAACCTGATTGCTCTGTGGCTCCACCCTCGTGTTTACATTTCATCCCCCTTTTTTGGTTGAATCAAAGTCTCATGCTTATCCAATAAGATCAGTTACCTTCAGCAATAGCTAGAGGAGGGAAACCAAGCCTTATGTGTGCCCTGTGAAGTGGGGAAGCTCTCCCCATGCCTGTGCCTTCACTTCTGGTTTCAAGCTGGCCTCAAGGAATCTGTCTGACTAGTCGGAGCCGGAAAGAGCCGGGGGTTTTCAGAAAGGAGGTAAGTAGGCAAGTGGAGGTGGTGGGTGGATGCACCTTCTTTGTCGCTGAGCTTGAAACCGAGCCAAGCAATGTCTCTGAGCCTTGCCCGTAAGCTAGGCTAGTGGAGTTCAGATGTCTGAGCTCAGCCGAGAAGGGAGAAAGAGGGTGAGGGAAGTCGTCGGGGAAAAAAAGTCTAACCTGGCAAGAAAGAATGTGGCTCTGAACTAGTCCAAGTTTGCCGGAGGGAAGGAATATTTGTTTGTAAGACAGAAAACTGATCCTGGTCAACCTGTTTGAGAGGGATCAAAGATGCTAAAAAGAGATGTTTCTATTTGTGTCACCTCGGTCCATCTTTCTGGGTAGACTAGGTCTAAGCATTTCTTATTGGGGTGCCAATACCCAGTGTTTACCTAGCTGACTTCAGTCTGAATGTGTTTTCGCATGTTGTGAGTAACTAGAAAGGGGATAACTTTAGATGAGGCACAAAAGCAACATGTGAGGAGATATGCCATGTATGTATGTGTGTATATATATATATATATATATATTCATAATTCAGCCTTCAGACATTTATGGTTCAATTAGGGAAGTACTAGTGAGTAAAGTCCTGGAGGACAGATGAACTGCTGTATGTTAGCTATTGAGCCGTAACTTTTTATGTTAGTTATTCTTTTTGCATTAGTCATATCTACAAAAACATACAGACAGACCTACCCTATGAATTCAGGCTTTCATTTAAACAGCCTTCCTAATGCTTATACTGTAAACTGTTGGTAACACTTGGATTCATGGCTCAGGATCAGCTAACAGTGTTTCTGAAGTTGGGGGGGTAGTGAGGAAGGGATGGTAGTTAAGTGAACTGTTTCCTTTATCTGTGAAGTTTGGGGTGGGGGAGTGATGGTGATAGTTAAGCGAACTGTTTCTTTCATCCAGATAAGGTGGCTTCTAACCCAGTTGAGGATTCTACCTCCAGCATTTCACACTCTCACTTGGCTGCATATTTTTTTTTGGATAGCTAGTATGTGTTTCTCCAACAGTTTTACAGCCTGCTGCTTCCTTGGAAAAAATGAGCACAGAGCTGAGCTTTGCACAGAAGTGAGATATTTTTCCTAGGCCAATTTGGCACTGTGCTCTTAGCAAGGTGCAACAGATCTAAGTGGTGCTGGCCAGGACACCCCTTGTTACCTTCTTTGGGATCTGTCTCTTCGATCTTTGTAAAGCATAGATATATTGTTACCTGTTTTGAATTCTACAAGAAGTAGATCTTAAAGTGTTAAGACTGAACTATTAAGAGATATCTGTCTTCAAGCTGTTATTCAAGAACATCTCTTAAGAAAACGAACAGTTCAAGTGGTTAAGTTATATAGAGGCAAAATGCCAAAGTTTTCAAGCCTGTGGGATTCTTAGCAGTTTATCATCATCTTCTGGTTTTAGTAAAAAGAAAGAGAAAGTTCATTTGATCTGAGTCTGTAATATATTAAAGTCACAGTGTCTCTGATTTTTGTAGATTAAAGGTAACATTTTCTAAGGTTAAAGTTGGATATATAATTCTACAGCTTTGATTTTCTATGGAATGAAAAATAATCCTACACTAATTAAGTGAACCTTTAATTATTCAGAAGCAGGGCAATATGTTTTTTATAAATCTGCTTACTCTATTTGCTATGGGTTTTATTTGCTGTGTAAGGATTTCTGTTATCCAGAAGTGTGGTTTTGTAGAGAGATTGCTGTTTAGTAGTAGTAATGCCAGGATAATAGAAAGAAATTTAGGGAATTGTGATTTAGTCTGAAAATTCATAGTTTGTTGGAACATGAGGAAGGCATTGTGGTTGAGGGAAGTCTTTTTCTGATGTCACGGGTCACATTTCAGCACCAGGATTTGTTATCTAGGTCGTCATATAAGCTTTAAAAAGTTCATGAAGAGGGGCAGCTAGGTGGCGAAGTGGATAGAGCACCAGCCCTGGAGTCAGGAGGATCTGAATTCAAATCCTGCCTCAGACACTTGACACTTACTAGCTTTGTGAGCCTAGGCAAGTCACTTAACCCCATTGCCTAGCCAAAAAAAAAGTTCATGAAGGGAACCAAGCACTTAGGAACTGTTCTTTGAATCAGGTCTTAACTTCAAAAAGTGAGGCTCTGAACTTTCATCTGATGTCTCTAAAATAGGAAGCTTTATTCAATATAGTTCAACAAATATTTCCTTGCATAGCACTGGAAGGAGAGTTGAGAGATGGAGATTGGATCCTGCCCCTGCCTTTTAGTGGCTGTGTGACTCTAGACGAATATCTTAAATGCTCTGAACTCATTGTCTTTAAAATGAGGATGATGAACTCCACAGGGTTGTTTGAGGATCGACTGAAATGAGATTATGCAAAGAACTTAGCTATATTTAGCTATTTTATATACTATCTACTATTTTATATTATACTTTAGCTATTATTGCACATACTAGGTACTCAGTAAGTGTTTTGTTCTACTACCAGCCGTAGTAACGATGTGACCTTTTTTATAGCTTAAAATTTGCCAATACCAGAGTTACATCAATGCTTCTGTCTAGGTTGGAGCAAAATCTCATGGATGTTTTTGAATGTATGATTCTGTATTTTCTGTAATGCTAACTCTTTCAAGGTGAATACATGATAGTCTAATTTATGATTATTGTAGTTACTCCTGCCAACAAAAGAGTACATTTGTGAACTTCCTGTTCATGGGATGATAGACCTCCCCCAGAGTCCCAGAAATGATGTGACAGAGCATAGGAATGCCTCGAGAAGGCTCTTTTGACTAGTGGCACCGCACTACCCTGGGACCAAAGTTGTCCGTGGCCTTCGGCAACCACAGTCTTTCCTTGATTGCCTCTTTGGGGTGTTGAAGACAGAGATTCTCAGTTTGGGCCAGGCTGAAACTCAATGAAAGCAGAGGAAAAAAAAATGGAGGGCTCAGGAAGATTTACCTTCCTTCCTTGTTTCCAGGGAAGGAGCTGAACTCAGGGCTGAGATCCGCAAAGCCAGAAAGGGAGTATTAGGTCAGTAAGGATCATAGATATATCAAAAAGAGTGCATCACAAAGACTTTGGAAATGTCATTGGAACTTGAGAGTTTGTTTGGAAGTTCCATCCAGACAGTCCAATTTCCTGCATATTATTGACCAAACACGGTGTACCCCTCTACCAGGGAAGTAAGTATGAAGCTTACAGAGTTTGTCCATGAGGGAGAAAGGGCAGCTAGTGTGTAAGCAGATCAGAAAACGACAACTCACGCTTGTATTGACTATGATTTACATTAACATAGGGCTATGTTCATCTCATCTGTTGTAGGTAGGTAGAAGAAGTATTGGCTTCTGCATTTTATAGGTAGAAAAAATGTTAAATGAATAGAAGCTAAGTGACTTGCCCAAGATCACACAAAAGTATATGTCAGAGAAAGGACTTATAACAAAAGTTAAAAATGAGGAGAACGGTTCATCATGTTAATGACAGTATTGGAAAAAGTCCGACATTAGGCACAGGGTTCCATGCCCATTGCCCCCAACCTTTGCAAAGAATTGGGCATGAAGTGTCTTCTCATGGCTTTTCTTTGGGACCAAGTTTAGATCTATAGAATGGCAGCTAGGTGGTACAGTGGATAGAGTTCTGGGCCTGGAATCCTCTTTCTGAATTCAGATTTGGCCACAGACATTTACTAGCTATGTGACCTGGGCAAATCACTTAACCTTATTTGTTTCAGTTTCCTCATCTGTAAAATGAGCTGGAGAAGGAAATGGTAAATCACTCCAGTATTTTTACAAGAAAACCCCAAATGGGGTCACAAAGAATCTGAAGCAACTGAACAACAACAAATTAGATCTATTGAATGTTAAAGATATACCAAAAAAATTATTTTATAGAGCTAGAAAAAATAATAAAATTCATCAGAAAGAACAAAAGGTCAAGAATATCACGGGAATTAATGAAAAAAATGCAAAGGAAGGTGGCCTTGTCATACCAGATCTAAAACTATTATAAAGCAGCAATCATCAGAACCACTTGGTACTGGCTAAGAAATGGAGTGGCATATCAGTGTAATTCTATTAGGTAGACAAGATACAATAGTAAATGACTGTAGTAATCTACTGTTTGATAAACCCAAAAACTCCAGCTTCTGGGATAAGAACTTGCTATTTAACAAAAAAAAAATGCTGGTAAAACTGAAAAATAGTATGGCATAATCTAGGCATAGACCAGCATCTCACACCCAAACCAAGATAAGGTCAAAATGGGTACATGATTTAAACATAAAGGGTGATACCATAAACAGATTAGGAGAGCAAGGAATAGTTTACCTGTCAGAACTATGAAGGGGAAAAAAATCTTATGACCAGACAAGACATAGAGAACATTATGAAATGCAAAGTGGATCATTTTGATTACATTAAATTAAAAAGGTTTTGCATAAGCAAAACCAATGCAACCAAGATGAGAGGGAGAGCAGAAAGATGGGAAACAATTTTTACAGCCAGTGTTTCTGATAAAGGCCTCATTTCTCAAATATATAGAGAACTGAGTCAAATTTATAAGAACACCAGTCATTCCCTAGTTGATAGGTCAAAGGATATGAACAGGCAGTTTCCAGATGAAGAAATTAAAACTATGTATAGGCACATAAAAATGCTCTAAATCAATATTGATTAAAAATGCAAATTAAAACAACTGTGTGGTACCACCTCACACCTATCAGATTGACTAATATGACAGGAAAGGAAAATGATAAATATTGGAGAAGATGAGGAAAATTGGGGCACTGATGCATTGTTGGTGGAGTTGTGAACTAATCCAACCTTTCTAGAGAGCAATTTGGAATTATGTCCAAAGGGTAACCAACTGTGCATACCCTTTGATCCAGCAATGCCATTATTCGGTCTGTATCCCAAAGGTATCATAAAAAAGGGAAAAGGACCTATATGTACAAAAATATTTATAGCAGCTCTTTTTGTGGCAGCCATGCATTGGAAATTGAGGGGATGTCCTTTAATTGTGGAACTGGCTAAACAAGTATGTGAATATAATGGAATACTATTGTGCTTTAAGAAAAGATGAGTAAGCATATTTCAGAAAAACCTAGAAAGACTTACATGAACTGATGCTGAGTGAAGTGAGCAGAACCAGGAGAACATTGTATACAGTAACAACAACATTTTATGATGATCAGCTATGATTGACTTAGCTTTTCTCAGCAATGCAATGATCCAAGAGAATTCCAAAAGACTTATGATGGAAAATGCTATCCACATCCAAAGAAATATCTATGGAGTCTGAATGCAGATTGAAGCACACTATTTTCACTTTTTTTGTTTGTTTTTTGTGGCTTTTCCCTTTTGTTCTGTTTTTCTTTCACAACATGGCTAATGTGAAAATATGCATAACTGTATCAGATTGATTGCCATCTTGGGGAGAGGGAATGGGAGGAAGGGAGAAAAAATTTGAACCTCAAAATCTTATAAAAAATGAATGTTGAAAACTATCTTTACATGTAATAGGGGAAAAATACTATTTACAAAAAAAAGTGTTTAAGATGGAACTGTTCGTTTTTATTTTGTTTGTTTTTTGTTTTTTTGTTTTCATTTTTTTTTTTTTTTTTAGGCAGTTGGGCTTAAGTGACTTGCCCAGGGTCACACAGCTAGTAAGTGTCAAGTGTGTGGTCTGAGGTCAAATTTGAACTCAGGACTTCCTGACTTCAGGACCAGTGCTCTATCCACTGCGCCACCTAGTGCCCCTAGATGGAACTGTTCTTAGAGATCATCTAATTCAACCCTCTGAAATAATTCGTGGGGAAACCGAGGCCTAGTGGAATTAACTTACCAAAGTAGTTAACATACATTATTTCATTTGATCCTTACCCATTTACCTGTGAGAAAGACAGAGCAAATTGTATTGCCCTAATTTGGGAAACGTTGAACCTGAGGCTCAGAGAGGTTAAGTCACGACTTCAAAATTTACTCTTCTACTCAAAGACAGAACTGTGACTCCAATGCAGGTGTCTTCACTCTTAATTAGCTAACATTTACTAAGAGTCTACTTTGTATTATTCACTATAAGATATAGCTCTGGGGTACAAAAAGGGGACCAAGGAGTACCTTCCCTTAAGTATCTTACCTTCTAATGAGGGAGACAACATGGGCATCCATCCATCCAGACACATGGATATGTATACATATACACAAAACGCATATAAAACAGAAACCAGGCAACTTTAGTGAAAAGGCCTGATGCGGAAGGCAGCCTTTGAGCTGAATCTTGAAGGAAGATTTATGACCTAAACACCTGGTATCATCTTTAGTACAGGGGATTCCAAGAGGTGGTAGTGGGGAGGAAGAATGCGTTCTCGGCATGACAGACAGCAAGAGGAGGGGAGATTGAGTGCCATGGATGAGGAGCAGGAAGGACACTGACGAACAGAAGTGTATCTTGAGGGACTTATTTGTAATAAGGCTGCAGAGGTTGGTGGGAGCTAAGTTGTGATCAACTTGAAACACCAAACCAGAGGACTTTATATATGATCCTGAAGGTCATAGGGAATCTCTGGGTATATGTGGGTGTTGGGGGAGAGGAGAAGAGATTGAGGAGGTTGATGTAATCAGACTACTCTTTGGGAAAATCATTTTGGTGCCTTTGTAGAGGATGGATTGGAGTTAGGAGGAATTTCTGGTAGGGACACAAATTAGGAGGAATGTCCAGAGCATTTCCTTTTAAATGATACTCAGGGGTTATTGAATTTTAACTGAATTTATTTTCGTATTGCTATCAGCTTAAACATGATTCCAATTTTCTTTTTTTTCTTTTTTTTTTAAGATTTTGAAAACTAGCTAGCTTGTATATCATGATTTAAGTGTTATTTGAAGTGATCAATGACTTCCAGAAGTTTTTATTTTAGAAAGAAGGCATTAAAAAAAAAAAACCAAAACCAAACCATGACTTCATATTTTAGTGCATGCTGCCAAATATTATCTCATTTTATTATAATTTCATGTACCTTATTTATACACCATGCTAGGATATTTCTGCCATGTTTCCATAATGGATGTTGTAATACTTCTTTCTTTCTTTTCATGCTTTTTTTTAAAGTGTGTGATGGTACTTAACATGCTCTTTCTTCTCCTGCCCCAACATAGTCCTGTCTCTGGAAAGCTATAGTTGTAAGAAATGTGAACTTTCGAGTTAAAGCACATTGGAAACAAATATTGCCATCCACCCTCATGTAAACTGTTTCACTATGGTGAATTCTGTTTACTGGGCGGTACAGTGACTCATATTCATGGTGAGGTGAGTAGGACAGTGCTTACTATATGTGGTGTTTCTGAGGTAAGGCACTAATTTGGGTTTGGCACTTATGAAGGAACATGTGTTCAGAGAAATATTGCCTTATTCCTCTGCAGTAATTCGGGGTATGTTGCAAAGATCAGTGACCTTTGTAATCCTCAAAGGTCAATGAACCATTCATTTCTTCCCCATCCCCACCCTGCAAAAAAAAAAAATTATATATATATATATACAGTAATATATACTTCAATACAATATACAATTTGATATACAATGTAGTCTAATCAGTTCATATTCTCTTAGGAAAGCATAAAACATTGAGATCATCTGCTTTTTAAATTAAAGACAGGGAACATAAAGGATTTTGGATAAAAGGATGAAGATATTATCTGAAAGGGGAAGATATGGGGTGGGAAGAATAAGAGGCAGTAAAGGAGGGAGAAAAGACAAGGGGAGAGAGTGCTTCCTTCATTGGATTGTTAGGTGATTTTGTGGATCTAAACATCCCCTAGTCAATGGGGTTTCATCCACTGTCACCATGCTTTGAAATGCTAATTAGCTCAGCTTTCAAAGCCCTAAATAAATGTTTATTGAATGAATTAACTGATTAATCATTGTTCTCTCCACTCTTAAACTGCCTTAATCTTTAAACCTTGAGAGGTGTTTTTCTGAATGAAACTGAGCAAAGCAGCACTCTAAAAGAGAAAATGATCCTTGGGCTTCTAGGTGGGGTAGCCAGAGTGCTCTCTCTGCCTTGTTCTATAAAATCACACTACACTTCTTTAAAATATGTTGATATATTTTTAGTAAAAACTAACCAACACTGAGTCTGAGAATTTATTCAGTGTTCTGTAGCCATAATTCCTAACCTCTCAGAAGAAGGGACAGAAGAGTGTTTTCATATCTTTTCATAGGGGTCAAGCTTGGTCATTATAATTACTTTGTGTTTTGTTCTTAATATTTACAATGTTGAATTGTTATATATTGCTTTCTTCATTATGCTCACTTGGTTTTATATGGGTTCATATAAATCTTATGTTTTTCTGAATTCTTCATATTCATCATTTCCCATTGCACAGTAGTACTCCATGACATAAATGAATGAATGAATGAAGCATTTATTAAGTACTATGTTAAGTGCTGGGGATATACATAGAGAACTAAAACAACCCTACTCACAAGGAGCTCCTATGCTAAGTGCTGGGGATATACATAGAGAACTAAAACAACCCTACTCACAAGGAGCTCCTATGCTAATGGAGGAAGACCACACATTTTGATGGTTCTGCTACAAGTTAGGTGGAAAAGTCCCATGGTCCTTATGGTAGAGTGATAATGCATTATACACATTTACCACAGTTTATTTAGAGGCCACCAGGTAGTACAGTGAATAGAGCTCTGGGTCAGGAGTCAGGAAGGCCGGAGTTCAACTTTGAGCAAGCTAGCTATATTGTCCGTGGGCAAATCACTTAACCTCTTACAACCTCAGTTTCCTCAACTGTAAGATGGGGATAATAATAACACCTACATCACAGGGTGGTTGTGAAGGTCAAATGAGTTAAAGGGCCTTGGCATATATTAGGAACTTAATAAAATGCTCCTCCCCCCACCTCCTGCCAGCTTCTTTTTTTTCTACTCATTTTCTAATTGATGGGCATCTACTTTGCTTCCATTTCTTTCCTCTACTACAAAAGTACTAAATATTGCTCTAAATATTTTGGACTGGCTTTTCTTTCTGTCTTTGACCTCCTTGTAGTACATACAGCTTTCTGAATTCCTTACAAATATGTTATAGAATCCCTGCCCTCTTGGCACGGATATTACTGGGAACCACCCTGTTTGTTATGTTGTGACCTTAGATCACTGGTTGAAGATAGTAGTTTAAAGCCTAGACTTGATACCTGCATGATTATTGGCAAATCACTTAATGTCTCATCCTCAGGATCACAGGATTTAGTGCTGAGAGAAACCTTAGAGATCGGGTTTCCAGTCCTGGAATATGTATACCAACAGAGAATAGGACAAGCTTGTTAAGGGGCAAAGGCGGGGAATTAATTAATCATTTTACATTTTTTCTTGTGGGTAATATGCATGGTAAACTCTAACATTATTTACTTTTCCTATTGAAAAGGAAATATGAGAAAGTTTTTTGAAAGTCAAGTGTTTGGGGACTAGAAAAGGTTGGGAACCTGTGCCCTAGTCCCACTACTTCATTTTACAGGTGAGAAAACTGAGGAGGAGAGAGCCTAACAGACTTGTCCAAGGTTTCCTTTCTTATAAAATGAAAACATTAATACTTGCACTCCCTACCACATAGGGCAAGGTTTTTGTAAACTGCAAAATGTTGTAGAACTCTGATTTATCATATAAACTAATCATTCAATAAAGTCCTGCTTAGAATCTGGAGACGAAGAATTCCCAATTTATGCCAACAGAGAACAAGACTCTGGTAGGCATTACCAACTAGCATTCTGTGATACTGTGATTTGAGGTGTTAACATTCCAAGCTCTTCTTAGCCTATGCTCTGGAGTGTAGAGGGACTCAAAATGTTTACTTTCTGGGACCTAAAATAATCTCTCTAGCTAAAATGGCCAAGCATCTAGAAAAGGTAGGAGTGATGAATGCCAAGTTCTAACTGTGCTATATGACAGTTTCCAAGAGGGAACCTTTAAATATTTAATTATTAAAACCCTTCTTGAAAATATGTTCTAGTTTCCATTCAGAATAATGCTGGCTAGCCCCAAGAACCTGCTGAGGTTGATCAATTATTTTTCTATAGTCACAGAAAACAAACAAACCAAAACCAGGGCTTCTCATTAGTTCCTAAGGCATTGAATCTTCCCTTTAGAATTTCTGGTGAATATTCCATTATATTTGTACTTTCAGATAGCTTATTTTCTATCATTCATTTGTCTTTTGATCTTAACATAAATACTGGTGAGAGAATGCTAACTTTTAATTAGTGAAACTTGGGTCCAATTCTTACCACTGTTCCGTAGTGGTTGTGTGGCCTGTACAAAGCCACTTGACCTTTCAGAGCTTAGGCAATTCCATGAGAACGTCAAAGGGCCATTTGAATTCAATGGAGGGTCCCTCTTCTGTGAGTTGTCCCCATTCTGATGAAAAGACTGCTTTGGACTCCAAAAAATGGGGAAGGGGCAGGGCCAATTTTTAATATTCTGTTGGTGAGTTAAAATAGGAAAAGGGTTAGAATGTAGAACAACTTCCTTTACTCCCCATAGCCAATCTTGTCAATTTTTTGCTTCTGTGATATCTTTCTCAGTCACTGCTTTCCATCCATTCACACAGTCGTCACCATCATTACCTCTCACCTGCCCTAATGCTGTAGCATCCTAATTGCTCTCTCTCCCTAAAATCTCTTCCCCCCTCTCTAATCTATCCTCCACAAGGCTCCTAAGGTAGTATTTCTAAAGGGCAGGTCTAACTGACTATGCCACTCCCTTGCTCAATAACACACCCCTATTGTCTCTATGATAAAATTTGAACCTGTTTGGCATTTCAAGCCCTTCCCAAACTGGATCCAGCCCACTTTTTCGGAGGTATTACACACTTTTTTACACTCTGTGATCCAGCCAAACTGAACTTCTTTCTTTTCCTCACCACAGACTCTCCATTTTCTATCTTTGTCCTTTTACACAGACCATACCCTTTCTTACCTGTGCCCTCCATTCATGTAATGCATTTCTGTCTCACCTCTATAGCTTAGAATATTTTATTTCCTTTCAAGTCCAGGTGAAACCTCCCCTCCTGTGTGAGACCTACCTTGATCCCCAGCTGCTAGTGCCTTCCCCCCAGATTACCTTGATATGTGTATGTTCTTCCTGCCAATAGAATTCAAGCTCCTTTAGGGCTGAAGCTGTGACAGCTTTGTATTTGTACCTCACCGCCTACTGTGCTACTTGGCACAGATGCCTGCTAAGTTCTTGTTCATCCATTGCTTGCTTGAGTGAACCTTGGTTATTTTTGTTTTTTAAATAGTACTATGTTTGGAAATATAGAAAACCTACAAAGAGATTTCCTTCCATTTACATTATATAGATATTTTATATGTCACATATAAATATATGTATTTACATAGATATTTGCATATTGTCTTCTTCATTAGAATGTGAACTACTTGAGGGCAGGGACCATTTTTTGCCATTAGCATTTAGTACAATCAATACTTAGTACAATGCCTGGTATGTAGTGTGTATGTATGTGGGTATGTGTATATATATGTGTGTACATATATATGTACATATGTGTATATATGTATATATGTGTGTGTGTGTGTATGTAAATTCATAATGATTGCCTTTTAGGCACTATATAATTTTTCTCTTTGTATTTCCAGCCCTAGCACAGTGCTTGTTGACACAAAGTAGGCAGTAAATGTTTGGTGATTGTATTCAGTTTTCTTTTGCTGGCTAAAAATATATTGCCAGTCCCAATTCAGAAATACAGGAATATATCTCACTGCTATTCTGGAACAAGAGCCTCTTGGACTTACTCCATCAGTGGCTACCACTTCTGCAGCTAGAGACACTAATATCACCCTACCCCTAAACACTGGAAATCAGACCCCCTCGGAAACCTCAATTACAAAAGCCCCCAAGGAAGCCACCTTAGCTTCTATTGTTAGAGCTCCTACCTTTGAGACATTTGAAGCCACACCATTTCATGTCTCTGCCCCTGTGAGATCCTGCTGTCTCTACAGTCAGAAGAAGAATTCTAGAACTCAAAAGGCACTTCTGAACAGAGGTTTATAGGCTTTCCCTGTGGCATCTCAAGGTGGTAGTGGCCTACTTGATTGTTATCAATTAAAGACTGCTCATAAGTAGTTAATCTTTGAAGTATAGGTTCTGGACAGTTGTTTGTAGTCAGAAATTATTGATGCGCTATTTGGACTGTATTTTGATTACATATTAGAGGAGCTATTTTCCAATTGATTGTTGGCTTTATATTTATAGCAATAAAGCACTAATCCATTTTATCTCATCATTTATGGCAAATTATTTTTCTTTTATTAATCTCTCCCTCCCACTCACTCACTCCTTGAGCAATTAAAAAAGAACACACTGAAAAATAAAGACCTCAATACCCAGTCATGGCAATTTATAAAATTGGCAATATAATAATTTTCAGTGATGTTTCTGATCATTTAATTATTTCTGATCATGTGTAGTATAGCAGTCAAGATATGTCCTCCCTTGGGGCAACTAGGTGGTGCAGTGGATGGAGCACTGGCCCTGGAGTCAAGAGGACCTGAGTTCAAATCCAGCCTCAGACACTTGACACTTACTAGATCTATGACCCTGGGCAAGTCACTTAACCTCATTGCCTAGCCCAAAAAAAAGAAAAAAAAAAGATATATCCCATTTATATGCTCCATTATAGCATTGATCAGTGGTCTGCTTGCCCATTAATTTCAGTAACCATCTGAAGAGTCTTCATTTTCACATGAAATTCCACAAATAGATACAGGATGGTGATGATGGAAGCAGGAATCATGAATACTTAAAAATCACATTATATGTATGAGAAAGTAAGTTAGGTGATTCTTTTAGGTGATTTGCAGAATGATTTTGTGGGTTGGCTCAAGCGTTTAAGAGTTTAAAACTCAATAAGTCCATATATATACTTGCAAGTTATCTTTCACAGAAACCTGGTGTGGGCATGAGTGACCTTATAGAAGGCACTTTAACTTTGCCATCCAAATCTAACCCTCCAAATCTCTAGCCCTGTTTGCTTCTAAGTCTCTTCTGAATGCTGTTTTCTCCGTGTCAATGAAGATCATCACTTTTTAGAATTGAAATGTTTTTGAGGTTTTTAGCATATGATATTACTCTCTCATACCCCCTGTCATACACGCATACTTGTGTCTGTAGACACATGTGCGCACATACGCGCGCGTGTACACACACACACACACACACACACACACTCCTCCCCCATTCTCTTATATTCCATCTTGTCATATTTACATGAAACTGTTACATGATTGCTCACCTTGAGCCAGCTACTCACCTCCTTTTATTACATCCACTGTGTAACACGATCAGGTTTCTCTGTTATTAGTAAAGCCAAAATAAAAAGGAAGCACAATTCACATTCATTTGGTTATTCCTGTATGTGTTCTGACATGCTGTTTAGGAGCACTTGCTTTTGATGGAGTGCCTGACATATCTTCAGGCTTTACAAAGGGGGGTGGGGGGAGAAGCCCCACCAGTCATTGACCCTTGATAATGCATTTAGCATGAACCGACGGACCAGGAGCCCTGAGACACATGCTTGAAGCATATCTCCTGAACATTTCAAAAGCCATGTTCAGCCTGTTGTGGAATGTGTGTTCATCATGTTTCACAAATCCCAGGTGCCCAGAGAGTGTGGGTTTTCAGATTTTGTTATCGTATGACCGCAATTTCATCGCAAAGTAAAATAAAGCAGAGATGAAGAAAACACAGTTGGCCGTACGCTCTTTGAGCTGATGTTTTTGTTTGCCTTCCTCAACTTGTTCTGAGACTGTGTATGTGTGTGTGTGTGTGTGTGTATTTACTTAATGAGACCTTTGTTATGAAGTGAAAGGTGTAGCTTAGGGTGATAAAAGAGTGCCAGGCTGTGGTTCTCAAAGCATGGTACTTTTCTAAGCCGATGGATTATTAAATGCATTAGTCACTGTTGTAATATTAAAATGTTTACCTCTTCAACTCTAGAGATGTTTTAAACTTTTATCTAATAATACCTTTTTTTTTTTCTCTCCACCAATCCAGTGTTACACACCCAAGGTCCAATTGATGGCAGCCTTTATGCTAAAGTGAGAAAGAAGAGCATCTCTGACAACAACATCCCAAGTGGGACCCAGGTCGTTCCGGTAACCAGCAGCCCTGATCACAGTGACCATACCTTGTCTGTTAGCAGTGATTCAGGCCACTCCACTGCCTCGGTCAGGACAGACAAGACTGAAGAGCGCTCAGCTCCAGGCACCAAAAGGGGATTGAGCCCGCAAGAAAAGGCAGAACTGGACCAGCTCCTCAGTGGGTTTGGATTGGAAGATTCTGTAAGCTCCCCAAAGGATATGACCGATGTCCGGAGTAAGTATAGTGGGACTCGTCACGTAGTGCCAGCCCAGGTTCACGTGAATGGAGATTCCAAGCTGAAAGACAGGGAGACAGACATCCTAGATGATGAGATGCCCAATCATGACTTACATAGCGTGGACAGTATTGGGACTTTGTCCTCTTCAGAAGGTCAACACTCCAGCCACCTTGGAAACTTTACCTGCCATAAAAGTAGTCAAAATTCTCTCTTATCAGATGGGTTTGGGAGCAACACTGGGGAAGACCACCACATTGCCCTTGCTCCAGACCTGGGCATCGGTGTAGATCCCCTTTATGAGCGATCATTTGGAAATGGTGAGCCCAAGCAGGTTCAGCAGCTCTTGAGGAACCCTACAGTGTCATCTCAGGCACCAGCCTATGGACAGGGCACCTATTCCACTCAGACCTGGGTGCGCCAACAGCAACTAGTGGCAGCACATCAGTACAGCTATGCAACAGATAGTGAGGGGAGGTTTGCCATCCACAACTCTTCAGAGAATTCCAACTATGTTCCAGTCCAGCCCAGGATTCCACTAACTCCCACAAGAAGCTCCAGCAGCAGGGATGCTGTGCAGAGGGGCTTAGGTAGTATATCAAATCCTAATGAAGTACCCCAGCACTCTTACCCAGAAGGTTTCAAACCTAGGTTAACGCCGGAGAAAGAGATAAATGGGGTTGATATGGGATTGAATGCAGGAATTTTACCAGGATCTCCAACTCTGGATATTGACCAATCCATCGAACAGCTCAATAGGCTGATCTTAGAACTAGACCCAACATTTGAGCCCATCCCAACTCATATGAATACCATGACAAGTCAAGCAAATGGATCTGCATCCCCTGACAGCAAAGTGGGAGGAGGACTACAGGTGAACCACAGATTTCTTGAGAAAGGAGAGAATATAAGCAGGAATTCCAGCCAACATGGTAAGTTGTTGTAGTCATGTGCTACTGGAATGCCTTTCCCATGTTCTTTTAGTTTTTACAGGAGAAATTTAGGGTATCTCTTGTTTGATTTATATGAATATCAACAATAAGAGAGCATTTCTCTCAGAATGTTATTTGATCATAATTTATGACACAAGAGGATGCAGTGGGGCAGAATGGGAAGAACATTTGATTGAGAGTCAAAAGGCCTGGCTTCTGGGCCCATCTCTGCCAACTTCTCAGTGGTAGAACCTTTTTGGACCATACTTTCTTCATTTGCACAATATTGCTAATTATATCAGCTAATCACATCTACCCTGTAGATGTCACAGGAATATTTTAAAGATCAAGGAAGACAGTGAACCTGAGAACATTTTTAAGGTTCAAGATTAATGCAAGTATAAGGTCCTGTTCTTATTAGAGAGATAGTTGAGCAATAATCATTTTTTACAGTATTGTTATAATGATTATAATTCATTTATTCTGAGGTTTAAAAAGATAAATTCCAGGGGGTTGCCAGGTTAAGTAACTTGCCCAGGATAATAACTCTAAGAAGTACCAGAGGTAAGATTGAACCTTGGTCCTTTTCCTTCTGCCCACTTTTACCCTAGGTTAAAATTTTCTCCCCGTTACCTTGCTCATTTAAAAGAAGTTTGGAGGGAACATGGTCACTGCACAAACTTTTTTTTGCCTTTGAATAAACTGGTTCTCATGTTTAAGAGGAAGAACCAAGCCAAAAAGAGTCATCCACAAGAGAGCATCTTCAGGAATGAATGTGTATGAGAAGTGAGACTCTGACATGAACAGGATATGCCAAAAGTGCATGGTAGCCTCATCCCTTTTGCATTTTGCCGGAGTGTGTAGCCTGGAGCTCGATGTTTCTTCTGTTAGAAAAAGTCAGAACTGAATTGTTACCAGGCCCCTTCAAACCATCCAATAATAAGCTTTGTCTTAATTATAAATTATCCTGAGTTTTTTGAGACATTAAGAATTAAAAATTGTGATTTATTTATGGGCATCTCAAGATGAAAATTGAGGAAGAAGAAGGAAATAAAAAGAGAAGAGTGATGTGGTAGTGGAAAGATTTAGGGGATGAAGTGAAAAATTACTTTTGTATTCAAAGGTTTCAAACAGTGATGATGGTAATAAAGAAATACAGAGAAGTTTTTCATTGTTAATAATATAGGCTTAGCCAAAGCATTAATTTGAGTTATGTTCATAGTAAAGAAAACATTAAGATTCTGTCACATTTTCACTGGTTATTTGGGAGGCCATTTAGAACTAGAAGGATAGCATGAAAACATACTTTGCACACCCTGAAGTGCTATGTAAATATCAATAGCTGTTATAATTCTTGTTTGATAAAATCTGAACAGAAAGCTTAGCTCCACAGACATTACTAAGAGCTAGAGTGTATCCTGGGAAGCTGTCAAGCTAAAAGTTTTCCTGGGACATTACTATGGAATATAATCTCTTTTAAAAGGAAGTGACTTGCTTAAGAAATAAGTATTCCATGCACGATGGGAATGGAATGTTGAGCATTGGACCAAGAATCACACTGGGTGATATTAGAAGGTACAAAGTTGATTGAGTCTCAGGAGCAGCTTCACGGTTCCCTTTTCCGTCACACTCTTTCTGGGTAGAAACACAGTCATAAGAACATTTTAATTTCTAGCTATAAAACACAAGGCTGGCCAGTCACTACTACTAGATTAAAACCTCCATATAATATGGGACCATGCCTTCTCTAAACTTTGTGTGTTCTCCTGCCGTCTACCTCCAGCACAGCATAGTGCTCTGTATTCAGTAGGTGCTTAATAAATATTTGCTAAAGGAAATGATTGAAAGAATTGAATGCATGGGAGAACATGCATAGGCACGTAGCATGGTGTCTGGCACTTAATAAATACTAATTGATTGGCAGTGGTTATTTCAAAATCCAGGATCTTTTGATCATGCATGGATACTCCCATCACTGAGGCTGATTACTACCCCTCCATGACTTATAATTTAATCCTTTATTAATTTCACTGGTTAAAAAAATTCTTTCTTAGCTTAGTAAGACACAGGATAGCTTTTAAGAATCTAGCATCAACCCCAAGGCATAATGAAGCATCTGAATTACGTGGGAGGATCAGATAGTCTAACTTGATTATTTTCAAGACTCAATTTGCATAGTTTTTAATATAACAAGGCAAAAATGGCATGAACAGAAGAAAGGGTTAGATAGCATGAAAAGTGAGGTAGCTAAACATCTGATTACAAGTGTCTGGAACACGTTCAGAGACTTTGGAGGTGATAGAAAACCTGTGCTTTGAAGGGGTTCCAAATACTTTTGAAATGTATCAAATTTAGTGTGGGGCACAGGTGAGCTTTTTTTTTTTTGGTTTTGTTTTGTTTTGTTTTAAAGGATGGTATGTTGAGCTCTTACAAATGGAACTTTCAGTTCTATTATGTTTAGTGAAAGGTTTTGCTCATTTGAAAGGCTTTGCAAAAAAAAATAACAGAGAACTACCCCTCCCTGTCTAGCTCAGATACTAGAACCCAGATCTCATATGTACAGAGGAGTACCTGTGGAGACCAGGCCCTGCTGTCTTCTGCAGTGGTATAATATTCTGAGAGTCACAGGATCACAAATGTGGAGGAGGAAGGGACCTTGAAGACCATCTGATTAAATACTCTTATTCTATAGACAAAGAAACTGAACCCTAGGGAGGCTCAGTGATTTACCCAAGATCACCAAGGAAACATTTATGAGAGATAAAATATAAAGCCAGGTCCTCTGACTTCTCCAATGGATGAGTTCCTCCCTGAACTTCCACTTTGAGGAACAGTTCAGACTGGCCATCCTTCATTCCCCAGACTTCCCCACCATGCCTCCGGGTGGGTACCATCCCACCCCCCACCCTTTCAGCTCCCTTTTTTTTTCAGTCTTTCCCCATTCAAATGTAAATTTGATGAATGCAAGGATTGTCTTTCTTTGTGTTTGGGTTTTGTGTCTCTAGAGTTTAGTACAGTGCCTAGCACATAGTAAGTGCTTAATAAAAGCTTGATGACTGACTTCAGAATTAGTGTGCTTTTTCACTCTCCCATGCTGCTTTCCATAATACTTCCTAACAATAGTGAACTTGATTATTTTCTTAAAGACACACCCTCTTAGTGCCTACAAGTCTCCATTCTTGACAGCATTTACATTTTTTATAGATCCTTGAAATTCAGCGTATTTGTTGGAGCCAGAAATAAATTGGATGAATGAAGCTTAAATAGATTATGACAGTACTTCTGTGATTTCTTTGGTTGGGATTGTTCTCTCCAACCACACGGGTCCCAGAGACTCCATACCTTTATTGGGGTCTTCTTGAATTGCTCTGGCCAGAAACATTTATTAGATGGTGGCCTACCCTAAGTAGAAGAGTTTCTTTGACTTTGGACTAGTCCTGCCACAAGTAGCTGGACCCATATTCTAGCCCTTTCAGCTTATCTGCCAGAACCTCCCCCTCTGCTGGAAAGTTCTTCTTCACTTCCATGCTGAGATAACAGAGGTGGAGAGAATTTTGTGTCATAGGCCAATACAGCTCAGACAAAATGCAAGGTTTTTTGTTTTTGTTTGTTGTTACATACTTCTTACTTGAGTGGAAGTTTAGTCACTGTGTCTGTTTCTCAGCATTTTTTGGCCCTGCATTCCCACTCTTCCTTTACCTTAGAAATTGTCTTGAATCGTAGATTATTCTGACTGTAGATATTTGAGGGAGCATGGTAGGTGGTAGAGTAGATAGAGTATTGGATTTGGAGGCAGAAAAAAATAAAGTGTCACCTTGAAAGAGAAGAGTAATAACTTACAATTGTAATAACTTATTATAATAACAATAATAATATTTATTATTGCTCAGTCCTTTACAGTTATGTCCAACTCTTTGTGACCCCATGTGGGGTTTTCTTAGCAAAGATATTGGAGTAGTTTGCCATCTCCGGCTCATTTTATGGATGAGGAAACTGAGTCAAACAGGGTTAAGTGACTTGCTCAGGGTCACAGAGCTAGTAGGTATCTGAGGCCAGATTTGAATTCAGGAAGATGAGTATTTTTGACTCCAGGCCCAGCACTCTATGTATTGAACCACCTCACTGCACTTACTGCTTTAAGATTTGTAGAACACTTCCCAAATATTATTTTATCCTTACAACAACCCTGCAAATTAAGGGCTATGATTACATTCATTTAGAGATGAGGAAACTGAGGCAAATTCCCCATGCACATTAAAATACCTGTGGTATCTCACATTTACATGTGTATTACAGTTTTGTAAAATGCTATGAGGTAAGTAGTAAGAATTTTTCCAATTTTTAATCATAATATATAATTTTAGAAATTTGTAATGAATAAAACATGGGACATGGAGTCAGGAAAACTTGATTTCAAATCATATGTCAGATATTGGCCCTGTGACTCAGGGCAAGTAACTTACCTCTCACAGTCTCAAGCTCTTCATCTGTAAAACAATAACAACTACCTTCTAGGGTTATTGTGTGGGTAAAATAAGCTAATATATCAAAAGAATTTTGCTAGCCATAAAGTACTCTACAAAGGTGAGCTGTTACTATTATTATCGTTAGTAGTAGTAGTAGTAGTAGTAGTAGTAGTAGTAGTAGTAGTAGTAGTAGTAGTAGTAGTAGTAATGGTAGTTATAATAGTTGCAGTTGTAGTATATTTATTTCAGCATTACAAAGTTTGGAATATTATGATATTCCCTTACGTCCGACCTCCCCAAATAAGGCTAAATTTTAAAATATCTGTTATAGAGATTGACCATGGTTTCTAATTGCTGAGAGGTAGCATGATTTAATAGATGGAACAATTGGACTTTGAGACAAGAACACAATACCCAGGTTCTAGTCCCATCCCTCTCTCTTATTAGCTGTGTGACGCTAGGCAAGTCATTTAAGGTCTCTGTATTTCTTCAGTTTTGTCATTTATTTTGTCTACAAAACCTTTGTAGAGTACTTTATGGCTACCAAAGGAGGGCATTGTACTGGATGACCTTTAACATCCCCTCTAGCTCTGATCCTGTGAATTGTTGAATATTTTTCTAAATTTTAGATCCTTTCAGATAATGACTGAGTTCCAGTGTAGATACTAAATCACAAGTGCATCCATATCTCGGGTATCTTTCTGTGTGGCTAAGATCTATAATCTGAAACAAGAATGGGATAAGATGAGACAGTTTGGTTTAAAGAGTGCTAGGCTTGTAGTCAGGACAGGCCTGTGTTTGATTTCCACCTCTGATTCCTAATAGCTGTGTAACCAAGGATGAATCACTTCAACTCACCAAGCCTCAGTTTCCTCCATTTGTCACCTGGGTTGTTGTGTGCATCAAATGGAACAAAGTATATAAAGTGCTTTGTAAAACTTAGCATCTTATACAAATGTTGACTCTTATTTTTATGTCCATGGGAAGGTTAATTTTATTCTTTCATTCATACTTTCTTTTGAAAATACATTTTACTTTTTAATCCATGTCTTTTATTTTTACAATGCATTCATGTCCTTATATCCCCCTATCTTTCCCCTCCCCAGGAAGCCTTGAGAAGGTTCATTTTGCAATAACATGATGGTAAGAGAGGCCATCTATCCTATAGCAATGATTTAGTGAAATTTTTCATCACATGTTGAATTACAAAGCAGCTGAGCTGCCTCACCAAGTAGAGAAGTCTTCATCCCTTGAGGTACTGAACAGCCACTTGTCTGGGACATTGTATGAGAGGAGCATTCCTCACATTGTTGTTGGCCTTTCCATCTCTGAGATTCTATGGTTTGTTAATTGCAAAGTTAAAAAACAAACACTCTTAGGGTTATGGCAAAGTTTTCAATTACGGAATATAGCTTGAGTTCCCCCCCCCCCAAAAAGTCCAAGAAGAGCTCTTTATCTTATGTTCTTATCTTAGTTCTGTTCCCTTATGTCTAGAGAAAGCAAAGCATTGATAAGAAAGCCCTTAAAAGAACATGCCTTCATAAAAATTACTGGATGACTCAAGGTGAATTGGGGTGGACATAGCTTCTATTCCCTTCACAATGCAGTATCTCTGCTAGCTAATAGCAATTTTTTATCCTCTTCTGAGGTAGAAATTGTATTAAAGTCACGTAATATTCTTTATATTTTTCTTTTCTATGTACATGATTTTATCATGGAGGCAGCCAGTCATCCTCTTCTTACACAACGCAGGTTAGTTTTGCGGCATTTTTGCTTGAAAAACAGTTGGGTGTTTTTTATGCTGTTGCAGTAAGCAACATTCACTGACCTTTCCAACTATCCTCAAGCATGTATAGTCCTTTGTGCTAATGGGGTTTCTTGGATCACTTCCTTTTAGTGGGTGGAAGGTAAGATTACTAAAGATAATACACGTGTAACAAAGGAATTGACTGAACTTGGGAAATTTAAGATTCAGCTGATGGCATAAAGATGGCTCTGTAGTTTTTTTTCAGACCTCGAGGGCTTGACACACTTATTGTTATCAAAACATTTATTCATGTTATATCAATGCTTAACCTGTGGTTCTGCAAAAATTTTTAGGCATTTTGATTTCCTTACAGATAGCACTATTATTCAACTTACTATTTCTTCCAACTTCTTTATTTCTTTCTTTCTTTTTTCTTTCTTTCTTTCCTTCCTTCCTTCCTTCCTTCCTTCCTTCTTTCCTTCCCTTCCTCCTTCCTTCCTTCCTTCCTTCCTTCCTTCCTTTCTTTCTTTCTTTCTTTCTTTCTTTCTTTCTTTCTTTCTTTCTTTCTTTCTTTCTTTCTTTCTTCCTTTCTTCCTTTCTTTCTTCCTTTCCTTCCTTCCTTCCTTCCTTCCTTCCTTCCTTCCTTCCTTCCTTCTTTCTCTGGGGTATGATGAATAGTAAGAGATAAATTAATGAATTAAATATATTGAAGGGAATGTAAGAAAATAAAAAGAACTATAATTGCTAACATTTACATCACATTTTGAGAGGAAGCAGAGGTTTGGTGAGAGGTTTAAGCCTGAGGTTGCATAGTAAGTGACAGAGTTTGAACACAAAGCCAAACTTTTTCCCTCCAACCCCCTTAATAAGATAATAGCTTTAAGATCTGGAAAGAACCTTTGGAACCATTTGTTTTAACCTCTTAATTTTACAGACGAGGAAACTGAGGCCCAAGAGGTAAAGTGACTTGGCCAGGATCACAGAAGCAGTGAGGTGCAGAGCCTGGTGGCATACCCTCCCTTCTGACTCCAGCTGTACTACTCCTTACCCTGCCCCTGTTGTCAAGTCCAGGCTTCCTTTCAGTATACCAAGATACATGCCTTTGAAACACAGGCTAATATAGTTTGTTTTGCTTCTGCTTGACAAGGCAAGTGATATAAATTCTAGCAATAAGGTTATCGATACATTAAACACTTTGCAAACAAGTCTTAAAGTGCTATATAAATGTTAGCTGTTGTATTTATAATTATGCAAGTTTCCCACTCAATGAGCATTTGCTTGGGGAAACTACCGGCTGAGCTTCATTCTGTATTTTGGATCCCCAGTGCCTGTCACATGATAGGCATCTGTTAAATGCTCTTTGATTGATTAGTATAAAAGCTTCTATAATACTACAGTGAATCTATGATCTCATTGATGGAAATATCCCTCCTAACATCTAAGCTCTCAGCTCATTCACACCTTCTACTTTGTGTCAAAATCTTGGCCTTAGGATCCTCACAGAAATTAATATATCCCTAGGATATCCACCCAGCATTCAGGGGACCTTCTTGTAGGTCTCTTAGCATTGTGCAGGTGTTTGCCTTAGCGGACCATCTGTTATCACTGTCCTACCTGCTTTTCCCTTTGTGTATCTCTCTGTTTACATATCAGAACCTGTTGTTGCCCACCAAGCCCTTTGGATGACTCACAATTTTGATTGTTTGGAGATTATCATATTCTATGATTCATAGCCACATAGCATCCCCAGGAAAATATTGGGATTAAAAAGATTGGTTTTTGTTTCAAGGAAAAACAAACACCTAGGACCCTTGAAAATGCCACATACTTTCCTTAATTCGTTTCATCACATTCTCTTCTTTCTGTTCAGTTTTTGCTCGGCTTCTTTTCCATTTGCTCCATCTGTCCCAAGATGTATGTGCTGATGAACCATCATTTCCAGAGCACCATGTTCAGTATTGCCATCAATGTTTGGCAGGTAGAATATACTAATTAACACATTAGCACCTGGTCAGATGGACTTAGAAATCTAAAACAAGTTGATTCTGGAAATTTTGAAAATGATTTGTGTCTTAGTGGAAAAAAGAAATGAATGCAGAAAGAAATCTCTGTTGTGGTTTCTTGATATATTGGGTAATTGAGTATTTGACTTGGGGTGAAGGAAAGAACAAAGATTTAGAATTCTCGTAGAGGTGTCCCAAAAATGTGTTTGCAATCACAAAGGCAGTGGAGGTATACAGTTCATAGGATTGTAGATTTAGAGGTTGGAGGGGCATTACAGGGGCATTTAGTCCAGCCAGATCATTTTATAGACAAGGAATTTTCAAGGCCAGGTCTTTAGGTTAGGTCTTTCGCAAGGTCACATCCAGGGGATAGATGGCAGTGCTGGGATTTGTTCCGAGGTCATTCACCTCCAAATCCAGCACTTGTTTTCTTATTCTCTCTCAGGTATCTCTTCTCAGTTATCTCCAGTATTTTCATCTGTATCTTCTATTTATGTAAGATTTTACCTGGGGCTTTTCTTTTTATTCTGGCTGACCCAGCACTTGTAGCAGAGTTTTATATATTTTGTCTTAAAGTTTTTATGGACTGTCTTTTGGCCCCCACTAGGTGGTAAGGTACTTTAGACTATAGAAGACCTCATTTATTTTTTGTGTGTGTGTGTGTTTTCTTCTATATCTAGTACAGTACTTTGAACATTATGGGTAATAATAATAATAATTAATATTTCTATAGTATTTAATGATTATAAAGTGCTTTTCAGTTTCACTTGATCCCTGTAACAGCTCTATCAAGTAGTTGCTATTTTTCTCCCCATTTTACAGATGCAGATATACTGAGAAAGGTCAGGTGTCTTGCCCAGGGGTTGCACAGTTAGTAAGTAAATGTGGAAGTATCCAAATCCAGATCTTCATGAAATCAAATAGACTCATTTCTTCAGAACAAACATATTTTTGGGAGTGATTGGCTTTTCCCCCCTTTCTATCCTGGCTTTTCCAAATTTGGTCTAAGTTCCTTGAGGGTAGGGTCTGTCTTGATTTTTGTTTTTCAAAATTTTGTCTTTCTCCCTAGCTTAGTGCCCTGCACATTGTAGGTGTTTAATTACTTCGTGTTTAATTGAATTAATACTTGCTGAATATGTTTATAGGGATTCCTTTCTGAATATGAATAGAAATAAATGGCCACTGAGATGCCTTAAGACTCTTAATTCTGTGCTTCTGTGAGTCACTGTGTTTGTGTTCTGGTACACAGCCTGTTAGGGAGCAGGCGCTGAGAAGAAAGGGAGCCCCTTTCCCTCTTTGATGAATGAATAAGAATCTTCTCCTAAGTAGAGTTTATGGAGCTACTGGAAAGTTCAGCCTTTGACTGAAGTCCACTCCTGTTTATTTGTGTTTGAACTCCACTCCTGTTTATTTGTGGGTTATTGTTGTTGTTATTGTTGTTATTTGTGGGGGGAGGCGGGGAGGGAGTGAGGGTGCTAGTTAGTGTCTTATTAAGCCTTCAAAAAATTATCAGCTGCTGATAGGCCCATTCACACCTAGTTAGCATTCCAGGGTAGCTTGCTCCTGTGGGATTTCTTGGATTCTGCAGCCTCTGGATAACGCAGAGATTCTATTATCTCTTTTAAGAGGGAATCATTTCAAAGTAAAGAGGAAGCCCTTCCCTTGAGGACCATTTACTGTTTCCCTGCGATTGTTGTTTCTGAGAGAGATGTATGGGGCCTCACATTTTAAGGTAAAAAACAAACAAAAAATGGTCTCATTGCTCTCAATATGTTTAAATTTATTCCCTGTGTCCCTGGTTTCCTCACAGCAGGGGGACCAAACAATAATGTAAACCTCCCATTAATCCTGGTGTGTGTGTGTGTGTGTGTGTGTGTGTGTGTGTGTGTGTATTAGGTGTTATTATCCCTACTTTACATATGAGGAAACTGAGGCTGAGAAATGTCAAGTGGCAGGAATTCTGCCTCAGATACTTACTTGCTATATGATCCTGGGTAAGCCACTTGACATTTCTCAGTCTCAGTTTCCTCATATGTAAAATGGGGGTAATAATAGCACCTACCTCACTAGGTTGTTGTGAGAACAGAATGAGATAACATACATATAATACTGTGTGAACCTTAAAATGCTATATATAAATCCTAGGGGCTATTATTATCATTATGCATATGTCATCTTAAAGAGCAGACTAGAACTTTTTTTTTTTAAGTGAGGAAATCGGGGTTAAGTGACTTGCCCAAGGTCACACAGCTAGTACATGTGAAGTGTTTGGTCTGAGGCCAGATTTGAACTCGGGTCCTCCTGACTTCAGGGCCGGTGCTCTATCCACTGTGCCACCTAGCTGCCCCTAGAACTTTTAATAAACTGGAAGTCATCTATCAGTTAATGCTTTAGGCTAAGATACATAAGTCAGCAAATAAATCCTCAATGTAGAACTCAGTTGATGCTTACCAGAAGTCCCCTGGAGAAGAAAAAAAAAACAAAAAAACAAACTGGTCACCCAGAGTAATTCCTAAGACCGCTCCTGAAATCGTCAGAGGCCTGGGTCTCTCACATAAAGGAATTTAGAAATCTTTTCCTCAGCCAGAGCTGGGATAAACAGCAGCTATGTGTGTATATAGTCCATTAATGTTTTCAAAGCACATTCCTTTCAACAGCTCTGTCTTTGAGCTTCATTATCTTTGGTACAAGAACTCTTCTCCTGGTACATAGGGTGATGTGTGAGTTCAGAAACAACTTGGAAGATAGGAAACTGGCATTGTGCTGGTTCTGGGACTCTCCTCCCCACTGTTCCCTTGTTACCACCTTTGAAAAGACATCTTGGGAAAAGGGAGGAATATTTCTTATTGGGGAACATCTTTCCCTTATCTTCTGTTTTCTTAATTTTTTTTTAGTGAGGCAGTTGGGGTTAAGTGACTTGCCCAGAGTCACACAGCTAGGGGAAGTGTTATATGTCTGAGGCCAGATTTGAACTCAGGTCTTCCTGACTCCAGGGCTGGTGCTTTATCCTCTGCACCACCTAGCTACCCTAGTATATTAAATTTTTAAAAAAAAATTCTTTGGATACTGTTAAAGTCTCTGCCTCATTTCCATATAGCACCAATAGAATGTTGGTATTAAAAAGACAAATCTTTGTTTTTGTGTTAAAAATCTTAGCATCATTAAAACAATTTATTTTCATGAAAGCAGCTCAAATCTGCTTTCCCCATCCTGTTCAATTCTAGTCCCAATTGGTGGTCCATAGGTAGTATTTATGTCAGATATGAATATTGATGGATGACAGACTATAGGTCTTGCCTATAAATGCACAGGGAAGCTAGGTAGGGCAATGCATGGAGTGCTGGGCCTGGAGTCAGGAAGATGCATCTTCAGTTCAGATCAGACTTCAGACGCCCACTAGCTGTATGACCCTGGATAAACCTGTTTGCTTCAGTTTACTCATCTATAAAATAAGCTGGAGAAGGAAAAGGCAAACCGCTCCAGTGTCTCTGCCAAAAAACAAACAAACAGAAAAACAAATGGGGTCATGAAGAGTTGAACACAACTGAATAAGAAACAAATGCATATTATAATCTGGAAAATAAACATTCATCCTCACTGAAGAGTGGAGAAGTAGATGCAGGACAGAACCTTATGGGACACTGTAGTTAATGGGCCTGACTTAGAGGAAGATAGAGCAGAGTAAACTCAGGAGTGGTCTGACACATAGAAAAACCAGGAAAGAGCAATGTCACAAAAAGCTAGAGAGGAGAGAGTATCCAATTGAAGAGGGTGATCAACAATGTCAAAGGGTAGAGAGAAGTCAAGAAGGATGAAGAACTGAGAAAAGGTCATTAGATTTGGCAATTGAGAGATAATTAATAACGTTGGAGAGAGTAGTTCTAGTAAAATGATGAGATCCCAAGCCAGACTGCAGAGGGTTAAGGAGAGAGTGAAAGGAAAGAAAGTAGAGGCACCAATTTTAGATGACCTCAAATAATGTAGCCATGAAAGAGTGGATAGATATTGAACAATAGCTAGCAAAGATGAATAGATTATTAGGCTTTTCTTAAAGATGCAAAAGATACAAGTGTTTTTGTAGGGATCAGAGAAGTAGCCAGTATGTGAAAAGACAAGGAATGTGAGAGAAAGAGAGAAGAAGAAGAAGAAGAAGGAGGAGGAGCAGGAGGAGGAGGAGGAGGAGGAGGAAGAGGAGGAGGATAGAAAAGGAAATCTGCAGGGTGGTACAGGATTAAGAAGTTGTAGAGGGGTTTTCCTTAGCAAGGGGATAGTTCGCTTCTTCAGGAGAGAAAGTGGTGAAGGAGGAAATAATAGGGGAAGACATCTGAGTGAGGTGAGTTAAAGAGGAGAGGAGAAGAGAAAACTTTAAAACTTTCAGGGAATTGTCTGTCTGTCTCTGTCTTTATCTCTGTCTCTGTTTCTTTCTTTACCTGTCTCTGTGTCTGTATGTCTGTCTCTGTCTGTCTCTGAAGTATTAAGCAAGATCCTCAATTGAAAATGGGGAAAGGAGGGGTGCCATGAAAGTCTCCACCAGGAATGAAGAATTTTTAAATAGCCTGTGGTGAGTGAGATAATGAATTGATGGTGGAGATGTATAACAAGTTTGCCTGGTGTTGCAGTGAGGACTCAGTAAGGCAGGAAGACACCTGGAGAGTCTGGTGTTAGCAACCTAAGATTGTTTTATGGTGCTTTTGAAGCTTGGGCATATCTGCCTTGGGATTGGTGTGCTTTCTTTTCTTCTCCCCTAGTCCCTGTTTTCCTTTGGGCTCACAATGTAAGATCCTTCCATACATGGGAGAAATTGGTCATGCTGATCTTTCTGGGCTTCTTGCATTGCAGCTTAGGGCAGTCATCATCTAACCTTTGCAGATCTCTTCTTGGAGGAGAGAAGCTTGGATGTACTGCAACAGGAGCTGTTCAGCTTTCAAGTGAGGTGTCAGAGAATCTCTCCGTAAATACATGTTGGTTACAGCCATATTCCCCAGATTGCAAATGTAAACAGTCAACAGAATTAAACAGTTTAGAACTTGGACTCCCAGAGTACTATCCTTTCCCACTTTTCCATTGTCTCTTTCAAGATGGATGGATTTATGAGGAAAATCTAGTAGGCTGCAAGCCAACTATAAAATAGTTATTAATTATTATTTATTTGTTGCTTTAGTTAGGAAGGAATGTAAGGAGGGAGTTTTCTGAACCGCTTAACTAGGACATTAATTCTAATTTTAAAGTGTAAAGAAAAATAGAGATTATTTAAAAATTTTTTTCATAGCATTTAAAGCTAGAATGAACCTTAGAAATTACCTAATTGGACTCATTTTGCAGGAGGATGTCTCTGAGGTCCAAAGAGGTCAAGGGAAGTAACTCATCCAAGAGATGCAAGAGATAGAAAGTAAACAAACTCCCAGGGATTTAAACCTGAGCTTGACTCGAGGTCTAGCATTCTTTCTGCTACATAACTAGATAATATCTAGCATTTATAAAGCACTTTGAGGTTTGCAAAACACTTTGCAAATATCTCATTTTATCCCCACAACAAGGCTAGAAGGTAGGTGCTTTTATTATCCCCATTTCACAAATGAGGAAACAGAGGCAGACAGGTTAAGTGACATAGACATACTAAATGTCTGAGGCTGGATTTGAATTCTGGTCTTCCTTATAACAGGCCTAATGCTATCCATTGCATCACCTAGAAATCTGTAATTACTCACTCAACCTCCTACATACGACAAACTTTATAGCAAATGAAGCTGGTATTTTTTTTAGATGCATAGTGCCATTTGATGGCATTATTTTAGATGTGGTCTTAGTGAGAAAGTTAGTACCACAACTAGTCATTATCTGTTTGCTGATATTCTTAGGTAGGAATTACTCGTGTGTGTGTGTGTGTGTGTGTGTGTGTGTGTGTATGTATGTACATATTTATATATATAGCCCAATAACTTTTCATCTGTATCTTCTGATCATCCAGCACTCTCTTGGGCCTCTTCCCTGCTAGTAATGAGTTTGTCCTCAGGGAATGCAACGTACTACTTTAAATAAAATCAGTTTTTATGAATGTAAATTGCTTTCCAAACCCCTGAACTGCAATTCAGAGCCAAACTAAATCATTCAGGAATCATCTGGTATCCTGAAAGATCAGCACGTATACTTGAGAAGCAGTATATTTAAAGAATGCTACTAAGAAGGTACTTGCAGTCGATTTTTGGTACAATTGAAATCAACAAATTGAGAGTTGGTTTGTTTGATTATTATTTATTTTTTTTACTTTCATTGACACTCTTGAAGAAACATTTGCCTTACTTAGACCAGGGAAGCTGGGTATTCTTAATAGGCTAAATTATTTCATTGTTTGTCCTTGTGGAGCCACCTACAGGTGGTTTTAGGAGACTCTAAAGAGCTGCTTTGTTACCTCCCTCCAAGGGTCCAAGTCTTTATAGCTTTTACACCATTTTGATAGCAGCCTGAGCAGCTCTCTCCAAAGCACTTTTTCCCATTGTACAAAGCTAAGCAATATTTTTTCATTTGTTCCATTTCTTAAGGATTTAGCCAGGATTTGGTTATTTAATCAAGTGGTTAAAATTAATTGTCGTTTAATTTTAAAGTTTTTTTTTAAAGCTGTTTAGAGCGTAGAGAAGTTTAATTTCATTTCTCGAAACTTACTCTGTGATTTAATCAAAACTGTTTTCTTATCATTATAAAGTCCTGGGCCCATCTTTCTACATTTGATCCCCTCTTGATGGTCAGGTTTTCATGTGTCCAGGACCTGTAAAAGATAAAATAAAACAAAATCCACAGACACATACATCCATAGAATGCTAGAGCCTAGAGGGGCCTTAATTATCATTAATTCATTTTCTGGATGAGAAAACTGAGTCACAGACAAGTGACTTGTCAAAGATTACATAGTATGTTAAGGGACAAGTCAGAACCTGAACCAGGATTCCTAGATTGAGTCCTCTTTCCACTGCATCACATAGTATGCCCACTTCTACTATAATATCATCTTTAGGAAATATTTGTGAGTTTCATTATCAATATAAAGATGTTCTCACTGGGGAAAAGTCTGTTGTTGTTGTTGTTTTCCGATACTCATGCCCCTCCTACAAGTGTATCTTGACTCTTGAATCCTAAGTACTTGATGTGATAGGTATTTGTTTTCCCAGAGTCCTTTTTTAGTATTCCCTTAACTCATGTATCTTTCTGTTCACTTTAAGGGTTTGCTCCCTCAGAGGTCAGCTTCCTGCTCCCATATAGAAGCGGCTTCATATGATGGAGTTTGTGCTATTGCAAAACAGAGTTCTAATGTTTGGGGGGCTTATTTTTTTCCACCAACAAAGCAAAGAATCTTAATGGTGAAGGTCAGGCTATTTCAGATAGATATACAACATTCATCCACTGTTGACTCTGCCCAAAGATCTGGAAGGTTAGACAGAAGAGGAAAAAGTCAGATTCTCTACACACCCCTCCCCACTCCCAAAGAACTGATTTAATGATAGTAATGGAGACTAAAATAATACATGGTCAAATATTACCACAATATAAAATAACCACAAATGCTTAAGAAAAGCACAGGGTACTTTGGGACTTAGAGAGAAGGAAAGATAATTCCAGTCTGTAGGCAATGGGACTGCTAAATTCCCTAAACAGATTAAAATGTAATTGGCAAATGGTAAACAAAATAAATAAAAATATAATATAGATAATGTTGATTTGTGATCTTCTAATCAATATATGGCCCACAGAGTTCTAATTCTATTTGACTTTGATATCACTTGACTACTAAATTTCCCCTCTCTGAAGACTTTAAAACAGAGGCTGAATAACCAGATCATATAAGTTATAAAAATAAATTCTTAATCAGGTATGGACATCAAGATGTCCCTTCAAGCTAGGTGACCTTGGGCAAGGAGCTTAACCTCCCTGGGATTCAGTTTCCTTATCTCTATAATGGGAGGATTAGCTGAGATGGTTGGTAAGGTCCCTTTCAGCCCTCGATCTTGGATCCCATGACCCTCTGAATCTACTACTGTATCATTTAAGAAATAAATTGTGTATATGTGTGACAGGTATGTGTATATATAATCTGAGGAGTGAAGAGAATGCAATATGTTATATAACCTTAGTAGCATGTGTTTATGTGTGTGAGAGACAGGGAGAGACAGAAACTGATAAAGGAGATGTGTATAGATTGAAAAGTAATCTAACGAAAGTATTTTTCATATATATGTATATGCCTATCTATCTAGAGGGAAGAGATAAAGATACACATACAAGTATCCATTATTTCTAATCATAATCTTTCTATCTGAAACATAACCAGATATGTAGGTGGGAGATAACCACTCATAACTGGATTTGGCATTAAGAGTAGAATATTCTCATGTTTATTCTAAAGAAAGAAAACTAACAATCACCCAAACAGGAGAAATAGAGAAAACATCCCAGTAGTTTGCAAAATATTTTTTTTGCTAAGGTAAACATGTAAATGGGTGACCATTGGGATCTATGGACAAATATATAAACAAGACAAGGGAATAGACAGCAATCGAAATGACCAAGGAAAGAAAACACCTGAGAACTGCTCCCTCATAATAATTCACAGGGCATTCATTTTAGATTTCCAGTTGTTCTAGCTCAGTAAATTCAAATTCCCTTTCTTTATTCTTCAATGCCTTCCCTCCCCCTATCCCTAGATTCCAAAAAAAGGCTGAGCCATCATATACCAAATATATGCAATACCTTCTCTATTAAAAACCCAACATGTTGAACAAGCAACATGTTTGGATGACAAAATTCCAGACCTCGTGGTTATAAAACAAATAGGAATTCTAATCTGGATGCATTGCAGCCAGGGCTGATACACATCCATCAGTAAGAAATGTCATCTAGACCCTATTGACTGTGAACATCTTTGGCTAGATTGATGACTGGCCTGCATCAGTACTGGCACCTAGTATACTGATAATGTTCTTAGGTCAGAATTCCTTAACAGTTTTCATCAATGACTATGATGGTAGAAAGGTAGCATCCTTGTCTCAATTTTTCTTTTACATTCTATTTTTAGATCATAGGACTCAGAATCAGAATTCCTGGGTTCAGATTCCAGTTGTGCAAACGACTAGCCCTGTGTCCCTAGGCAAGCCACCTCACATCTCTGAGTTCCAGTTTACTCATCCATAAGATAAGGAGACTGGACTAGAAAATTTCTAAACTTCATTCTGGCTCTAAGATTTTGTTATCCCCTTAAATAAAGCTATGCCAAAAAAGTACTTTACTTATCAGAAACAGACTCTCAGAGTGGGAAGAGGCTTCAGTGGCTATCTGAACTAGGAGTCTGCTGTTCACCATACCTGACAAAACATCTAATCAGCCTTTATTTGAAGATTTCTAGTGACAGGAATAAATGACCTGATTAGTGATGATGTAATGTGTTACATGGTAGGTGTTGATTACATATCGCAAGTAAATGCAGTAGTCTGATTGCTGTCACTAAACACCTTAAAAATCCAGAGTCTATGATTATCAATCAAGTTGAGGGGAGAAAAGAATAACGCTGGGATTAGGAATTATTAAAAACAAAGTCACTAGTCAAAGAATTTATATATTGATCAACTGAATGAATCCTGAATAAATAGTTATCAATGAAAGCACATGCTACACTAAGGGGTTTCTCATGTTGGTAATTATTTGGGGGAAGATACCACATCCTTTGAAAATGATTTCTTGACAATTTTTTTTTGTCATTTCTCAATACATTTTCCCATTGAGAACAGTTAGAACAACTACAGCTAACAATGCATACAACATTCCCACTCTGTAACTTGCCACTTCTCAACCTTGAGGAGCAAGATGATATTTTGTCATCTGTCCCTTGGGGCCAGGATTAGTTGTTACAGTTAATTTACATCCATTTGACTTTAGAGTGTTGTTTTTGTTTGCTTAGTTTTAAGTTTTTCTGATTTTGCTTGGGTTGCTACAAGCTTCCCCAAGTTTCTACAGATTTTTCATATTTTTTATTTCTTATGGCACAATAATAGTCCATTACATTGATATGCTATATTTTGTTCAACCTTTCCCCAACTGATGGGTACCCACTTTGTTTCCAGGTATTTGTGACTGAAAAAGTATTATTGCAATTATTTTGGAATTAAGGTCAACTTTATCTTTCTCAGGGAACCCTTTGGGCATTAGGAAGTGGGATGAATGAATGAATGATTGAACTAATGAAAGCACATTTATTATGTACTTACTATGTGCCAAACACTATGCTAAACAGTGGAGATACAAATACAGAAGTAAAGACAGCCCCTTCCCTTGAGTAACATATTCCAAAGGGATTAAGAGGGAGACGATATATGTAGAATAGTAGCCAGAGATGGGTATTTTGGTTTGAAAGATTACAGAAATGGTGAGTACAGAGATAGGAGAATAGATTGGCCACAACATTTCTAGGAGCAGTTGATAGAGTTAATCTGATTATGGTGCCATAGGAACAGGGCTGAGCTTGGAATCATAGGAACTGAGTTCAGATCTTGACTGTGCCACTAGCTGTGACCTTGAGCAGGTTACTTAACTTCTCTGGTCCTCAGTTTTCTCATTTGTAAAATGAAGGGATTGGTCTAGGTGACTTCCTAGGGGCCTCTCTGCTCTCTATCTATGATACTGTGATATCCCTGGGAAAATTTCCAGGAGGTGTCTTCACATCCTGTTAGAAAAAGTAGCCCAACAATTGGCCAGGGAGCCATTTTCCTGCCATGGAGTGAGAAATGAAATTTTCTTACGCATTCCAAGAAGACTTGTAGGAGATTTCATTCATTTGGAATGAAAAGTTAAATTTTCTTGCCCATCCCAGGAAAACCTATAGAAGATTTTATTCATTCTAAAAAATGAGTCCTTGTCCTGAAAAAGACTGGGAACCCTGGTAATAGACAGTAATAATTAGAATATTTAAAGATTTGTTATGGTTTCTTCTTTTACTTCCATGAGTAAAGAGTGAGATCTCATCACCTCCATATTTAATATATTCTTAACTGATAACTGTACTATTTGGGCATCTTACTAGAGAACCTATAATAGAGAATTACAAAATGTTGTAGGCGCAAATCCTTCTCAAGCTTTTTGGGTCCCTTGAAAATTTCTTTGTAATCATGAGCCAGTAAGATGCGGAGCTTGTGACATCAGAGCTATGCTTTAGGAAGATTAGGCAACTGGATGGAGGACAAATTGGAATGGGAAGAGACTAGAAACCAACATGCCAGAAAGTAGACCATATAGTTTGTAGTCCTACAAACGAGGAGATAGTGACTTGAACTAAGGAGTTGGCCATAAAAGTGACAAGTAGGGGACCTGATATACAGTTAGATTCTCCAAGTGTTGGCCCTACTGTCTTTCTACTTACTCAGCTTCCCAACTTATGGATAACCCTCATCACTTAAAGCTTCCTCACCTAAGTATCCATTCAGTTGCCAGATCTTGCCAACTCAAGTTCCTCAGCATCTCTCTAATCAGCCTCCTTTTTCTACTCTCATGGCCATTACCCTAGTTTGGGATTTATCAGCTCTTAATCATGGTTCATTTGGTCTCCCTGCCTCCCATCTTATCTACAGTCTAGCTTTTACAATCTAGTCAAATTAGCATGACTTTATAGATATAGGCTCACTTTGCCTCAGTTCCCATATCTGAAAAATGGGTTAGTAGGAGAGGTTTGGACTCCATGGTCTCTAAGATCCTTTCCAGTTCTAAATCTGTGTTTCTATGATCATGAATCAAAGATATGAACACCAAAATGTTGTAATACTTTTGCCTGTTAACAGCTTTCCAAGAGTTTCAAAACTCCTATCTGTTCCGTTGGTTATTTCTCCAAATTGTATTTACTGTGAAGATGAAGTGCTATTTTCTGAACCCTATTCTGAGGAAAGTACCTCTGTTTTCTTAGCACTTGCAGATTTGTGGAAGTTGTGCTGTTAACGAGGGGCCTATTTCTTCCTGTTAGAGACAAGATTAGGTATTTGACTTTCCATCTTGGTACTGTGGGAAGAGTAATGGTTTTGCTGTTAGATGATCTGGGTGCGAATCCTGGCTTTGCAGAGTCACCTGTGTGACCTTAGGGGAGTCACTAAACCTCCCTAGGTCTAAAATTCTTCATCTGTAAAATGACTAGAAGACTTATAAGGACTCTTTTTGACTCTGTATCTGTGATCCTATGATCCCTTTTACTGTTTAATCTTCAGCAGTGGTTAATTCAGTTTGTGACTGATAAGCACCTGGTTCCCTGCCCATCTATTTGACTTCAACAGACTTGTCCCAGAAGTGGAATGGTAAGCAAGCTTCATTTATTGGGCTTATTCCCTCCTTACCACTGGTACCAGCCTTAAAATAGGAAAAAAAAATGTCCCCAAATGATAAATGTAGTTTTACAGGATTGAGGCTTTCCCTCAGGGTTCTTCAGACTTTTAAAAGTGATCTGAACTCTTATTCCTTGGTTAGTAATCCAGACTATTGTTGAATCAGATATAGTGCTTGTTTTTGCCACCAATTTTAGACTTGATGTGAGATGAAGCTGAGAATAACTCATTTGTTTTTTTTTTGTGTGTGTTTTGTTTTGTTTTTTGACAGATTATAGTCTGGAAATAATGTTTGTTTCACTTGTTTTGTTGAATCTTGACAAATCTGAGGGTGAGACCCTTTCTGGTTACAATTTAACACGAGCTTGATAAAGCTTTTCTTCTTTCAGGAATGCTGTGATTAAATAAGGGAACTAATAGTCACAATAAGATATAAAAGAGAAAGCAATATTTCAGATAGTCTTATCATCATAATTACATCGCCATCATCAATATTATTATTTTAAAGCAATCTTGGCCCCACAGCACATAGAAAAAAAGGATTGGGATGAGTTTAGAAATCTCTTGAGAAGCAGTAAGAATAAAAAAAAAAAGGCTGAGAAAGGTGGACTTTAGACTATAAACTCTGATTAGGAAGAGTGATCTTAAGACATTAAGGAAGATTCCCTTGCCTAAATTTTTTTTTTACTTTATTTTGTTCTATTTTTTTTTTAACCACAAAGCCTTGCTTCTGTTGCTTGAAATTTCTCTATGAGAAATCTATTCTTTTGAGTTAAGTAAGCATCCTTGCCTATTAAAATGTTACAGGAAAAAAAAATGTAACACATTAAGCCATGATTAGTCATGTGCATGTTAGTATGAAATAATTTAAGCATCCTTTTTAAAAACACTGAGAATACTTATTACATACAACTTTTTTTTTACAAATATAATAAATATGAGATGATAGTAACAATATTGCTGTTTATCTGTGTCTCCTTCTGAACTTTCTTTTGCTTTCTTCTGTGTATTTTTTGTTTCATTGCCACTCTTTCTTTTTGGCATCACTCCCAATTACTACTACCCACTCCCTCGCCTCCCCCCCAAAAAGATCTTCCTCCTAAGGTAAAGTCAAGCAAAGAAAATCTACCCATTCAACATACCTGAAAATTTATGTCTCACTCTATACCTTTATACCATGAGGTGAGAAGCACCATTCACCATCCATCTCCTGGAGCCATGTGATTGATTAATCATTTCACTAATCAAAGTTCTTAAATCTTTTAAAGATGTTTCACTTTCCAGTGGTGTAGTCATTGTATAAATGTTTTGGTTTACTCCATGATGCATCAGTTCATATATATCTTCCCAAGTTTCTTTGTGGCATGATAATATAACATGATATGAATAATAGGAATGTATTCATATGCCATAATTTTTCCTTTTCCCATAATCTGTGGGGACCCCTTTGTTTCCATATCTTCACAGCCACAACAAAAAACGTAGTGCTATAAATATTTTTGAATATATGAGTCTTTTTCCTTTCTAGCCTCTTTTCCACCTTGCCTCATACCTTCAATGATATATAGATCTTTGGATTTGTTTGTTGTCTGATTGGCTTGTCTACATTTTTCTTCCATGGTTTATTGCAGTTCTTGCTCTGTTGCCTTCTTTTTCTGTCTTATTTCCTCTCAGATCTCCTGTTCTAGCCCCTCACTTCCAGAAGGACCCAAGGATACAGTGCCATCCATTTTGCCAACAAACAAACAGAAAAGCAACACAGGAAAACCTTTAGGAAGAATTCCATTGTTCCTCCCCACCCTCATTCCCACCCTTTTCTATTTAGAGAAATCTCTGCCTGCTTTATTTGTGTTCATGTTATCTTAACTTTAGAATGTAAACTGCTGCCTTCCACCCTGTACTCTGGGATGACCATTTTCTACCTAGCTAGTGCTTAACCCATTGCCCAGACATTTAGCCATTTTGTAAGTTTCACTTGTTGAAGATGCCCTAAACTTTGATGAGAGTAAATCTTTAGAATATAGGAGATAAAATCCAGCTCTTGTGCATTGGGCCTCAATTTATTTGGGATATTTGTATGATCTTACTTTAAGCTTCAGCAGTTGTGATACCATACAAAAATATTTAGAGAAACCAAAATATTAAGGCAAAGGGGTTGTTCAAACTATTTAATTATTTCAGTAGTTAAAACTTAAGTAGGTATAATTTCAACAGAATGTGGCAACTGTGATAAGTCATAAAGTCATAAGCCTGAAAAAGACTCTTTGACCCAACTCTCTTAGTTATATTGAGATATATTCTGCTTCAGTCAAAGGAGAACTCTCTTTTGGTCAGAGCCCTCAATTCAACTCCCTACCTCTATAGTCTCAGTTTCCATATTTGTAAATTAGACATGCTAATCACTGGTGTGCTTCAGTGGCAATGCAAAGTAAGAGGATCTGGGTTTGAATCCTGGTTCTGCTATCTTACTTATGTGATATCTCACAGCCTTGTTTAGCATCATTTTCTTTTTCTTTTTCTTCTTTTATTTTTGTGAGGCAATTGAGGTTAAGTGACTTGCCCAGAGTCACACAGCTAGTGAGTGTTATGTGTCTGAGGCCGGATTTGAACTCAGGTCCTCCTGACTCCAGGGTCAGTGTTCTATGCACTGTACCTCCTAGCTGCGCCTCGTTTTCTTTTCCCTTAAATGAAGTTTATTTTTATCATATGACTTTCCTTCTAATGGTAGGTCTCTGAGCCTGTGATCTAGCTTTCCACATCTGTTATGGGGAAATTGTCTTTATGAGCCACAAGCTACTTTATAAATGAGTTGTTATCATTATTATTATTACTACGTAGCTAGTAGCTAGCATTTATATAGTCTTTTAGGGTTTGCAAAGCACTTTACAAATATTTCCTTTGATCTTCACAACTCTCTGAGATAAGTACTATTATTATCCCCCTTTTTATAAGTGAGGAAGCCAAAGTAGACAGGGGTTAAATGACTCGCCCAAAGTCACACAGTCGGATTTGAATTCAGGTCTTCTTGACTCTGGGTTCAGTGCTCAAACCACTGGGCCAGCTCCACTTACTGTCTTCTCCTCTAAAAAAAACCTTTATGATTTCTAAGAATTCTAGTCCTGGTTGTGAGACATAGCAGGATACTGTTTATAGAACATTTCCTCAGTTAACTTTTTGATTGATGCACGATAATTTTATATGAGAATTCTAGCAAGAATATTCCGAGATGTGCGGTGAATGTTTCAGTTTGATTAATACTTGCTTATTTTCCTGTCACAAAACATGCAGACCTACTTGTGTACATATAACTATACTCATTCATTTCTTTAAAAAAAAACTATTTAGTTTTTATTTTATAGAATAGAACAAACATTTCCATAACTTAGTATAATAAAGATGATTGCACATGAAACTGTAAATCTATTATGTACAATTTGCTGTTCCTTTTAAATATAAAATTAAGTTATAATGTAAATTTCTTTCTTCTCCCTTTTTGTTCTTCCCTCCTTCCATCCTCCACCCTAGAGATGGTTACCATTAGACACAAATAGGTATTATACATATGTGTATGTGTATATTATATATGTGTGTAAATAAATTCTCTATATACTTCTATTTATCAGTTCTTTCTCTGGATAGAGATAACATCTTTCTTCATATGTCCTTTATAGTGAATTTGAATATTTATAATCATCATTTCTAAAGATTATAGAACTGTGATTTCAAGTAAGCCGTTAGGCTGAATTACTTTACAAAATCCATTCAATATGCATGCTACATTTTTGTACAACTAATTTTGCAAAGAAATGAAATAGTCAATTTCAGAAAAAAAATTATTTTTTTTAGCTAGGGGATTTTTAGGGGAAAATACTTGCATAAAGACTCAGCTAAACTGATAGATTTATTTTGTATTCATCTTCTTTCCCATAATGTATGCTCTCTAGGAGATGATCCATCTGGAGGGAGAATCAGGAAATTAAGCCTTGGCCAGTATGACAACGACAATCCTGGGCAGCCATCATTTACTGGATGTGGATGGGTAAAAGCTACTAATATGGATCCAGTTCCAACTCTGGGATCCTTCATTGCTTCAGGGGAAACCAAAGAGGTAGATATGACTTGGTATTTTTATTATACCTTTCCTTAAAAGATTTCAAAGCACTTTAAAAACACCTAATCCAGTTCAACTTCATTCTCATGCAGACCTAGATTTCTAAAGTTAAAAAAGATTTAATTTCCACCCTATGTTTATATCTCTCTTGGAAGTTTAACTTGACTTTTGATTACGCAGAGAATAATAACTTCTAGTATTCTTTTTTTCCCATATTTTCATTTTTGAACTCTAAATATGCTTGTCTACATTTCTGAAAAATTTATCATTTTATAGAAGTTCTCTGTCATTTTCTAACCTATTCTTTCTCTGACATTTTCAGTTTTTTTGAAAGAACTAATTTATGACTTAATTTCTATCCCAATTTGTTCTTTGAGGTTTTTATTTTGTTTTGTTTTATTGATCTTCTGATACTCACTGAAGATGATTGTCGATGTTCTATTATGACTTTTTCGGGTATCTTACTTTTGTTTAAGTATACTTCTTCTGGGTTTTTTGTATTGCCTTCCTTTATCCCATAGTATTTTTTCATTATATTGGCAAATCTTTCTGTTGTTGAGAATTTTTTTTTCAGGCTCTCTGCTGATTTCTCTGTGAGGATTTCCTTGTGATAAATGATTTTCTGTCTCTTTTTGTTGTTACTGAATTTATTTGGCACATTTCTTACCATTTTTTGAAGTGATGGAGGATCTGTGTTTAGACATGGCTTCTCATTCAACCAACTTACCACATAGCTCTGTCACAATCTCTCACATGGGGAATGGGAAAGGATTTATGTATTGGGAAGGGAAGAAGAGAGGAATAACCATTTATATAGCACCTACTATATGCCAGGCACTTTGCTAAACTCTTCTAGATATATCTTATTTGATCCTCACAACAACCCTGAGAGGTGCTATTGTTATCTCTATTTTACAGTTAAGTAAACTGAGGCAAACAGAAGTTAAATGATTTGCCCAGGGTCACACAACTAGCAGATTTCTGAGAAAGGATTTGAACTCAGTTCTTTCTGACTGCAGGACAGGAGCTCTAGCTGTTGTACCACCTAGCTTCCTGGAGTCTTGTCAAACATATACCTGGGCCTGACATGACATAGTCATGACCTCTCAGACATTTTGCATATTCTATATATAACACTTTAAGCAGCTTACAGATTAGTCCAACATGCATATCTTTCCTCAGTGATATGAGCAGTTCGTGTGCTGCCAACAGTTAGAATGTATGCTACCCAGGTAATGAGACTCTGAAAAGCTATTTTATTGTGTTTGGAAGAGATATTTATCCAGATCTCTTATTATACTTCCTTCAGAAACAGACATACTCTATCATAATAAACTGGGCTTCTACTCTTCTAATTATGATTGTTCCTTTGTGCTAGGCCAGAGGGGGGGAACCTGTGGCCTGGAAGCCACATGTGGCCCTCTAGGTCCTCAAGTGTAGCCCTTTGACTGAATCCAAACTTCACACAACAAATCCCCTTAATAAAAGGATTTGTTCTATAAAACTTGGACTTGGTCAAAAGGCAGCACCCAAGGACCTAGAAGGCCATATGTGCCTCAAGACCACAGGTTCCCCACCCCTGTACTAGGCCAAGAAGTTTCGTCCTTTTTTCTCTATCACCATTTCCTGTTCACATTATCCTAAACCACTCAGACTATCCCTGAGTCATAACCCAACCACCAGAAAAGAGAGGACTGATGTAGAGAAGGAGAGTTCATCAAATTAATTCTCTGCTCTCAAGAGATCTGCTTCATAGCCAGCCTATATGTTCTTTGTTTCTCCTCCCTCCGTCCTTCAATTCTGGAACCCGGAACCATGATCAAATCAACTTTGCTATCATTCCCAGAAGGGCTATGTCAGTCTACTCCCCCTAAGGCCTTATTCTTCCTCCCACTTGTCCTCCTGCACAAAGTGCACCTTCCTGCCTATCACTCCCTTTATTTATTGCTTCCTTCCTTAGAATGAAAGTTGATTGGGGGCAGGAGCAATCTTTGCTTTGGTATTTTTATCCCCAGCTCTTAGCACAATGCTGGGTAACTGCAAGGACTTAATGAATGGTTCTTCATTCATTCATTCATTTATTTATTCACTCATACCTAGAGAGCTCCAAACTAAGATGCCCCTGCCTTTCCCTTGTTCTCTAGATGTTTTCTATTACTATTGAATGCAAGCTTTATGGGAGGTAGAAACTGACTGGCTTGCTTATATTTCTATCCATAGCAGTTTGCATATTGCTTTGCATGTAGTAAGTGCTTAAAAAGTCCATTTTCATTTATTCATTCCTGTAACAGCTGTTCCTCTTAGAAAATAACTATAATTGAGATGAGAAACATAATTTTTCTTCACACATTAAGGGAGTAAATATGTGTGTGTTCCCACATATTTCATATATGCATCTTCATACATATATATATTTCTATATATACATATATATGAAATTCTAATTTGCAGTTAGTGAAAAGATAATATGAAGTACAATGAAGTTAATTAACTTCTAGAGTCATGAATCTAGAATTGGATTGTAGTCCTTCTAATCTTCATCTGAATCTAGTAGTCTATATTAGAAGTGAGGTAGCTAATGCCCTCTGCCAATTAAACCCCATTTTATTTTTCTGCCTGTGTAAATCCTTTTGCAGACAATGGTAACCAGTTATCCGCAAGAGCTTGATGTGATAGATGGGGGAATATTCTCACCAACCAAAAATGGAAATGAATCAGTCCCTCCTACTCCAGGTTTTCCTGTGTCACCAGAGACACCATATGGTAAGAAAATCTCTAGCAAGAGTCACATGGCTTTGTACACATTGGTTTTTCCATTTTTGATAAGCAGAATTATTAAAGTCATTTATTGTTCTTTCTCTTTCAGTGAAAACTTCTTCACATTATCCTCAGATCAGTCCATCAGAGCAACTCATGAGTGGCCCAACCAATTTGTACAAAACAGGACATGGTAAGAACTTTAGCTCTTTAAAATGTTTAGGTTTTGTCTTACTTTGAAGATCATTCATTTGCTGGGGGTGGTGGTATATGCCTATAATCCCTATTACTGAGTAGCTGGAAGGTGGTGGATTGTTTGAGCTCAAGAGTTCTGAGACTGCAGTAGAGCTAAAGCCTATCAGGTGTTTGTGCCAATCTTGCACCAATATGCTGTGGCTCTTGGGCAAAGGTGCACACCCCCCATCAACCAACTTTGCTAAAGTCAAAGCTTCCATGCAAGTGAACAATAGGATCCAGTCTAGAAGTGGCTTCCAGTCTGGGTGAAATAGGAAGAATCAGGTTCTAAAAAAGAAGACTCTTCTTCATTGACCTTGGTTATATTTTTGTTTCTAATGATTGTTTTGACTTAAGTTTAGATTGATATCTCTTTTCACTATGTCTAGAAATTATTTGTTTCACTTTGGGATCAAATTTCTCAAGCCTTTCAGCTTTGAACAAATGTGGGATTTATAGAGTAATTATGTAAAAATCCTGGCATCACAAACCCGGTGATGATTTGGCCATTCAGGTTTAAATGTCTGTGTGGAATAGCAGTAATAATAAAGTTATTAAAATGTGTTTTAATAAGAAGATTAAGGCATAAATTCTGGAGCTTAATAGACTGCTCTAAGAAATTTAATTTTTCATCAAGCCTTAGTAAATTGTCTAGAAGTTTCCCTTGACTTACAACTGCCAGTGTCTAATGTTCTAAACATATTGTTGTCTATTGATATTTTTCTGATTTTTTTCTTCTATATCAGAGCTTTTGAGTTGCTATACTATATAAAATATTTCCCACATATCTAAAGATTATCGACCGGTAGCTTGCCCATAGTAAATTGTTTAACTTTTTGTGAATAATACCACCTACTCTGCACTAGAACACTATGGGATTAGGAGGTTAGGAAACAAAATATTTAATTCTCTCCTTTTCAGGCAAGCTATGTACATAATGGCTATTAAGCTTTGATTTAGTGAGAAATGTGTTTTTATGAATCCCAAACTAGAGAGTGTGGACAATGCCTTTATAACCTTTATGTCAGATCTTCACAATGGGTCTTTACAGTTTTATTATTCATTGTGATGTTCAGAAAGTCCAAAAAGTTAGGCAAATTAAAAAAAAATCCTCTACTATCAGATATAAATCTTTTCTTTGCATTTACCTATTATATTACTTGAGAACAGAAGTTAGAAATTCTTGTATTTCCCTTAACAGTGGGTAAAATAATAATGGATATTTGTTTATTTATTTTTCTCTTGAAAGAGAAGTAATATGAACCCTTAAAAGTGGTAATTACCAGTTATCCACTAAAAAGCCATTTGTGGTTTCGGGCACTATCAGTTCCTCCATTTCTGCATTGTGTATAAAAGCTGTTAAACAAATACTTCATTTCCTAACTAAGATTACTGACATTGGGGTGGGGAGGGTACAAGAAGTAGTACAATGAGTTATAGAAAAGCTGGTATATAGATACAGGCATGGATACATTAAATGATGCTCTGTAAATAAATTCACATAATATGTGTATTATATATAAAAAAAAATTTTAACCTGGAGAAGAGAACACTTAACTGAGGTACACAATAGATGTCATTTTTATATATGAAAGAGTAACATGTAGAAAAGTGAGTAGACTTAATAGGAGAGAACGTGGACATGTTATAAGCAGGCAGACTTCAGTTCAGCATCTAAAAATGAATAGTGGTTGTCTAGAATATGAAATGATTTTCATAGCATCAAAACTATTCATTCTGAAGCTGTGTGAGCATGTGCCAGGATTGTTATAGAAAACCTGACATAATAGGAGGTTGAATCATAAAATTCTTTGACTCTATGTTGCCGCCTGTGGTAACTTATTTTGAATGTCCTCAGTACTGAGAAATTTTTATATCCTTTGAGGGGAATTTTGGTTTTGAGGAACACTCCAAAGTTATTTGGAGCCATTCCTATTGAAAAATATGAGTGTTCAAGTGGAGTAGTAACATTTTTTGAGTAAAAATTCAGACATATTTATATATAATATATAATTATATTACAGTGAGACCAATTTTACCATTTGGCTAAAAAAGTGAATCTGAAACTTTGGAAAAGAATAGTTGTAAAGTGCTTAGCACAGTGCCTGGTGCATAGTAAGTGCTTAATAAATGCTTATGCCTGTCCTTTCTGTTCTCCTCCCAACCCCCACAGCAATGGAAGTCTTATTAAGATAAGCATCCTCTCATGCATTCTAACTACTTTGAAATAAAATACTTATTTGGAGTATGAAGCTCTGCTTATTAATACTCCTTTTTTTTTTTAATTTTAAGACAGTTGAGCTTAAGTGACTTGCCCAGGGTCACACAGCTAGTAAGTGTCAAGTGGTTTGATCTGAGCTCAGGTCCTCCTGACTTCAGGGCCAGTGCTCTATCCATTGCACCACCTATGTTAAATACTCTTAAAAGTCCTACATTGATGCCAATAGTATGGAGATGACTCTGGGTTTTCAAAAGCTATGCCAGAAAAGTTTAATTTCTGATAGATTTTACCACATTGTAAAGGCTTAGGGTATAAAAGAAACTATGAATTTTAATAATAATAAGAGCATTTGTATAGTAATATAAAGTTTGCCAAATGTTTTATGTAGATTATCTCTTTTTTATTCTTTTTATGTGAAGATTTTTCACCCTTTCCTTTCCCCTCCCATATGGTAAAGAAGTTGCCACATAGCTTAGGTAAGTATGGATAGGCTCATTGTCAGAAGACCACAAGGTATGATATTGCCATGACAGGCTGTGAAATGGAGAAAAATTTTAACTAGCTCTTGGACCTACATTTCCTCTTTCCATATCTGCAGTGATATTAGTGGAGTGGGGTGGGAGAGGATTGGAATGGACTGGTAAGCCACCAGTTATGTACAAAGAGGGCCTGAAGTTATTGAGAGAGGTCACAGGTGTACATCATGGTAGTGTACTGGGTTTCAGGAATGGCTCGCCATCATTGTGGTCTTAGGTTTCATATTTTCCCTTATTCCAAAAGTTATCACATCTTAAAAACCTCTTTTTCTCCTGCCAAAATTAGACAACCAATATTAAGGAATTCAGCTGTCTCCATACATCTGGTCTTATTCCTTCTCACACCCCAGTCCTGGGACAGGGTTTGTTGTGATCAAATTGGCAATGGGAAGGGATATGGGGAGGAAAAGCAGGACGTTAGGGTCAGGTCTGCTCTGCTGCATTATGTGCTTAGCTGTTTTTATGGGTGTTCCAGATGTGGTGGAGGGGAGAAGAGAATGGTGAGGGAGAGTGTGGTGGATTCGGGAAGCGGAAGTTTGGTCACTTCTCAATGGCAGGAAAAAAGAACTATGAGTTCCTAGATCTCATCATTCCACATCTCAAGAAAAAGAAGCACGCAGTCTGGTCTTTTTGTTATCAGATAGCTGTTGAAGTAAATAAAGGGAAGATAAAGAGGAGAAGGCTACTGGTTGTGGAGAGTCACTTCTGACCAGATTAACAAAGGGCTTTTATTTGAGCCATCTGTCTGTCAATGGACATACCTATGGCTTTGGTATAGGTAGAACCCGTTGTTATGACAGTCACTATAATGGAACTGTATTTAAAAAAACAATACAAAACTTAATATGTCAAGTTTTCAGAAGTGAGTCTAATATATTGCTGAAAAAACTTCCTTTCATCATTTACATTTCACTGGAAAACATTTAAAGGTTTTAAATCATGGTTATGAATTGCTTTGCTTCTCTTTTGATGAAGAGTGTTAGTATACCTTAATAAATGGTAAGTCAGTCTCGGAGTCAGAAAGTCCTGTCTCAATTCTTACCTTCCTAAGGCAGCATATCACCAACACTCTCCTAGATTAAATTGCAAAATAACTGCCATTCTGAATTGATAGAGGGAATGTCTTCATTAGGAGTGACTTATACCAATGAAATCTTAGGTCCAAACTAAAAAAAAAATTATAGGAGAAAGGAAAAAGTATTTTGACTACTGTAAAAATATTTTTCCTTACCACTTAATGTAGTAAAGTCTTATCAGCTCTTTCTTATTGTTGATCAACAGTAAATTGATTTTTAGATTTAAAGTTGTTTTTAATTTGAGAAATGTGGTTCTTTAGGAAATCTAGATCCTCTTTCTGAGATATTTTAATATTATTTTTAGTTGTTTTATTTTTTTCTTAGCAACACCAGGGTATCATATCATAAGAGATGAAGATAAGAAATTAGGTCCCAAGTTCACAGTAGAGAAAGATTCAGGCAGCAACTTCCTGTTGGATAAGAAATGGGAGTTATTTTTGGTTTTAGATTAAGCATAAGTGATATCCGTTCAGGCAGTACAATTTGTGAACTATGTCTGAGTCCCAGGGCCTACACAAAACAGTGTTTTACTGTATACTATTGTGTAGTGGGGGTGGAGATTTAATTCTGGAGGAGGTGGAGGAAAAGGGAGAGACATAGTTCTTTAGTATTTTAAGGTTTACAAAACACTTTCCTCACTACAGCCCCAGGAGGTAGGAATTGTGAGCAGTATTATCCCCATTTTACAGATAAGGTTAAATGACTGAGACTCAGTCATAGTTCATAGATAGAAGAAGAGCTCAGCTTTGCAGATGCTAAATCTAATGCTTTTTTCCACTAGTCTCCTTTGCTTCACAATGGCCCCCATGCAGTTGTTTTATATGAATCATATGCCCTTGATTCTGCAAACAGTTATAAGGGAAATAAACCCATAGTAATCATACTTCAAGCTGTTTCTCTAATTAATTAATTAATTAGACTTTACTTACCTTTTTTTTATAAAAACCTAGATATTTCTTTCTCTATCTCTACTTATGTGTGTTTCTCAGGGTATGCCTACATATACAAATAGCAAAGAGATTTATTTAGTCTTGTAGGATTCAGGAAATAAACCATATGAACTGAATTAAAATAGACCACCATCACCTAAAAGAATTGCTGTTATAAGGGACAGGTAGGTGGCACCGTGGATAGAGCACTGGCCCTGAAGTCAGGAAGACCTGAGTTAAAATCCGGCCTTAGACTAAACACTTGACACTTACTAGCTGTGTGACCTTGGGCAAGTCACTTAACTCCAATTGCCTTAAAAAAATTTTTTAAAAATTAAAGAATTGCTATCATATTCTATCCAGATTCTCTTTTGTACTGTTACACTTTGTAAGTCTTTCTGTCTTCCATTATGGTAGTAGCCTTAATAAACATATTTCTAGTTTTCTCCGTCAGCCTTCCAATGTCACTATGTTAGGGTTTAATTAAGAAAAGTACCTAATTCATGAATAGATTATCTTTCAAAATTATGTTCGAAAGTTAGTAATTTTAATTCAGAACATGTTTATCTGTGGAAAAATAGGTTTTTTCCCCCTCACAAATAGTAGCTATATTAAGAAACCCCTTTAACCCACAATGTAGCTGAACTATGGTACTAGTACTACTAACATACCTTGCCACCACCATTTATAATGTAATTTCTGTGGTATTTTTAGTTTGGAGTTTTATTATCTTCCAGAACTCTCTCCAATAATAAGATCTCTGATAGCCAGTGGGAAAAATTACAATATAAGATTCATGAATTTAAGATGGAGATCAGGGTTTTAGGCACAAAGACTCCTTGACGAGATTTTAGACCACTTGGCATAACCAGTCACATACAGGGAAAGTGGAAAAGGAGAGAGGGAAATCCTCACAGATTCCTGATAATAGTTAGCCAGCTACTTATGTCGATTTGCTTACATTTCGCATCCCCTCCCCTTCTTATCCTCCCTTAGTGTGAGATCCCTTGTACCTTTGGAATTCATTTTAAGTCTTCTCTCACTGGTTTGCTCTGCTTTGCCCTATGCTTCTCATCATACTATATATTCATCATACTATATACTTCTATAGCTATAGCTATAACTATAGATGTAGGATATATCGCCTTGTGAAATCTGGTCAAGGACCCCCCTCACTTCAGTATCTACCTTTGTCCCCACCATTTGTAACTCTCTCATACTTTTTCCCAGAGCCCATCTCATTGGGATTTAGCTAAGTTATGATTATTATGATAACAGCTTATACCTTCAGTAATATAGAGAAAAAAAATAATTGAATGTGAAGTCCCAAGATCTGGATTTTGAGTCTTTGCTCTAATACTTATTGTGTGACCGTGGATAAGCTGCTTGGCCTTTCTGAGCCTTGGTTTGCCTGTCTGTAAAATTAGGGCGTAGTACTAGATAAACTCTTAATATCCTTTTCTGTATTAAGTACTATGATCTTTTGTAGATGTTCCTGAGTATCCCATTTGACCCCTTTTTGTAGAATGATTCTTGTTCAGGGACATTTCAAGACTAGATAGCCGTTGAATCAGTCCATCAGTTTTGAAGTCTCTTCTAACTTTGATATTTTGATGCTTGCAGAGTTTCTAGCCCGTTAACCATAGGAGGGAACATACTCTGCATGTGGTTTACAATTCTTGGCTGTGGTCTCCTAAAGCCTGAGGTCACCTGTGTTCCATACTGAGGTGACAGGAGTAAGAAAATAGTGAAGGCTTTTGATTACCTATTAAACAAAAAAATCTCTAGTCGCTTGGGGACTTGCAGGTCAGACTTCTGATGCTTTATCATTTCTTAGTTCCCTATATATGTGGAATAAAAATCGATATTTTTGATATTGAGATTGTTCAATAGTTCACTGACTACCATAACTACCACTGGTCCTAGTAAAAACTGTGGAGTAGACAGTTTGTCTTTTCTGTCTATCCAACCATCTACCCTTATCTTTCCAACACTTGCCTGTCTTTTCCATTCTTCCCTTCCCCAGACATCCCGGTGACTTTATTCTACTTTCTCACTATTCAAAGTTTCTGTTCTTCAGTGATCAACCAACTCTACCCATTTGTTAAAGGGCTTTGCTGTGTACATTTAACATGAGATCCCAGTTGTTGGCTGCAAAGAGCTTACAGTCTAATAGGAGAAATAAGGAAGCTTACAACTATTATATAAACTAGAATCTAAGTGAGTTCAAGAGTTATGCAGATATAATTCCGTGAGTCTTGAGGGAGCAGATTTTTTGTCTGGGTAGAGCAGGGAGGGAGGTGAGCAGCATTTGAGCTGTATATTGAAAGGTAGTACTGGATGGTTAAAGGTTGGGTGGTAGAGAGGGCAGGGTATTCCAAGCAAGGAAGTAGGAAAGTATAAGATGTATTTGGCTGCCTTAGAGTCATCAGATTTTGCTAGACTGTAGAGTAGATGCTGAGGAACTAGTATGAGATGAGTATGGAAAAGTCTTGTGACATTGTAGATGGGGTCTTGAGCTTTATGGGGTACTCCTCAATCTGCACCATAAACCAATACTTCTTTTTCCCAATTGCTCAGCAACTTTCAGCTATGTATTAATCAGGCTAAAGGTATTTAAGTTAAATAGTGAAATCCTGTGAATTTGAAGAACTTGTTAGAATGTGTAAGAGAAATATTTATGAGTAGAAATACTTTAGGTACTGCTTATCTAACCTAATGGTACTCTAGGAATGGTATGCATGGAATTAGCATTGCTTTCTCATACCATCTCCACCCCACACACATTTTTTGGACACAGCCCTGCTCTCATCAAAACAGTTATTGCTTAGGGAGGGTGCCTGTGTTGGCATAGCAATCCTCTTTTCAAAAGCAGTGATAACAAATCAAGGAATGTTGATTCATTTATTCAACTTGAGCAGTTATTGAACAAAGTCAAGTGGGTTTTTTTTTTCTTTATGCCTCTCCTTGTTAGGCAATCTGCTTAATTCAGTAAAACCTGCCAGAAGACAAACACTTGTTGTCAAAACTCATAGAAGATGAAATTGCAAAATACTGATTACCTATTAAAATCTGAGCCTTTCAGGCAACACCATTGTGACCTTGGCCTTGGCCTTTTGACCTGTTATTTTGCAGCAAACCACAACCTTTTCAGAGAAACTAGTCAAAATTGTCACGTGGCTTAACCAGTAAGGTAAATTTCCTGTTCTCTTCTATTTTGATTTTTATACCTAACCAAAGTCCATCCAATAAAGTTTTTTTCCATTGACTCATCTTAGTATACAGTTGACTTCAGCCTCTTAAATATTAGGCCAGCAGAATATAAGCTCTCATCATTCCTAACCAAGCTGGGAAAACTTTGACCAGCGGGGGTTGGTCAGAGAAAACCAGTCCACCTAGAGTCTCTGAGAGAGAGGCCCCTCACTAGAGGGTAGAACATAAGCTGATGATGGGTGAGGGTAGGAAGTGGAGAAGGAGGAAACTCATGCAAACTTTCTTCCCAGATGTGGAAGAAAAACACACCTGTATTAGGACAGTGAGGAAGTCACAAATTAGTCAGCTGGTCAATAAGTATTTATTCAGCACTGACTATGGGCCAACCACTACACTAAATGCTGCTTTATCAAAGGACTGAAAAGCAGAGCTAATTGCAAAACATGGTGGAGAAAGGAAGAAAAATAGGCATTCCTAAGTCTTGGACGAGTTTTTTTTTTGACTTTTGTTTTTGTTGATTCAGTTGGGTTTTCCAGTTCATAGTGTTTGTTTAGAAGTATTAAGTATTTACTGCACGTGCAAATCTATTCTCTTTTCTATCAGTAAAAAACAAACAAACAAACAAAAAACTACTACAGACATGCAGGACATGTGAATGATGCAAGCCATAATTTATAATAAGCAGCAAGAGATGTGCTACACGTTATATGCTTAGTCCATATTCATTGTCTGAGTCCTTCAATAAATTTATAATTGGAAAGTAATGGAGTACAACAGAAAGGACCCTGGGGTGGGTGAGTGCAGATGTGGGTTTTAGTTCCTCTCTAAATCTGTCTCTCATTACTAGTGTGTCTGGAGTCGCACTGTGGCTTCTCTGATGCCTCCTCTATACCAAGAAGAGATTGCACCAGCTGATCTCTGAGACCCTTTTGACCTCTAAGATGATGTAACACTGATGCTTTGAAGCACGATCACCCCATAAAACTGAGCAGGCTAGTAACCCTTCTTGCTGTGGGCCATATCCTTTTGGCGTACTTGTACTTTTTGTGTACTGAGGGAAACATTCTTACTGTTTGAGCTAAGTACCTCCAGGATCTGGTCAGGCAAGAACAGGAGGAGGCAACATTGTGCAATCTTCCAAGAGAAGCCCAGTGTTGTATTAGGTTTTCTGTGTTAGGTAAGGTTGCAAAAAGCAAGCCAATTGTAAAATCAGGTAATGCCTCTATCCATTCAGCACTCTGCAAAATCAACGTTGCCTGCCTTGGTTGGTTTTAACTAAGTACTACCTGTAACCATTGCATGCAACCTGTAAACACCGCAAGAAATGGAATAGTAGCTTATTCTGTTGAGCTTGTTTTATTTAAAGATGAAAAGAGATCATAAGGAACACTGTGTTGGCCCTTAATTTGGGGTAAAAAATTCTTACTTCTTTTGTCGTGTTTCTGTTCTGACTCTGCAGGACTTTGCTTTATCACGGTATCCACATTTTGCTAATTAATCATGTATTAAATCAGAAATTTAGTGAAAATAGGATCCTTTACATGTCTGGAGGTAGCAGCTAAGTGCCTTAATGGATAGAAAGCTGGGCTGGAGTCAGGAAGACCTGAGTTCAAATCCTGCTTCGGACACTTACAAGCTGTGTGACTCTGGGCAAATCAGTTTCTTCAATTGTAAAATGGACATAATTATAACATAATTATAACCCTTACCCCCCAGGGTTGTAATGAAGATCAAATGAGATAATATTTGCAAAGTGCTCAGCACAATGCCTGGCACATAGGAAGTATTTTACCGTCCTCCTTTCTTGTTTCCTTCCTTTCCTCCCCCTTCCTCCTCCCTTGCTTCCTTCCCTCCCTCTCTTCTTCCCTCCCTTCATTCCTTCCTCCTTCTTTTCCTCCCTCCTTCCATGCTTACTTCCTTCTCTCCTTTCTTCCTTCTTTCACTTCCTTCCTCCCTCTCCCCCTTTTTCCCCTTCTCTCTTTATCCTTGCCTCCCTCCCTACTTCCCTGCCTGCCTTCCTGCCTGCCTGCCTTTTCTTAAAATCCAAACTAATTTAGAACTGAAAAGAAATTTTAAAAATCTCTGGTATACAATGCAACACTTTTATTTATTTATTTTTATCCACAGCTCTTTCTCACTTTTGAATACACATATAACTGAGTGAGGCTGACATTTTCTATTTATTTCATACAATTTGCTACCAAAGTCTAGTTTAAAGAGCCATTGGACTCCGGTATGTATAGAACGATGTCCTGGAATTCCATTACTCTGGATTCTGCTCTGATCTCTTCCCCGTATATTGAAGGGTGGATAATCAGCCTGGCATAAGTTGATGTTGAAAAGACCTGTATGTTTGAGGTGAATGGGAAGCACCCCCCAATGTGACTGACTTAGCACAGGTTTACTCTGAGTGAACAGTGTGATATGAGTACTACAAAAACTGTGTTAGTCTTGGTTTGAGTTTGTAGAATATGCCTGATATTATAATCACAGTGCTCTGGCAAGGTCTGGAATGTTGAGTTTAGTTAGCCCTAGGCACTGTGTGTTTTAATAGGGACATTGACAGAGTTAGGTGTCAACAGGTTGTCAAGGGATCTAAAAATTCAAAAGTGAAATTGTTGAAAAAAACTGTCACTGAGCTATTTGGTGATCCAATGAACTGGAGGCATTTTTCCAGGAGAAGAAAAGAAAAAGGGTCAAAAGTTACACTGAAGTCCAGTTCCAAAGTCTCATTATGCCTTGGGGTTAAAACTGCATTTTTTGAGGCAATGCTAGGAGATTTCAAACTCTGGTAGATCCCACCTTGTTGGAAAGGGCTTCATTAATGTACTTGGTGACTGCCTACATGTCACCCAGGCAAACCAGACAGGCTCAACTAATTTCAGAAAATGCCACAGGCATGATGGTTGCAGAATAATGATTTTTTTTTAGTCCTAGCATTTCACAGTGATCATTTTCTAAGGTAAGGAGTGGCGGGAAGGGGAGGGCAGAAGGGTTAATCTGCATTATTGTTGGGCAGTCTGGCACTGTTGAAATCACAGAGCCTGAAAGCATTGACGTATGTGAGAAGGGCCAGGGCTCGGTACTGAAGACAAGACTGACAAACCAATTCCTGGCTTTTCTGTCTTTGCTACTTAATGTTAGGGAGAAAGAGGGGCTCTAATGTCAGCCTTTCCTGTTAAATATTTAGAAAACTTTTGAAGAATAGACCTGCATATAGAAAGTCAACCATTTAGATCAGTATTTTGAGAAGTAAAATAAAAAATGTTATATAGAATGAGGATCAACAGTAGTTGGTTTTTTGTTTTAATTGCCAATTCGGGGGAACCAATGAGGTGTGAGTAGTGGATTCATTTTCTCTCAATTCTGTATTTTCTTGAAGTTTAACTGGAGGGCAACAAGCAAAAGTGATAGCTTTCTTCCCTTGTTCTGAGCTAATATTTAGTAAGACCAATTCTCAAAGCCTTTTTGATGTTTGCATGAGTGCATTAACAGAAATTGGTAAATGTATCATGAAAATACTCAGATGGATCTGTGATCTCAAAAATGTGGATATTCCCTCAAACTTTAAACCCATCTGTATTTGCCCATCATGTGTCACTCATGGCCACAACCTTCCATCAGTTTGTCATAGGTCTGCCCATTGTGTGAGAGCGCTTCCTGAAAGTCCCCTGTGGTCCTCATATGCCAAGCAGAGCACTCAAGCTGTCTATTGGTCAGCCCTTAATCTTGCCATATGACCAGTCTAATCTTCTTTCCATGTACATCTTTTTAATTTTATTTATTTGTTTGTTTGTTTATTCGTTCATTCATTTATTTATTTATGTGAGGCAGTTGGAGTTAAGTGACTTGCTCAGGGACAGACAGCTAGGAAGTGTCTCAATGTATGTCTTTGATAATTCCTTTTACAACACTTATCCCAGACAGCAAAAAGGGAGGAAAAACCATAGCAAAGCAGCATGTTCTTTAGTTTTTTGCTTTCTAAAAGAATATAACTTCATTAAAGCATAGAGTGATTATCTAAAAAATTTCTACTTATGAGAATGAAAAACTAATGCTTGAAAAACCTAATCTATTTTAAAGGTATTTTGTTATTTAATTACTTCTCCATTTTTTCTTTCCTATTGTGAGCCGTACTTATATAGCATTTCCTTACTATGTGCCAGGCTCTGTGCTGAGGACTTTACTTTTTTATTTTATATTTATTTGATCCTCACAACAACCCTGGAATACATAAATCTTAATGTCTTGCTCATATTATAATTCTGACCCATTTAAAGGCTAATTTTGATAGATAAAATGAGTAAGACTTTGTGAAGAAATGTTAAATGTCAGGAAGTTCATTTATTGTGAATAATCATTTCTTTTGAGTCTACCAAAAAAAGAAAAGAGAGAAGAAAAGAAAGGAAATACAGTGTCTGTGGATGTTAGAGGGTTAACAGCCTTGGATTTGAGGCTTCATAACCTTGGGTACTGAAACTTTCAAGCCTTACTTTGAGTCGGTGCTCCATGGGCTACATTGAAATAGAGTGGAACATTGGTGGACAAATACTAATTTTATTAATTACATCAAGCAACCATGAGATCTTGAGAGCCTGCCTCATATCTGTTGAACGGGCACACCTACCATAGGAAAGAGTGTTGTGAAGGCAAGTAAGATGAAAAGTTTGAAAGCATAGTGAACATGGTGTTATTTGTTATTACAGTGTCTGGACAGCACTGAGTCTGGAGTCAGGAAGACCTGAGTTCAAATCCAGTCTGAGAAGCTTACTAGTTGTGTGACTTTGTACAAATCACTTAACCTCTTCCTGCCTAAGTTTCCTTAACTGTAAAATGGAGATAAGAATAGCGCCTATCTCACAGGGTTATTCTGTTAATCAAATGAGATAATATTTGTGAAAGTACTTACTGCATTTAGTAGGCACTTAATAAGTGCTTATTTCCTTCACTTTCTTTCTTGAAAAGTGTCAGAGATTAAATCATTATGGATTAGAGAAATGTAAATTAAAACAACATTGAGATATCATTTTATACCTATCAGATTAGCTAAAACGATTGAAGGCAAAAGCAACAAATGTCAGAGTGGATATGGAAAAATTGGGACACTGATTCATTGTTGGTGGAATTATGAATTGATCCAACCATTTTGAAGAGCAATCTGGAATTATGCCCAAGGAGTTATTAAACTACCCTTTGACCCCAGCAATACCATTACTTCTTCTGTTTCTGAAGATAATTAGGAAAAAAGGAAAAGAACTTACATGTTCTAAAATATTTATAGTGGCTCCCTTTATAGTGGCAAAGAACTGGAAATTGTGGGGATGCCTGTCAATTGGGGATTATGGCTGAACAAATTGTAGTATGTGATTGTGATGGAATACTACTGTGCTATAAGAAATAATGGACTTGATGATCTTAGAAAAACATGGATAGACTTGCAGGAAATAATGAAGAGTAAAATGAGCAGAACCAAGAGAATGTTACATACAGTAACAGCAATATTGTTTTAGGAACAACTTTGAAAGACTAAATCATTTTGACTATTATAAATACCCAAATTAACTGCAAAGGACATATGAAGGAAGATGCTGTCTGCATCCAGAGAAAGAACTGATAAATAGAAGAATGTATAGAATGATTTTACACACACACACACACACACACACACACACATACACATGCATATATATATGTACATATTTGTGTCTAATTGTAGTCATCTACCATTAGATGGGAGGGAAGAAAAAAAGAAATGTACATGATAATTTTATTATATATTTAAAAGAAATAGCAAGTTGTACATAATAGATTTGCAGTGTCTTGTGCAATCATCTTTTTTATTGTATTGTTTTATTCCATAAATTTAAAATAAAATTAAATTAAAAAAGAAAAAGTGTCATAGCATATAAACCTATGTATTTATTACTGTTATACTACATTATGACTTAGAAGAGTTGAACTATACAAACAAATATTACCATTTTCAAATTATGGGTGTTGCTCTAACAATTATGCACGTATTTGTTCCAGAAGTAGCACTGGCAATCTTTCCAGACTAGACTTTAGGCTTTACATTAAATCCTCTCCTGGCCAGACCACAAACTATTAAAGAAGAGGTTTTATTATTTATTATAGTTCTACCTCTAATTTTCAACTAAATATGAAAAGTGATGGGAAATAAGGTAGGAAAAGATCTGAAAATTAATTTCTAATTGTTCTTTTTCCTTTAATTTAGACCCAAGTGGTCATCCTCCTGGCCCCCATAAAGGGATCAGAGCATATGTCCCATTCCAGTAGATCAGAGAGCTACCCTGACCACCCCTATTTCAGTTCCAATTAACATTCAGATAATAATGCCTTTCTGTCCCCAAATCAGCCACTTAACTCATATGACCTTCACATAGAGGTCATTTCACCTCATCTGTAAAACAGAGAGGGAGAATGATTCTAGAGATGACTGGTAATTTCTCTTCTAGCTCTAAAGTCTTTTAATACTCTGTACGTGTGTGTACATACGTAGATTAATAACTAGAGATAGAGATATATACACAAACACATATATACATTCTACCTGACAGGTTATAACATGTTCAATTTATAATATAACATGTTAACAGAAAATAATCAAGTTTGTTTTCATAGAAACAATATTTTGTCTGGGTAATCTGGACATAAAACTAGTGATTTTTTTTTTAATTGTGGTTTTATTTAACACCTTTTTTCTTCTTATCTCCCTTCCCAGTTGCAACTTAATGACACATGATAATATGACTTCATTAGTCAGTAAGACCTTAACTTACGGTAGGTTCACTGAGAGATACAGCAGTGTAATAGAAAGGCTTAGGATCCAGAGACTTGAATTCTAATAAGGATTTTGAAACTTACTGGCTGGGTAAACCTCAAGCAGGTCATTTAGCTCTTCCATGCCCTGCTTTTCTTGTCTGTAAAATGGGAATGATAATTTACTAGATTACCTACTTTACAAAGTTGTGAGAAAAGTGATTTTCTAAACCTTCAGGTTCAATGAAAATGTGATTTGCTATTATTGGAGTTGGCCCAACACTAAATATTTGAATGCCTACAGTTACCTCTCTTTTCTGGGCCTCACTTTTCTCTTCTGTAAAAGAAACATAATTAGAGTTGATGATCTCTGAGATTCCTTCTAGCACAGGCATTTTGTGATGTCTAGAATTGTCTTTTCCTTCTTATTTGTCAACCTCATCCCATCTCCAATAGGAACTAGCTTTGTGACCCAGGGCAAAGCATTTAATCTCTCTCCACGTGTTCCTTTGTTTGTAAAAAGGGGATTACAGTAACACCTACCTCACAGAGTTGTGGTGGAATCTACTGAGTATAACTGTATGTAAACTGCTTTGTTAGCCATAACATGCTATATAAATTGGAGTTTTTATTGTACTTAGTTCTCAAAGACTATACCAGTGGGGTGTAGAATCTAGTCGGTCATGCTAAGTAGAAGGGTTTCAGAGAGGTAGACAGGATTAATCATTTCAGGACTAGTCTAGATAAATGGAAAGAATTTCGTCTTGTAATAGTCTACATATATAGTCTCTATATATGACTATATATTATATATAGTCATATATATTATATGTATTTATATATAGTCATATACATTTATACATATATATATAAGATCATCAAGTTCATTATTTCTTATAGCACAGTAGTATTCCATCACAATCACATACTACAATTTGTTCAGCCATAATCCCCAATTGACAGGCATCCCCACAATTTCCAGTTCTTTGCCACTATAAAGGGAGCCACTGTAAATATTTTAGAACATGTAAGTTCTTTTCCTTTTTTCCTAATTATCTTCAGATATATTTATATATATAGTCATATATATTATATATAGTCATATATAGTTATACATACTAAACATAGCATAGTTAAAATTTTGTGTATATTTATATAGTGGTTTTTATTCTTTTTTTATAAGCATAACATACATACACACATGAAACAAATTTGTCTCCAAGGCATTCTATAAGACTTAATTCAATACTTCAAAGCAATAGTGATTTTATTTTTGTGGAAATTCCCTTTTAGCAAAAACAGCAACACCTTTATATCTTATGTGAAGATCTGCATGAGTTGTTGTGGCCAAAAAAAATAATTTTTTAAAGTCATCACCTGGTGTAGCCAAACTTGTAGTAATGAATTTTCTTTTCTTTTCTTTTTTAAATTTTTTAGGCAATTGGGGTTAAGTGACTTGCCCAGGGTCACACAGTTAGTAAGTGTCACGTGTTTGGTGTGAGGTCATATTTGAACTCAGGTCCTCCTGACTTCAGAGCCGGTGCTGTATCCACTGTGCCACCTAGCTGCCCCTGTAATGAATTTTCCAAACCAGCTGACCAGGTCTTATGACAGGCATGCAATTACATCCCAGGGTCAATATTTGAAACCATTCTGGTGTAAACAACTTTGCCAGAGCTTAGGCTACATTGACATACCTTTAAGGAAGTAAGGGAAGAAGGCATTTTTAAAATGCTTACAATGTTCCTGACACTGTGGTTTTAATGTCCTGATGCCACAATTAGTCATCAGGGCAGGATATTAGTAGAGAATATAGATATATATCCTGCCCTCCATTCAGCTTGGAAAAATAGAAGACTTAAGGGGAGAAGTTATCTCTCTGCAAATATTTGTAAAGTTATCATGAGTAAAGGGGACCTTACTTATTTTATACATAATATTTAATTAAAATTTTATTGTATTAGAAGCAGCTGGGTGCTATAGTGGATAAATAACTGGACTTGGGAGTCAAGAAGACCTGAGTTCAAATCCTATCTTAGCCATTTGCTACCTGTTTGATCCCTGGGTAAGTCACTAAATCTTTCTAAGTCTCAGTTTCCTCATCCGTAAAATGAGAATAGTAATAGCACCTACTTCATAGGGCTGTTTTGAGGATCAAATGAGTTAATAATGCAAACCTTAAAGCACTATATAAATGCTAGCTATTATTGTTATATAAACACAGATAAATTTATAAGTTTATGTTTATATATAATGTATCCTTTAAGTAAATAAGTAGATAAGCTTTGAAAAATATAATATATGCATAGAGTCTATAAATTTCCAGAAATCCATGGCAGTGGACTTCCTTTGTGGTTTAAAAAAAGGTAACACTTTCAGATTTTCCAAGGGAAGGCATTGTGACTCTGATGTAGTACTTTCAGTCAGCTCTGCCTCCTATCATAATAGACGAATGATGAAAGAGAAATGGTATATCCCACAGTGTGTTGGAGACATACTCTAAGCTACATGAACTCACGGTTCATGAGAGTTTCCTCCCTGGAGAAACATAAGTAATGATTTGGACCACTGATGTCGTCCTTAAATAGAAATACCTTTAGAAAACTACAAATTTGTCCTACATTTTTATTTAAAAGTTAGACATTTTCCAATTACATTTTAATGTGGTTTGAGCCCATTCTGGAATTTTTTGGGCTGAGAGTTTGACACCTCTGATTTGGACTACGTATGTGTATATATGAAGGGCAGAGAAGGGCTTCTATCCATGGTGTTATTGCTAGAGTTTTTAGGTTGCATTCTTTTCCACATTTCTGCCTTTTCTTAAAGGGCTCTTAAAATTCCTGTTAATGTATTATCTCCAAATTTTGCACTGACTTCTTAGAAACATTTTGTAATTCTTGTTATGTGTGTAAAGTGATGACCTGGCTTAATAAAATGCTTGACCGACTGACAGACCTAAAAGGACCTTAAAGGTTCATAAAGTTCAACCATATCTACTCATTGCGAGTAGTGTGTTTGACTATAGTCTGTTTGGACTTCTATAGTCTGTTTGAACACTCCCAGAGAAAAAGAGTTTGTTGCCTCTTAGTGGAACAGTGGATAGAGTGCCAGATCTGCAGTCAGGAAGATCTCACTTCAGATCTGGGCTTCAGACCCTTACACACTGATAGACCCTGTGCAAATCACTTAACCTCTGTCTGGCAAAATAATATCACCTCCCTCCCTGGGCTGTTTTGAGGATTAAATGAGATAATGTTAGTAAAAGCATAGTGCCTGGCCTACTGGCGATACATGACAAACACTGTCTCCTTCCTTGTCTCATTATGAAAGCCAGTCATTTTTTAAATGGCTCTAATTGTTAGAATTTTTTATTTCTTTCTATTGAGCCAAAATCTGACTCCATATAAGTTCTAAACCTTCTTCTTTCTTTTGGATCTAGCAAGAATAAGTGTGATCCCTCTTCCTCATGGTTTCAGATATTTGAAGATAATTACCATCTACCTTTCTACCTTTTCTTTTCTAGACTGAATATCCCCATTTCTTTCAGCTCTTCTGTTACGTGGTTTTTTAAATCTCTTACCAATTCTGGTCACTCATCTCTAGATACAGCCCAGTTTTTCAGAGTCCCTCTTAAAATGTGGTGCCCAGAATTGAACACAATACCACAAGTGCAGTCCTGACAGTGCCTTAAAGTAGAAAAATTGCATCCTTTTTTCTGCATGCTTTTGTTAATGCTTTTACATCAGCTTTTTTGGCAGCCATGTCAAACATTGTTAATTGACCTTAAGCATTTAATGAGCAGAAACCTTAGGTTGTTTTCTAGATTAAAGATTGGTAAATCAGGTCTCCCCAGTCCTTTACTTGTACATGTTAGTTTGTTTTTAATCCTAAATTAGGATTTCATATTGGTCTCTGTTAAATTTCATTTGTTTTTGTTTTGTTCCATTATTCCTTCCAGTTAAAATGTTTGTAAATTTTAATTCTATCATTTAATATATTGGCTAGCCTTCCTAGGTTTCTGTCATCCACAAATATGAAGAGTTTTCTTTTTATGCCTTAAACCAGGGATTCTTAACCCAGAATTTGTGAACTTGTTATTTTTATATTTTTATAATTGTATTTTAATATAATTTGAGTCTTTTGTATTTTATTTTATGCATTTAAAAACATTATTTTGAGAAGGAATACATTCTTGGTTTCACCCCACTGCCAATGGAGAAGATTAAGGGGAGGTGGTAGGGTGGGGGATGGTGTCTGTGAGACAAATAAGATTAAGAATTCCTATCTTAAATCAAGTAACTGAAAATAGTCTTGAGGACAGGACTGTACATACAGCCCTGAGACTTTACACTAGCAACCTGCCTCTGAGTTGACGTTGATGTTCTAGAGAATATTCTGGGAATGTAGCTGGTTATGAGTCCACTTAATTGTGTTATATCATTTAGCCAATTTTTCCCCCATCTTGTCTACAAAAGAATGAGATTTCTGTCAATTACTTTGCTTAAGTAGGCAGGTACAGTGTCATTAGTGGCTTGAGTGGTAGACTGGGAGTCAGGAAGACTGGGGTTCAAATCCTGCCATAGCCTTTTATATGCTATGCAACCCTAGGCAGGCCACTTCTCTGGACCTCAGTTTCCTTAACTCTAAATGAGAGGGTTGCTCTTGATGTCCCCTAAGGTTTCATTTTTAGTTATTTGACCCTGTGATCCATAAACACAGAGCTATGCCATCTACCTGATTCATTAGTCTAGTAAATTTGTCTTTAGAACAGTAATGAAAGTTGGAATAGTAGCTGTCATGCCAAAGTGTGACTCATCCTTAGCAGACTCATGGCAATTCTTAGTGATTACTCTTTCTTTTTCTGTATACTTACCATCTATTTTATAATAATTTTATTAAGGATCTATTATATCATAAGATCTTACAGACCTTTGGTTTTAGTGACTACATTTTCCACCTTTTTCCAAGGTAGAACATTTCCCAATCTGAAATCTGTCAATATGTCTGTCAATTTCCTGCCAATTGTCAAAGTTCTACAACAAAAACTAGTTACTTCTTTAACCTAGGACATTATTCCTCAGTACCAGAAGTTAGCACATATACAAGCTGCTTTCTCAGTATCTGCTCACCTATGTTGGTCTTTGTTTTCCTCTTAAATATTTTTTTCTACACATTCTAAGTTGAAAACTGTTTGATTTTTTTTTTTTTTGGTTTGTTTGTTTGTTTTTTTAATGGAGAAGGCAGAAGGAATACACAATAGGAGTTAATGATTTATGTTTTTGTTTTCCTTCAATTCTGTTCCACCCAGCCTGGATCAGGGCACTGTCTGCTGATCAGGGATTGTTTTCCATAGTGAGCTAAGCCTTGGAGGAATGAGGGAAGAGGACCAAAAGAGTAACAGTAAAAGAGGTAATTAGGTAAAAAATGCTTGTCAGAATGTGGAGTGCTTGATCAAATAGAGTGCTTGACTGAAACTGCTATGGGCCAACCTCAATAAATATCCTAAGAGACACTGGATGAGAGATTTGTCTACAAAGCAGAGAGCCTTAACTTCAGATTGCAGTTTCTGAGATGGGATTTGGCTATCAGGGTCCAGGTAGGAAATAAAGCATAAAACTTAAACAGAGGGAAAGGATCAGGGATGATTGTCATCTTTCAGTATAACTGTTTCTATTTTTTTTTTGCCCGAAGTGGCTGAAGTTATGGTCTTTCGGGGTTGTTGGCCATGACCATCCCTCAGATTAGTTATAGTTGCTATTGGAGGTATCTTCAGTGTTTCTGAACATTATGGAATAGTTCCTTGTCCCATATCATATCCTTTGGAACAAGGTCTCTGTCTTTTGCCCGTCTTGTTATGAACAATAGATCCTATAAATGGGTTCCTTCTATCATCTGTCAATCTTCCTTTACCTCATTGACCTATCAGTCTGGATGTCCATGTATTATTGCCTGTTGAGTTGAACCTACCTGGATGTGTCCTTTGTTTCTGAAGACCTATTGAGTTTCTAGGTCTTTGTGGTCTTTTATCTCATCCCACCACACTATAGAATCCCGACTCTGATAACATAGAAATTATAGAAAGACAGCCTTCATAGTTCAAAAGGCAGTAGGGATCTAGAATAGCATGTTATTACAGAGTCATTACTGAAGATAAGTTAGATATTCAAGGTGTACTCCATCCCTATCCCAGTCTAGCCCCAACTCACTTTTCTAGCATTCTTTCATATTACTTTTATCAAAGAATAGAAAATAAGTTGTGTGTTGTTGTTTTTTTTTTTAACAGTTTGAGATGTGAAATATTGGAGAGTAGTGGAAAATAAGGTTGACTGAAGATTACAAATAGTGCATGTTAACCACACTGAATTATTACTAGTTCTTGAACATGACTTATTCTGTGCCCTTCCATATACTTAGAATGCCCATGCCATCTTGTTTTTATCTGTCAAATTGCTATAACTCTTTGAGTGCCCAGTTCACATGGGCCTGACTCCTTGGAGTCTTCCCTGATGACCGTAGCTTATCAAATGAGATAATCTTTGTAAAGCACTTAGCACAATGCCTGGCACTTCGTAGGCATTGCTTGTTCCTCTTCCCCTATTATATACCTCTGTGTGTGTGTATGTGTGTGTATAATATTCCCCTATTATATACCCTTTCACTTATAGCTTGCTTCTGACACTTAAACAAAAATTTTTAAAAATATAATAATACTGTCTGACATTTGTAGAATGCTTTAAAGTTTACAAAGTCATATCTATCTATATATTATAGATAAAATATATTAATAAATATTATCTATAATATAGATATCTATTACATAGCTATAATATAGCTATACTCTGTATATAGAGATCTATTATATTTATGCACAGTAGATCTGTTGTCATAGATATCTGCAGATAAAAGATAGAGAAATAGATGTCTGCACTGCACATGATGTTGGTCGCAGTCACTGTGAGGCAGGTGCTGTCGTCGTCTCCAGTTTGAAGATAAACTGAAGCTTGGGGAATGTAAGCTTCATGCTCAGGGTAACTTTGCTGGTAAGGTGTCTGAGTGGAATTCAAACCTGGATCTTTTTGATTTTTTTTTTAGCACTCCCTCCTAACAGTTTACACTTTTCAAGTGTGGGGATTGAGTCATTATGTTTCTATCACCTTCCCAAAGTGTTTTGTGCATAACAAGTGCTTGAAATAAAAACAAATCACAGTTGAGCCCTTGAGTGGTTCCTCGCCATAGGCCTGATGTCTAACAGTATATAATAAATTAAATTACCCCCATTTCTAGCCTATGTAACTTACAGGAGCAGAAAAGATTATTGGTCTTAAAAAGAGTCTATCAAGCTATTTAACTTGAATTGAAAAGTTGTAGTGTTCTTAGATATTTTTAAATATAGCATAGGAATAATAATGTGACCTCTGGGAATTTAGCTGAGCTTTTCTTTATTCAAGACTTCTTTTCTGAGAGCTGAGGACCTCCCGTGACCTTATACTGAGGCCACCCTCAGAGCTATCTGTCCTCTGGTGGAATCTTGCAAGGCCAAAGAGGGAAAGTAGGATATAGCCTGCACAAGTTCAAGCTTCTCTCTCGGTAGTGTTGACTGCAGATGTCTTATAATAATCATGTACAAGACTACATTGTAATATTGTGAAACTGCACTATTTGACCTCTGTCTTTTTACAGATAAAAGGACTGGCCATCGCCAAGGCCTGTCGTTCATATTTGTTTGTTTCTTTGTCTAGGCATTTCCTAGAGGCATCCTTTCTAAGAGCCTGGTGCCCTCCCAGGCACATAAACAATCCTGGGAGGAAATGTGCTGGCCAGTCTTTTGGTGCACAACTTCCTAGTAATCTTCCTCGTCTCTAATTCTTTTTTTCTTTTCTTTTTTTTGTTAAGAAAAAAATGCAAACATATGAACCAGAGGGAAGCCTTATATATTCATTTAATAGTCACATATTCACTGTTTGTTCTAAGTGAAGAGGAAGTGATTCAGGGACCTGGGTGATGCTTCGTTTACCAAAGATTATCAGCATCAGCTGGCTCTTACTCAATATTTGGATTTGGATTTGTCATTTTAAATCCCCTAGCTGGAGTTGTAAACTCTGTTCTGAAAATATCCCTGTTACCTCTTTATTGTAGAAATAGGGCTGAATCTGTCTGATTAACTGACAGTAGGTAGTCAGGGTCAACTCAATAAAGGAATGCACTTGAGAAGTATTTGTCATGGGACAGTTGGAAAGTTCTTTGGGGTCTGGGCGGGAGCTACAAGTGGTAATCCTTAAAGAGCCATCTTGCCCTTTTGACCAGTAATTCTGCTTATGGATTGGATGAACTAACTGGAAGGCTGAGAGACAAAGCTATGTGTCAGCTGGTCAGGGTGGGGGACATTTGAAAAAAGTCAAATTCAAACAAGGCGGAGTCATTAGGGCATGAATGCACTGAATGGGTAGTCTGTGAGTGAGAACGGCACAGCTTCAAGGAACAATTACTGAATTATTTTCCATCTGGATAGAGTACACTCTCTTTAGCTGAATGGCGCTATTTGGAGAAGCTGCCCAATTTTCCTTCTCTTCCTCCTCCTGACTCCTTAGAACTTAGACTTCTTCAATGAGAAGTTGGTTTGGGGAGATGAGAGGGAGGAGAGAAAGCAGAGGTTAAAAGGAGAGAAAGCCAGCAAATCCGGCCCGTAGAAGTATGTGTGTGTGAGAGGCTGCCTCTGCCGGCTGAGCAGCTTTGAACAAAGACCAGTGATTGGCTCTGTGAGGAGTGAGGGCTTTTTCTCTCCTGACTGAAGCTCTCGTAGTCTGTACTCCATGGAGGAACTTGTGTGCCATGTCAGCTTCCATAGGTAAGTTTGTCGTTTCCCTCTTGCTCGTGTTTTCTTCTTGTCCCAGGGGAATGTGTTGTTTTATGTGGCTTCTGCTGTTCATTGGCTGGGTTCCTAGAATCCCATAGCCAGCCGTGAAACATGATCTCTGTGGGGCTGGGGTGGCCGGGTGAGTGGGTGTGAGAGCGAGAAGGAGCAAAAAGAACTCAGCACCAGAAGAAGAGAGGAGTAAAAGGCAGTGCTGCCTGGGCTAAAGGAGGCCAGGATTTATTTCACTTTGTGATAGGACTTCAGTTGCTTCTGAGGCTTTGGAACTATGCAGATGAGTTCACTGCCTAAAGCAAGGGTCTTCAGAAGAACAGAAAGGAGTGTGATGCTTTGTCTTTGGTGGGAGGATTTTTTTTTTTTTTTAAATGAAACCCTAATCTGCAGGCAGGATTGTGTGGTTTGGGAGCAGATGAAAATTTCCCTTTTGTTCACTGTGAGAGCTCATTCTTTCTCTAAACTGGAGAAAGAATACTTTGTTGGAGCGTAGTCCCAGGAGTTGAAAACTATTTAGAAATCATTGGCTGAAAGCTAAATCAATTACCAGATTATTTTCTGAGTGAAAGGCTCCCGTGGTTTTGCTGCACTATGAAGTGTGTCGCTAATAGTCATTTCCTATTAAGTACCGTAGATAAGTATTGAAAGTTAAATGGTGGAGTTTTTTGTTTTGATTTTTAAAAGGTTTATTTTTTTCCTTCCATTGTACTGCTCACACCACTGAGAACAATACTTACAAAACCTTTTTTAAAAAATATAATAGCCACAACTGACAGCATGTTATTTTTTAGCGTTTATTTCAAAAAAAGAATATTGGAGTGTATGAACTTTCATTTCATAAATATAAGGAACTCCCACTGTAGTAACTCATTTCTAAATTATAGTCTTTGAAAGTTGCCTGGAGCACTTAGAGTTTGCTTGACTTGCCCTAATGGTATGCGTTCAGAGGCAGACTTGAACCCAGGTCGTAGAATCAAGGGACCTTAGATGTCATCTAGTCCAGTGCCAGCATGTTATTGATGAGCAAACCAGAAAGCAAAGAGGTGGGTCATCCAGGGAGCCAAATCCAGCGAATGGCAGCAGCCACCCTTTCAGGCTTCTCTTCTGTCCATTAACATGAGCACCATATTTTATTGTGAAAATTCTCCATCTCAGGAGATCCTTCAGCCCTTCTCCATGTGCCTTTTATTTTATTTGCACATTTTATTTTTGACTTAACATATAGGATGTGATTGATTAATAAGTTCCTACTGCTTGATGGCTATTTTTAGGCTTTCTCTACTGACACCCTTCATCCCACCTTGTACTTATCCTGCTCTGTGGTGCCTGGTTTGGCTGATACCTGTGAGGAGTTCTTTTTCCTCTTCTTCTGATAGGTGAAAATCCTTTTGATAGAACTGTAGAAGTCCAGAAGACTCAGTTTTTACCGGTGCTTATAAGATACACTCCATCCCTGTCTAGAGCCCATCATTCTTATAGTATAAACTGTGGTTCAGGTCTTTCTGACTCCAAAGCCATGCTGTCTCTCTGTCAATCATTAAAACAATCCAAATCTGAGAACATTTAAGGAGGCAGGGTGGTGCAGTGGAAAAGATTGTTGAACTAACTTAGGTCACAGGACCTGTTAGAATTATAGTTCCACATCTTACTACTTACCATCTGTGAAATCTTAGTCAAGTAACTTTGAGCCTCAGTTTCCTCGTTTGTAAAAATGAAGGGGATTTGGGCTAAATGAAGTCCAGGTTTCCTTCTGGATCTAGTTACATAACTCCACAATCTAAGCACCTACCATATACTAGGTACTGGGTTAGACAAACCTTTGATTATGCTACATAAGGTAATGTACGTACTTTCTTCTTGACCCCAAGTCCTAATAGCTTTCCTTTAACAGGAAGCCATGCTGCTCTGGAACCATGTCTTAGATAAGGTATGTGAGAAGAATCAGGATAAAGAAAGAGCCAGTGCATATTTAATGGGCTGGATCCTTATCTTTTCTAATTGAATGAGACTCAGTGTGGTACAGTTGAAAGTGAGCTAGTTTGGAGTCAAAAGACCCGCAGCCAATTTCCACCTTCAACATTACTAGTTGTGTAACACTGGGCAAGTCATATAACCTCTCCAGAGTTCAGTTTCCTCTTTTGCAAAATGAGGGGGATTGGACCTTTTGGCCTCTTAAGGTCCCTTGTTCTTTGAGTCAGTGTTTGTGTACTTCTGTAAATCCTTCCTTCGGAGATCACAGTATCTCTGCAAAGCAAATGTGTTAAGAAAAATAGAATTTTCTTTACCTTTTACCTAAATTATAAGCTCCTGGGCCATGGATTCTTTACAAATTTGGAATGATTCAGGATCAATAATTGTGATAAGAAAGTTCTACTGTTATCTAATTGTGTAACTTCTCTTGTCCCTAAGCCTCAGTTTCCTCATTTAGAAAGTAAGTGATTGTACTAGATGTGCGTTAAGGTCTCTTGTAACTTCAAAATTTTATGTGCAGTATTGGAAAGGACTATGATTTCGTCCATGTTGGGAACTCAGTCCACCAATGCAGATCATATCTGTCTACATTCTAGCTTAGGAGAGCAGTCCTGGGCAGTTGCCTGAGACATATAAGTTATTCACCTTATCACAAAGCTGATAAGTGTCAGGGGCAGGATCTAAAAGTATTGGATACAAAATATTAATAATGAGTGTAATATATGATATAAAATAATTTGACTAATATGTGATTTTCTTTTCAAATCTAGTGGATGAAATGAAAAGATTATGATGATCATACCGAAAAACAGAATTTGAGTTGTAAAAAAGACCTCCAGGGCCACCTAATCTGTCCCAGACACCAAAGGAATTCCCACCATGACATACATAGCAAATGGCCCACTAGCTTCTGCTTGAAAAGCGACCCAGGCACAGTGCTAACATAAGCAGCAAAAACATATCTCTACCCTCCAGGGGCTCACATTTTATTGGGAAAAGGCATGTAAACAATTATATAAATGTAATATAAATAGTAGGTAATCTCAGAGGGAAAGCACTGTATTGGGCAGTGGGGTGGGAGGGGAGAGATGAAACCTTGAAAGGTTTCTTGCAGATTGGGGGATTTAGCTACATCTTTCAGGAAGACGTGAAGCAAAAGCGAAGAGGGAGGATGCTCCAGACATCTGAGTCTAGCCAGTAAAAAGGCATAGAATCAAGAGATGGAGTGCTGTGTGTGAAGGCCTAACAAGAGAGCCAATGATTGTAGAGTGTGTTGAGATGAGGCAAGTGTGAGAAGCCTACAAAGGTAGAAAGGATCCAGGTTGCACAGGTATGCTATAAAGTCCAAACGGAAAGATTTTATATTTGATTTCAGGAGGGAGTAGGGAGTCACAGAAATGTATTCAGTAAGGGTGATGTGGTTAGACCTGTGCTTTAGGAAGATCACTTTGGCAGTGTGTGGAGAGAGAATGCTTTGGAGCATTGAGAGACTTGGGGAAGGGAAACCAACCAGAAGGCTTTTACGATAGTTCTGATTTAAGAATTTTTCCTGACCTCGGGCCTAAATTTGCCTTTTGTCAACATCCGTCCAAATTACCTCTTCATACTAGAGGAGAAATCGGTTGCTCATATTCTCCATTAGTACTCTTCTACTCTGGATATGGTGATGGCTTAGGGCGACTCACTTTCATCACAGTATTTTACCATAACCTGTCTCTCTTGACATCTCACCATAAACTGAGCATATCCGGTCAATTCTTCAGTAGCTAACTGCATTTCAAAGACATTAAGTTTGAGCTTGAGTCAATAAGAAAGTGACTCTAATAATATATACAGAGAACACATGTGCAGGACACTAGTCTCTTGGGGGAGGACTTTTTATAGTGTGCTTGGGAAAAACCAAATGAAAAGAATCTACATCTGTGGTGGGAGGAAACTATGCTTAAACTAGGATGGCCTCTGACATCCCTTCCAGCTCTAAATTTATGGTCCTATGAAATTAGTGCAAAAGTTAACCTGAGATAAATAGCTGATGCATGGAACATAATTTGAAACCTACCATTTCATATCTCATTTCTATGTAATTTAGTTTGATACATGTAATAAAAATAACATAAAAAAATCTTATTTCAAGGACCCAGGATGGCATCGGTTTGGAAACTCTGTTTTCCCAAGCTGATCACATCCTCTTTGTGCACTTTGTAGATGATTTAATTCATTGTGGTGGCCAAAAATGAAATCTTCGCTTGGTAGTCAACTTTTCTAAAGCCTTGTTGAGTTTCACTAGGCTGATTCTTGAACAACAGAGACCAGAGTTGTCCCAAATATGACACCAGAATTTCCAACTTGGTAGCACACAAGAGAAGTTTCCTGATGCAGCCTTCAATGAAATTCAGAGTCACCTTCACATCTCAACCAAAGCAGGTATCATTAAAATGTTATCATGGCTTATACAATTTAATCTGAGTTGACCTGGCAGTGGAATTCTATTTTAATTTAATTTCAAACTCAGTTTTAACTTCGGGGATAAAAGTCTGTTTTTAAGGATATTCTATTGATAGTCTTCCTCTTTTCTTTTTTTCTTTTTTTATCTAGGGCTATGATTTCATTGGTATAGAAAGCTCCTAGGGAAGAAACTCCTTCTATTCATTCAGATCTGCAACTAAGAGTCTTAGGGATTTTCTTGGGGATGCAGAAAGATGTTAATAGGCATCAGAAGCTGGTCTTAAACTCAATTTGTCCTGAAGTTGGTCTTGAACCCCGGTTTGTCATGATCATGAGACTGGTTCTTTCTGTACTCTGCCAGAGAGTACCTCTCTTAACCGGTGCCTCCTTTGCTCCTTTCTCTTTGGGCTTACCCCTGTCTTTCCCCTTTCCATCTCTAAACAATAACACATCGCTGACCTAAAGACTGCCCAGATCAGTTGAAAAAGAATCCCAAAGTATATTCGATATTGTCGTGTAAAAACTTCTCCCTTTGTAACTCTTTTCATAACATCTTTATGGATTTGGATAAATTAAGAGTATTTTTGTCTGTCTGGAATCCAAATGGGGTAGGAAAAAAAAACAACTTTTATGAAGAGAAAAAAAGGATAAACTTGGATATTAGATTCTTAGCAGGTATCTGTCTTTTATTTGGGAACTCAGGATTATTCATGAGTCCGTTTCCCAGTTTGCATATGAACTAGTCTCCATGCTTTTTCCCAGCATTTATTGTCTCCTTTTCACCATTTTATGGGCCTCCTGAGTGAAAACTCAGGTGTTCTAGTGAATACTACATATAATAGTCTGGATGCAAGGAGCGAATGAATTTTCAGCAGTTTCCTGTGCGTTTAACTTGTCTGTACCTTCTCTGTTTTAAAAGATTAAATGAGCTAATAGATGAGAGTGCTTTGCAAACTTTAAAGCACTAGGGAAATGCTAACTTATTTCTCCCCTTTATTTCTCACGGAATTTAGAATCGGATGAAGCAGTGTGATGAGAGAGAGGCATTCAGAATCAGAGAACTTGGATTAATTTCAGACTGCCACCTACTACATGTGCTACATTAGGCAAGCCAGTTCATCTCTCCAGGCAGTTTCCTGATCTGTAAAGTGAGATATTTGAATTAGATGTCCTCCAAACTTCATTTCCCACCCCTTTCTAGCCTTATGTCTATGGTCCTAAAAAACTGTATTTGAATTGAGGGGAGAGGGAGCCTTTTCAACAGTACCTTCAACCCTAACCACACATCCTATCATTTTTCTCCCCACCCAGAACCCCAAAATATTTTTCCTGTGATAACCCGGTCACCTTTTTTCCTAGCTTATATTAATTTTTTTAAACTTTCCATACATATATTTTAATTGAACTGAGACCAGTATTGAGATAATAGGAAAAGAAAAGATTGGTGGTATTAGACTGTCACCAAATCCTAAATAACACAAAAGAATTGAGTAAATGTCAGTGTCTTAGATAGTAACAAGTAGGAAAGACCCACAAGTAAAAAGAGAGAAGTTAAAGAGGAGAAAAATAGAGAATTAAGGAGTTGGCTAGAATGCACTTTGGCCTGAGCTGAGAATGGACTTTAGGAATCCCAGGAGAGAATCTGCTTTCGTGGATGGCCAGGAGATGACAGAAAGCCTAGGTGGACTAGGGAATAGAAATAGGATCGAAAAAAGGAAAAGAAAAGAGACTTCTTAGATGTTCAGGCTGAGAAGTTTCTGTTTGGAAATTACTTGATTCTGATCACTGGACCCTAGCAGTTAAGAACGAGGGCTGAGAAAGACCTCTATTCTAAGAGGAGACCAAGCTACATGAATTGTGACTTTTTTTTAATGAAAATAAGAGATCCTTATACATGAAAATGAATTTTATTCACTTTGAAGTAGTCACCTAAAGAGGGTATGCTTGTTTAAGTGCTAGGTACACTTGCTTTAGAATAAAACAAAACATTTTTAGTTCCCTTTGAAACTGCCTTCAGAGCTGGAGGCACATTCTTTAGAAAAAGCTTAATGGTGACAAATCTTTATCCTTTAAGAATGGATCTGAGTTTTGGAAGCAGTCAAAAGAAATTTAGAGCCAAACCTGGTGAATCAGGTAATATTGTTTTTATTCCTCAGTTCTGTATTATATAACAATTTAAAATAATGATTTGGCTTTAGATGCAGAAGTCAGGCTTTTCAAATTTGCAGCTGATACCAACCTGCAAGGGATAACTGATATATTTAATGATAGAATTAGAATCCAAGGAAAAAAAAAATCTGGGAAAGCTACAGTGATGGGCCGAATGGCTAATTTTAAAGTCCTATTCTTATGTTAAAAAAAATATCAACAGGATGAGTGAGACATGGTCTTAGCAGCCATTCATGTGAAAAGAGGCTTAGGGCTTTTAGGGGACTATAAGGCAATATGACTCAACAGTGTGACATTACTGGCCAAAAATAAAGTTATTGGATGCTTAGGCTGCCTTAATAAAAAGTGAAATGGCCAGATCAAAGGAAGTGATTGTCCTATTATGAGTCTGTTGTGGCTGGCTGATCAGCCCACACCTGGAGTGTTATATTGAGATCTGGGTACTACATTTTTAGAATAATTTTTTCCGTATTATAACACTGTAGAGAAAGGTAACACTGTAGAGAAAGAAAAAAGGATGGGGAGAGACTCATAAGGAACCATTAGAGAAATTGAAGGTATGTAACCTTCAGAAAAGAAGACTGGGGAGAGGGAGGCATGATGGCTAAAAGAAGGGGCATATCTGAAGATTTTTTTTTAATGTAGAAGGGGTATTAACCAATCATTCTCTCTTACTCTAGAGAACAGAACAAGGACCAGTGCATTGAAATTACAGAGTGGCAGAATTTGGCTCAGAATAAGGAAAAACTTTCCAGTAATTACTGCCATTCTAAAATAGAATTGGCTGCCTTACAGGGTAGTGAGTGCCATGCCATTTTATATGTTAAGGGAGAGCTGGATGACCATCTGTCAGGGATGACGCTGTAAAAGGGATTCCTTGTTGGTGTTGGACATTGGTTTCTTCTAGCTTGGTTTTGTATTTGCAGTGCTCTGTAAACCCTAGACTTTTAAATGCTTGTTGCTGTTACTCATCTCATTTGGAGATGAGTAAAGTGTATTTTTAGTGATTGTCTTACTACGTATACCATCTCACGTAGTTTAATATGCTGATAGAATCTATGATTTCATAGTCATAGACACCCCTTCCCTTTCCCTAACCTTTCCATTTTATCTCATCGTCATCATCTTTTGTCTTCCCATAAATTTGTAACAACGACAGATGGCATGTTAAGGTTTGCTTAAACAAGGGAAGGAGGATGGGCTGGCTTGCTTTTGGGAAACTGTACCAGTCTTTAATGATCCTACCAAACTTCTCCCTGAAACGAAGTATGTTTAAAAAATTACAATATTCTGGTGTTGAGTAGGACTTAAAAGAATTGAAGTTGATGATAACCCCAACAACAATGGAGAGGCACATGGTGGGCATGAGTAGGCAACCCATTACAAGTAGATACTGAGGAAGGAGAAGTGGGAAAAATTATGTTAACAAAGAGATGAATAAATGAAAAAGAAGACGAACTGGTCATGTGTTGAAAACATGGGACAATCAGTGCCTAGCCCATGTGTTCCATTGTTATCATCAGGATATCAAAAGAAAAGTGAACAAGACTCTGCAGGTTAGTTGAGTCTGCTAAAAACTGCTGAGAGGACATGGGCGAGGGTCACACAGGGTAGGCAGGCATGTTTGGATTGTAATCTGTATCATTGGAAAGGCTTTCCTTTCTGAGATCTGAGTATTTAAAGTTTTCAAAGCCCTTTACATATGTTATTTCACATGATTATCTCACTAACTAACTCTATGTGGTATTAGAGGTATAAGTGGTATTATTTTCACTTTACCGATAAGATTCGATCTTGGGTGAGTATTAACTTCTTGACACGCTAACCAACTCCCCAAGACTTAAAGTTTAGGGAATGTGCTGACCTGCATTGGGAGAAGGACTTTCTTCACTCAGGAATCCCTGGACCAGTGGAATTGCAGGTATTTCATGATGGACAGCTATATAAAATCAGTGGGATTCTATTGATATTAAAGAGATAGGCTTTTGAGGCTGAGTAGTTGGGAATCAATTAAGAGACTTCACAGTTTCTCAGTGTTGTAGTCCTATTCTCATTGATAAATCCTTATACCTGAGGAAAGTAGTTTTGGTCACCTTCAAGATCTCCCTTGTTCCAAAGTACAGAAAATCATACCTTTGATTTAACAGCTCAGCCAAATAACTGAACCTCTGGGTGCCCCCAAGCAATGTTTTTTAAGCATATAAATTATAGAGGACTTGTTGAACTGTATCTGTAGAGGAAGTTTCCACACTAGGAATTCTGTTCCCCAATGAAATCACAGATCGAGAGCTCACCTACCACCCCATAAAGGAGGAGGAACAATATTAGATGCATGAGTCTTTTGTTAAAGCCCAGGTTCTACCAGTGTTTGAGATCTATGGATCAGGGCCCTTTCCTTCTGTTCTCTTAGCACGAATTCCATGGTTTCTGCTAAGTATAGAGCATGGATATGAATCGGCACAAGAGTTAATATGACTCAGAAAAAATGTAACATAAAATAGCTTGACCTAAAAGAGCAGGAAGTAAAGGAGAAAGTTCTTAACTCTTTCTGAGTCTCTTTTCTTTACTGTTAAAACATCCTTAAAATAGGAATAATAATAATAATAATAAAATGGTCACAAAAAGTTTGCTAAATGTGATGCCTTTGAACTCCCCCTGAAAGACACCCTTGTCAGCTCACAGTTACAGCCATGCAATTAATCCCTACCTGTACCCCACCAACATGATTTGTTGTAGTAGTAGTAGTAGTAGTAGTAGTAGTAATGATGGCTAGCATTTATATAGTGCTTTAAGGTTTGCAAAGCACTCTCCATTATGCCATCTCCTTTGAGAAGAGAAATGATCCACATAACAACCCTAAGGTAGAGGCTATTATTAGTATCCCTATTTGATAGCGAAGTAAGCTGGGGCCCAGAGAAGTTAAGTGACTTGCCTAGGGTCTCAAAGTGAGTAAGTGTCTGAGGGAGAATTTGAACTCAGGTCTTCCTGACTCCCAAGTCTCTCTGCTGGGTCAGCCAGCTGTCTCGTATCTGTCCATAAAGTGAGATGAGTGGAACAAAATGGATTATATGCAATTTTTTTTCCTTTGGGAGGACTTTAATGTTATTTCTTTTCTCCAAATTAGGATTAAAAAAAACCAAAACTATACAGTATCTGGAATATCCTCCAAAGCCCTTCTGGATCTCTTTACCTTCTCTCACCTTCCTTCTTTCTCTTCTCTAAGAAGAATGAGTAGAAAAGAGGAAAAAAGAAAATATCAGTCCAGTTCTTTTTTTTGTCTTCCACACTGCCAGTCCAGTCTATAACTAACACATTTTTCTTATTTAGCAGAGTTCTGTAACAACTGGATATATGTAATGAATACTCATGCCATTATAGGAAAATAAGTTGTGAGGCCCTCTATCCCACATTTACGAGCTGTGGAATAATAAGCAAGTTCCTTGAGCTCTCAGAGCCCGAGATTGCTCATCTGTCAAATGAGGTTAACATGCGTTCTACCTCCCTCACAGGATTGTTTGAGGTTATACCTGTACCTCTATGATTGAGAGTTTTTGCCCAGCACTGAGTCTTCAAGCAGAAGCTGGATATCCACTTGATAAGCATGCTCTAAGAGGGGATTTCTGTTCTAATGCAGGTTCAATTAGATGAACTCTGAGATTCAGTGATTTCTTTACTGCAGAGGAAAGGTGAAATTACATGCCCAGATCCTGTAAAGCAAATCGTTTTGACATACTTTGCATGAACCCCAAATTCCAGGCTTCCAGTTCTTTGGTTCTTTCCACACAACAGTCATTCTATAAATGCTTCTGAAGTAACTGGACCCTCCTTGTGGCTGTAGCTACTCATCATAATTACCATCTGACCAAGCTATTGGAAAATCATTGCTTTTACTTTAGTCACTGACATTGAGTCATTTCCTTCCATCTTACATTGTCACACCCAGATGTTTAAATTATTTTAAAGGTTTTTTTGGTAAGATTTTCCATTTTCTTATGCTTTTATTCCCCTCACTGTTTTTCCCATTATATTCACCCCACCTCCCATGCATTTCAGTCTTGTTGATGTGTTTTCCATTCTATCCTATTGGATTTGACATTTCCCTCTCTTCCTTTTTAACATTTAGAACCTTGTTGGGAGTGGATGAGAAGAATGCAGAGGGCTGGCTCTGCAATTTAAAATATGAAAAAAAAATATTGACTCTTTTGGTGCATTTTATCAGGGTTTGCTCTGACTTGGTGTTATCTATGTATTTTATATAAATACGTACATGTATAAATATACAGAAGTCATTATGTAAAAGATTTCTTTCATAAATAATTTAAAACCTCATTTCTTCAAACTTAATTGCTAAGAAGACCTATGTGAATGGACATATAATTTTATATTTTCTGCAAGTTTGCATCTTCATTACTTGTAATAACTAAATTAAAGAATCGTATTGTAGCCATCCTTAGGAAATTAAACAAGATACATTCTCAACCCAACACTGCTGCTGAAAAGAGTCATTTAAAGTCTGTGGCATTACTCTTTTTACCTGTGAAATCTAGGTAAATCTGTAAGGCAGTCTAAATGTTGTCTTCCTGTTTTAAAAGTCTTATTCCAAAAATTGTATTATGCATTTATCGCTTGAAAACACTTCCGTTGGAATTTTGTTGACACAGAATTTGCTTAACACCTCAGAGTCTGGAATGGTAAGCATTAGCCCAGCCCACATTTGAAATCATTGGAACTTCTGAGCTGGAGGAATATGTTAATGAAAGTGAACTGAGCCCAGTTATCTGATTTTAAAAGTGAACAGAAATTGCTTAAGAGCCCCTTCCCTAACCCTGAGTAAAACACTCAAGTCATTGGGAATTCTATGCAGAAAATATTGGCCCTGAAGGAGTCCCTGAAGGACTAACTGACTTTGCCCAATAAGAAAATAAAAGCAGGTATTAAATCAAGGCAAAAAGAAAGGCATCAGTCCCAGTCATTAGATTTGCTCTTCTAAATATTATTAGTACTGAGCTTTGAGCTTCAGAAATGTTTGTGAAGGTGAATGTTATTGCTTAGTTGTATCTGACCCTTTGTGACCCCACTTGGGGTTTTCCTGGCAAAGGTATTGGAATGGTTTGCCATTTCCTTCTCCAGATGAGGAAATTGAAGCAAACAGTGACTTGCCCAGGGTCATTCAGCTAGTGTCTGAGGTCAAATTTGAACTCAGAAGATGAGTCTTTCTGACTTCAGGCCCTGTACTCTATCCACTGTGTTGCCTCGCTGCCCATTTAAAAGTGGATACAAGGTTGCTTCAGTAGAAAAGACCAAAAAAACCTCTTCCCAGCTAAGTCAAGTTTGTGAAGGTATTTATGAAGTATATGAAGGCATTTGTGAAGTGAGTTAAGGTTTGCTTAAGATCCACCTCTACCACCACCACCAACACCCTTTATGATGCCTATACTACAGATGGGAAAAGTAAGGCCGAAAAGGGTTAAATGCTTGCCTGGGCTCACATGACAAGTCGTTGTCAGATCTAAGACTAGAGAGTGGTTTCTCCTGACCTCAAGCTCCAAGCTTTTTGTACTTCTTCAAAGAATGTAACGAGTTAGTTACTGCCACAAGGATCTGCCTTTCCTAAAATAGAAATCACTGTATGTCCTTTCAAAGAAACTAAGGGTGACATGGTATTAGTCTAGTCAATAATCAGTAAATATTTATTAAACTTCTGCTGTATACCAAGCACTGCGCTAAGCAATGGGGATGCGAAGAAAGGCAAAAGACAGTCCCCGCTCTTAATGAGAGAGATAACATGAAAATATCTATGTATAAACAAATGATATACAGGATAAAGTGAAGATAATCAACAGAGGGAAGGTGAAGATGGAAAATTCTAGGCATCAGGGACAACCAGCAAAAATTCCAGTCCAGAGATGGAGTGTGTTGTGCAATTAACAGCAAGAAGGCCAATGTCACTGGGTCACCGATTATGTGGTCTGCAGTAGAGGGGTTGGTATAATGTGTAAGAAGACTGGAAAGGTTGGATACAGTTCACTCTATATTCAAATTCTGAAGTTCTAAGGCCACTTAAAAGTCAGTCTTTGGATCCAGTAATTTGAGGTAGCATCACTTAAAATACTTAGACATTGTACTTTCCATTATAAATCATGCCTTCGCCACTCAGAATTTTAAACATGTTTTCTTGAATATAATTTTTAAAAATTGTATGTAAAAGTAATACAGCTTTCACTCTGAAATGAATTTTGTTCTCAATTCATCATGTACAACATGATGAAATATGCCTTTTCTTTAAATAAGAGTTAGTAGGTTAAGCTGAGGTTTTAAATGAGTGCTTGACTTGGGGTTGGTGAATACCACTAAATAATTAGGTAGTTTTAGGGCCTGAAGCTAGGATATGGGTATGATCTCTTAATTAGAAGATACCAGTCAACACCCGACTGACAGAATTAATTTAGAAACCTCTCAGCATCCTCTTGTCAAAAAAATGAATGACACAGGAGTGATATTAAGTGTAGGTCTTGTGATTTCACCTGTGCTAGCAGTGATCGTGAAGAAGCTTTAGGTTTCTAGAAGAGATAGGCTCTCTGACAGATGTTTGGCTTGAGCTTATGCCCGATTAAACCTCCCTCAGAAGCCAAGGATTCCCAGTTATCTGCAGAATTTATAGCAATGGTTTTTATCTAGACTTTTTGTCTTGACATATTTTAGGTCTTCAAGAAAAGATGAAAATTATTGATTGTTATTATCTAAAAGAGAATAAAATATTGATTAAACATTTCTAAGTATATTGGAAGGTGATAATCTTGAGCCGAAATGGTCTTTTAAAAAATAGCTGAAGTATAAAATATGACAGTGCTTCATTTTTCTCATATTCTGAATGTAAATCCAGAACTGGATATGCTGGGAAATAAGTCTAGTTGAATGTAGTACTGAAACATCTGGGCCAGTTTATTCAGTTGATATTATTTAGTGAAACTGGAACAGAGTAAACATGGTTGCTTTATTAAATTGCTTATGGCACTAGCTTCTTCCTATGTTTCTCACGTTAGATCAGGTATTATTAAACACTATCTTTTGCTTTCCACAATTTTAAATAGCTTTTTCAAGGAGTTAGTATCCCTAGCACTCATCACAGGTATAAAAGAGGATACTTGAAAAGTATAAGTAAGACTTGGCTCCCACCTTTGGAGGCTCTTGCTGTCTAGTTGAGTGGATGACACGTGCTGATAAGTAGTCTAAAAAGGAATATTTAGTTGTTGTTGGTTTTTGTCCAGACCTGTGATTTTTTTAGGTATTAGGAACATCCAGTGTGGAAATTGCTCTTCATTGCCATTTCTACCTACTTTCCAACTTGCAGTCTTAGAATAACCGTTTTGAAAGTGTGTTCTTGGGACCCCTTGTGGATCCCAACGACATTCACTGGGTCTACAAGGTCAAAACTATATTTATTAAAATAGTAAGACATTTTAATTTCTAATATGGTAAATATCAGTAGATATAACCCACATAAACAAAAGCTCTTTGGGGTCTTCAATGACTGTGAAGAGGTCCTGAAACCAAACATTTTGGTAACAACCCATATGGTCAGCTCACTTTTGCTTAAAGCCCTTCAGTGAGGGGGAACCTACCACTTGCTGTGATGCCCATTTCATTTCTTGAGCTATTAGCACTAATAGTTAGAAAAATGTGCTTGTTTTAGATAGATAAAATAGCCAGATAGACATCTATATCTGTGGAGATGTCTATGTGTGTCTTTGTGTCTGTCTGGCTCTCCCATCTTTCTATCTATATCAAGCTTAAATCTGCCTCTTTGGAACTTCTATCCATTGCTTTTAGTTCCATACCCTGGGGACAAGCAGTGTAAGTGTAAACCTCCCTCCCTGTGATATATACTCGAAGTGAGATATCATGTCTTCCCTAAGTCTTGTCGTCTTCAGGCTATATTCCCAATTTCTTCAACCGATCCTCATGGGGCATAAACTTGACACCTTTAGCCATCCTGATTGTCCCCTTGTTTATCTTCACCCACTTACTAGAACAAAAGTAATAATTCAGCAAATATTTATTAAGCACCTACTTTTTGCATTGCATCTCATAGCCCCTCAGCACATAGCTATTACAGAACAGTAAGTAATTGATGTTTGTAAATGATTTCCTTGAATCAAGAAAAGGTTCCATTATTTTTTGCTTTTCTCTGCTTTAGAAGACAGAGAAATGTGTAATATATTTTAGTAAGCAGATCTCATTAAACATTTAAATAAAAAATTTGCCACTAAATGGGTTAATCTATTAACTTATGAGAAAGAACTTATTCATAAATGCCAGATAAAAAGCATTATTGTAACTCTCTAAGGTGTTGCTAAGGAATCTTTTGACTACTTAGAGAATCAAGCTTTATTTACTTCATTTTAAGCATAGAAACTGCTTGGAAAACACTTTTTGTAAAGTGAATTAGTATTTCAGACATCAGTGTTAGAATTCCCCATGTAGTACCAGCTGAAGAGAAAGTCATTTTACTTCCAGTGTGTTTAAAGTTCCCTAAATGAAAGTAGAACAGTTTTAAAATGGAAATTGGAAGCAGGGATCAAAACGAAATTTACTATTTAATCTAAATTTACTATTTAATCTAAATGTGTGTGTGTGTGTGTGTGTGTGTGTGTGTGACATAGATTTGGAACTCAAAGGGATAGCAAATGATTACCAGTTCAAATCACTTATTTTACAAGTGAGGAAATTGTGGCCCAGAATTTTTTAGTGATATGCTGAAGGCAATAAATATAATACATACTATTTGAACCCAAGACCTTTGATCCTAGAACCCCAGTGTACTTTTCCACATTGCTTTTCTCTGTTCTTAAAGGTAATTCTAATGGAATGCAAGGTCTAGTGGAATGGGAGGTCCTACCAAGCTGTAAAGATTTCAGTCACTGGCCTTGTGATGGACTGCCATCGTAGGACCAGCCTAACTAGTCATCACTGGATTGGCCACAAGAGCTCTTGAATACTATTGACCAAGTTATGGAGGAGTTTCTTTTCACGTTGGTAGAGGGAATGTCCACCTCACTGAAATAGGTGAAATAGGCTCACATTTATATAATGCTTTACTTCAAGAAATCCTACAAAGTACAAATAGTCCAGGAATTACTATCTCCATTTTATGGATGAGGAAGCTGAGTCTGAGAGAGATTTAAATGATCTGCTTAGGGTAACGTAACTAATAAGTATGTGAGATGGGATTCAGATCTAGTCTTATTATTCCAGATCTTCTTTCCATTATGTGTTGCTTTATTTTATTCTGTTGCAGGTATATAAATGGTGGGGGTGAGAGGTTAGATATTTTAAAAATTCACCTTAATGTTGAGTCCTCTGTGATGCCTGTTTCTTACTGATAGGGAAATAGAATTTTAGAGCTTTAAATAGAATTTAGTTCAACCCATCCTCTAACAGATGAGGAGCCAAGGTACAGAGAGGTTTAATCAAAGGAAGAGAGTTGATGGCAAAGAGACAATGATAGAACTTGGGTTCCCAGATACTTAGGTCAGTGGTCCTTATGTTACATTGTACTGTCTCAGGAGAAGGAATGAAAGATATATTTAGAAACAATAATAATTATAGCATCAACATTGCAGATGTTGCAGCGATACAGAGAAGGCCTTGTACTCAGAAAAGATAAGAAAAATGCATCTTACTTTTTAGGTCCTCCTGAGCTGACTTAGCTTCTGGAATAGTCCAGTATTGAGAGAAACATCAGAAGGTAGAACCCTCATTCAATGGGGATTGAAGATTAGTTTCTCTAATAGAAAATAGTATAAAGTCGCAATTGGCACAGAATTTTTCTGCCCTAACTTAGTGAAGTCAGTTAAATTTAGAATGCATTTAGCAAGTCCTACTGTTGGGCCAGGAGGATAATAAGCCATCTCTTCCTTTAAGGAACTGAGCAGAAACAACATGGATGAAGATAAATATATGCCAAAAAAGTACAAAGTAATTTTGAACTGGGGGATGGCACTAACAACTGGGAGAATCAAGAAAGGCCTCATACAGTAATTGGGGGGAGAAGGCCTCATGTAGTAATTGGGGGGTGGGGAAATAGCATATACTCATAACTTTGTGGTAGCATTGCCCTTGAGGTCTAGACTACCTTATAATTGAAAATGATTTATAATTAGGTCCTTTAATGAAGGCTGTGTAGTAGAGTGGGATTGGAAGCAAAAAACTTAGATTTAAATCCTTTCTCAGACATGTGACAGTGGGCAAATGACTTATATTCTCTTGAGTTTCATTCTCCTTTTCTGTAAAATGAGGGTATTGTCTTACGTGATCTTTACCGATCCTTCTAACTCTAAATCCTATTGCTGTCTGTATAGGCAATTTTGAGAAATGGTGTGATATAGTGGAGATTGACCTTGAAGCTAGAAATGCCAAGGGTCCAGTCCTGCCTCTGACTCTGTGACCATGGACTGGCAAGAATATAAGCTCTAAGGCTCTAAGGCTATAAGATACAGACAATGGCAGCGTGTATTGGTACAGTGAGCTTCCACACCTGGGAGTTTCCAGTACCAGTGAAAGGACAGGTCTATTTCCTACCGCTATATCCTCCATAGGGCATCTAGGTGGCGCAGTGGATAGAGTGTCAGTTCTGGAGTCAGGAAAACTCATCTTTTTGAGTTCAAGTCTGTCTTCAGATGCTTATTAGCTGTGTGACCCTAGGCAAGTCACTCCATTTGCCTCAATTTCCTCATCTATAAAATGAGCTGGAGAAGGAAATGGCAAACCACTCCATTGTCTTTGCCAAGAAAACCCCAAATTGGGTCGTGAGTAATTGGGCAAGACTGAAAACAACTAAACAACAGATATCTTAAATATGCTTTTTTTGTAAAAATGTTGCTTCCTTCCTTTTGGATTGTTGCTGGTTTTTTTTTCTTCTTTGTATTTCTAGCAGCTAGTCCAATGTCTCTTCCATAATAAGCACTCAACAAACCTTGGTGAAATGTTTGTTGAGTTGGATTGAAGGCCCTATCCATTCCCTAGTGGCCCCCAATTTATGCTGATTTCTGAGTGCTCAGTAAATAGCAGTATAGCAAGGCTCCAGCTTTTTTTTTTTTTAAATAATCTTGAATACTGGCTCCTTAAAATCCCACGAGAAGGCTTAACTGGTCCACCTTAATGTTAATGCTTCCCCACCCACACTCACGCCCAAGATGATCTCCAATTTATCTTGCATATAGCTTGTTTGTAAATGATTGTTTGCCCATTGTCTCTTCCAATAGACTGAGAGCTATTTGAGGGCAGGGACTATTTTTTTTTTAACCTTTCTTTGTATCCCCCAGCAGTTAACATAGTGCCTGGCACATAGTAGGTGCTTGAATGTATATAGACTAAATCCACATGTTTGTGGTTCCTCTTTTAAGAAAAAAAGAGGAAGATAGAAAGCAATTTAAAATCTTTCCACAAAATTTCACGCAGTAACTTGGCTGAAAAAAAAATAGATCTTTTGGAAAAGCTCTTGCAGCCTTGGCCTGGGCAAAGATACTTAGGAAAGTAGGAACAGAGAAATGGCTGTAATAGAAATTCCTGAGATTCCCAGGTGTGGGAGGGAGAGATGAAACCCCTCTTGATTATCTCCACATGGCAGTTACTGGGCTGGGGGCAGAGCCACACGGGAGGGGAGAGAGCTCTGCTAAGGGACTTCAGAATTGCTTGATGAATACTGAGGAACATTGTACTTTCTTTCTTCAGTCAGAGCTGGAGAAAAGTTTGTGAATACCACCGCAGCGACAGCAGGAGAGAAAGGAAAATAACCACTTGTGTGTAATGCGGCTTTGTAGTGAGGAGGCAAAAACCCAACCCAGCTAACTATCTGTTAAAGGGCCCAAGATCTTATCCAGTCTACCCAGCCTGAACAGAGTACAAATTATTCTGAGCATAGCAGCTTGTTAAGGTCTTTAATCCTTCCTATGGGATGGAAACCAGCCCAAAATAATAGATTCTGTGGACCCAAGGGACTGTTTAGGAAGAGTAAGAGAAAACCAGAGCCACGGGATAAATTAGGGTGTGCATGGAAAACACTTTAAATGTATTGATTCAGGGTATCTTTTTTCCCCCACTGCTTCATTACCAAGGGGCACCAAAAAAGATAAATGATGGAAAGAACTTTAATATGGAGAGAGTATATTCTTCCCTCTCTTTTCCTTCTCTCATTTTAAGCTTACAGAGCACTTCTCCAAATATATCAACTCTGCTATATCAAATGGCTTTTACCTCCCGTTAGATTTCACCATCAAAGACTCAGATATCTCGTGACCTTTTTAAACTCATAAAACTGAATTATCCTCAAAAGCATTTGAGCTCCATGTGTATCTACCATTACTATAGGCACCGTGAATTAGGAAAAGTTTTATTTTCCCTAAAACAACAGTGAATAAGTTGTCAGCGAACATTTCCTCAATGTTGTTGTTTTGTTTGCCACTTATATTTATTAAATAGGAAAAAAAGATGAAAAGCAAGAAAATCCTGATGATATAGTGGAAAAAAGTAGGAGACCTTTGTTATGTATTGCCTAGGTTTCAATCCTGTCTCTGATGCCAGCAGTATGAGCAAATCTCTTTACTTCCCCAAGCCTGCAAAAATGGGGATCAAAGTATTAGTACAACCGGACTCAAAAGAGATATTATATGAAAAGTATTTCATGGGACAAAAGGCTCTATAGAACGGCATCCTCATCACTCACAAGTTTACAGAAAATTATGAGTTTAATCCTTTCCCTAGTGTTTCAGCTATCTGTTGTCATGACCCATTTAGCTTCATTATTTCTCCATGATTTTGAATCGCTGTTTTCCAAACTCTGTGCCAAAGCTGTTGCTGAAGCATTCCAAGAATTCTTAATCCCTGGAGCAATGGCCCCCAGGAAGTCTGCATTGAAGAAATGAATGTGACAGTTACTATGTTGTTCTGAATTATATAATATGAAAAGAACCACTTTTTTCATTTCTGCCTATGAAAAATATACTAGTTCTGTATTCTGTATCATAAAACCAATACTTAAATTTATGAACCACTGTGCTATATAGTAGTTACCTTTTAGCTATTTGGGCGCATAAAGGGACAGGAGCCCAGCAGGTCATAGGACCACAGTTTTAGAGTTGTAAGAGATCTGCTCAGTCATCTAGTCCAACTCCCCTCTCTCCCCTTTATTTTGCAGCTGAGGAAATTGAGTCAGAGTGAGTGAAGTGACTTTCCCAAGCCAAAATTTACTCACGTAGTAAGTGACTAATCTGAGATATGAACCCATGTCCTCTTGACTCCAAAGCCAGTGTTCTTTACTACCTCCTGAAATATTAAATAGATGCTATTACAGATTTATCCCAGGGGAATGGCAACTCTGAACCATGATTCCGTAGGTAAATTTCATTCCTACATTTAAAGGGTTAAGATTAGAGGATAAGAGTGGGAATATTCTCTGACCAAAAAGAATAGAGCAGGGCCACAATAATCATAATAGCCTGCATTTATATAGGGCTTATGGGTTTACAGAGCTACTCAGGGTTGCTAATTGAATTTATAAACAAAGCCATGTTTTCAGGGGAAGTGCTTTCCCTGCTATTTCTAGGACAAGTCCTGTGATAACAGGAACAAACTAGAACTTGGATTTGGCTTCTGCATATTTTCTTTCTTTAATAAACAGTATTCATTTTAGAATTCAAGGACCTTTCAGTCTTTAAATCTTATCATGGAATTTTCTAAATCTCCCCCCCTATTGCTTTTTTAACTGATATCTTTTTTTTTTTTAATCTTCACCCCTTCCCCCAGGAGCATTCCTTTCTAACAAAAAATTTTAAAAGAAGAAAAAAAAATAGAAGAGAAAAAAATCCTCAAAATCTATCGACGATATAAAAAAAAATTTTGATATTATATGCAGTGTTCTACATCTGTAGACCACATTACCACCACCGCTGCAAAATCTTTTTTTAAAACTTCATTGATTGGGCCAAATTTGTTCTTTGTAAATTTACAACATTCATTTTTGATTGTTCTTTAGTTGCTGTTTTTGCATGTTGTTTTGCTGGCTCTTCTTGCTTCCCTTTGCATCACTTCATGGAAGTTTTCTCATGTTTCTCTATATTTGCCGTTTTAGTTGTCTATTGTTTATCCCTTTCTGGTTTAGCTATTAGGACTTCATTTGTTTCAATAGAGTTTGGTAGGGTGCTTTCTTTACCAATTTTGGAAAATAATTTGTGTAGTATAGAGATCAGTTGTTCTTTAAAATTTTCATCAAATCCAAACTAGATTCTGGTAGTGGAGGTGTTCTCCGTTTGATAAGTGGTATTCATCTTGGTATTTACCCCACTGCACCCACTCCTGAGGGTCTCCCTATTATACAATCTGTAATAGACTATTCCTATTGAATATATTTTATGTACAGAACAAATAAAGCTGGTTTACTAAGAAGCTACATATTGTAGGTGGTACTTACTATATTTTAATAATTTCCAGTGGTATTTCCTAGCTATTCACCTCTAGATTTTGGTGGGAGCAAAGTTCGTACCAAAAGAATAAGCAATGCTAACCCTAATCACGTAGCCCAAATGAATAGCTCACATTTTTATACTACATTATGGTTTACAAAGCAATTTTTCCAGATACCTTGTAAGGAAGATAACAAGTTGATTCCCATTTTGCAGATTATGAAAACAGTCCTAGTTAGGTAAAAGTAATTGATGTATTGTCATACAGCTATTAAGTATCAATACTAGGTGTCAAACCTACATCTCCTGTTCCATATTCTTTCACAGGTGCAGGGTCTGAAGTTGAAAAGATTTAAAATGAATTGTCAGTAATTGAGGACCATTTTAAGAGTAAAGCCAGAAAGGCAAGTCCTGCCTCCAGCACATATTGGCATTGTGACATTGGACAAGTCACTTACCTCTCAATGATCTAGACAATTCTCTGTGCCTGTAGCAGAGAGGGTGCATACTTAGACTGGCAGAGAAAGTTTCCTCACCTGGACCTTCCCCATACCAATGAAATCATAGATCCAGTCCCCATCTCCTATCTAAAACAGTGTGCCAAAAAGAACAGCAGACTTGGAATTATGTCCAGGATCTTCCACATTCTAGCTCTGTGTCATGTCACCCCACTGTTTTCATTTGTAAAATGGGATCAGTGATAATTCTTGCCCATTTGACTTCACAGAGTTGTTCTAGAGACAGTGCTTCATAACCATGGTGGTAAAGTACTCCATAAATGTAAGCTATAATAATAAGTAATAAATAAATAAAACCCTAGTAACATAATGGCTTAGCCATTTGTGCAAGTGTTGAAAGTGACAAGAGAACATCTCTAGCCTGAAAACAAAACTTAGTTTTGAGTCCTGAGAAGAAACTAGTGCCACAAAGTTCATGTTAATAGATATTTTTCACCTTGGTGCTTTAGATAAGATATAAATCCACTCTTTATAAGTTTTATACTATTGTATATCCCTGGTTCTTTTTATAGAACAGTGCATTTATTTTTGCATTTTCTTTATTTGTTTTTCTTTTCTTCTCCAGCTGTGTGATTTCATGGGGAAGGGGAAGGAGGAGCATGCGTTTCTCAGATCAGAAACCTTCTCCACCTAAGCAAATCAGGAACTTCTATCCTTAGAGAGTTACCTGGACAGGAAGAGGTTCAGTGAATTGTCTGGTCCTATTGTCTGGATATGTTAGAGTGGAGGCTTGAACCTGGGCCATTCATACTATGAGACAGGCACCCCACTTTGCCTCTCCCATGCATTGTAAATGTCAGGGTGACTGGACTGATTTAAGGGGCTGGGCTGTAGTGATTTGACTTCCCACTGCCGAGGCATTCCATCCTCCTTTTGTACTTATCAGTTCAAATCCTGTTTCTGCCTCAGCTTGCTACGGACTTTCAATAAATTATCATTGCTTTTGCTGTCTTTGCTAATTAAGGAATCTGTGTAACCTGGATCCAAACCCCAGATTTAGACGTAAGACTCTAACAAGACATTCTGTTTAGTATCCTTATGCTGGGATACTGTCTGATCCAGTAGCCTTGTATCATCATTCTTCTCTGTAATTATTCTCCCAGCCCCTTTTACCTTTAGAGAAATTCTAGGTGACGTAATATAATCTTCTACTTCCATGGTAGGACCATTGTTTTGTATAGTATTTGGTGATTCTTTATTCAGCCTGATTTCATATGCCTGAACTGTGAAACTTTTTGTAATGTCTTAGCTCATTCACTGTTCACTAAGTTGTTATGTTATGAATTTTATTGCATTTCTATAAAAAAAAAATGCTCTGAAATACTCTAGACAGTCTGGAACTTCATAGATAAGGATATAGCCTTCATCAGCAGATATGCCTACTACCCTATGCAGAGCTCTTTCATACATGCCCCAAATTTTACAAGTGGCATTACTGAAAGGGCTAGCAGACTTTCTCATGTTCAGTTAGCATTGCATGGATACAATTGGACAGGGAAAGCTGTCCATCAGTTCTCAGCTTTATTGTATGACTCATTTTTTCCATTCCCATATTTCTTTGCTGTCATCCTTTAAACTATTTTTCCTATGTAATTCCTTGAGTCTCATGATGTGCAGTGGCCTGCTTATATTCACAATGAACCTATCCATTGCCCTCAAATTAAGTACTTCAGAGATTGTAGTGTTCCAGCAAAACAAAAACATAACTTTTGTCAATACACAGAAAAAAATTAGAATATTTATTAAAATATAAACATCAGGAAATATAATTAACTCTCCCTATATAATGACATAGGATTTTTCTGATTATATTATCATATTTATCTCATGCTTTATGTTAAAATATTTCCTATATTGAAAAAAGAAGACAGTCATTTTAATAACTAGATTTTAAAGTTCAGATAATAATGGTGCCCATATGCATAAAAGTATCCTTGTTTGAAAGTGTATCATTTCTTAACCTCTCAGTTTGATAGTTCCATGATTTGCTTGAATGGTCTGGTTTCATCTTTCCTTGGTGATTTTTTTGAAATTTGAAGTCTGTACACTTTAATCCTAAACTCATCTGTGGAGAGACAAAGTAATATAGTAGAAGGCGCATGAGATGTGGAATCAGAGGACACTGGTTTCACTTCTTGGCTTTGCATTCTACACCCTATGTTATTTTGGGCAGGTGATTCAATTTCTATGCGTTTCAGTTTCCCCATCTATAAAATAAGAATAGTGAACTTGGTGGACTTGCAAAGTCCCTTTGAGATTTTCTACCTGAAAGCTTACTGAAATTTGAGGGTCTTGTATTCAGGTAGAGCTAAGCATTTCCAAGAATTACTAAATTCTTGAGTTCACGTTTCCTTTAGCCAAATAACATTCATTTGGAATGATGTGTCTTTCAACTGGTAAAGGATGACTGTTTATTTTCTGTAGTAAATGTGACCTGTTTCTAAGATGCAGGAAAAAAAAATTGTTCTGTAAGAAAAATGAAATGAGTAAGAATAGGTATTGGTCAAAAATCAGGTTTGTTGTTGCTTAGTCGTTTTTCAATCGTGTTTGACTCTTCGTGATCCCATCTGAGATTTTCTTGGCAAAGATATAGGAGTGCTTTGTCATTTTCCTTCTTAGCTCATTTTACAGATGAGGAAACTGAGGCAAACAGAGTTAAGTGACTTTTCCAAGGTCACATAGCTAGGAAGTGTCTAAGAGTGGATTTGAACTTGGGTCTTCCTGACTTCAGGCCCAGCACTCTATTCCACTGTGCCCACCTAGTTGCCCATAAAAATCAGATTAGAAATATCAGAAAAAGGTGTATAATATACCTGCACATCTCTTTCAGAAAAAGGCCTCTTGCTGGTCATCATTGATCTGGCTTCAACAAAATGAAGTCCGAATCCTTTCACTGTAATTTTGCATAGATAGAGGTTTTTTGAGTTTATATTTAGAAATAAATGGCTGCCAATGTTTCTGACACTTCATTTTGTCAATTGAGAAATCTGCTTAAGCTACCCACATAGTAGAAATCAAATTTAATTTCTTTAATAATCCCACCCAAGAAGCAGCTTGAAAAGAAGCCAGATGAATCAATGGCACTATGTGTTCATGTTTTTCTCTTCTCTACAGAGTTGGGGGGTGGAGGAGGAGGAGAAAGATAGGAGGAGATATTTCAGTAGAACAAAGAATCCTAAGTTTAGATTTTGGCTTCAAGATTTACTAGTATGTGACACTGGGAAATTTCCCATTGAATCTGAGAGTTGCAAGGGACCTCAGGGCCTAGTGAGGGCCACACCTTACCAAGAATCCCCTCTCCAGTATCTCCCCAAATGGTCATTGGACCTCTGGCTAAAGACCTCCAATGCCCTGCCCAAGGCACTTCATTGTATATTTCTATCACTCTCTTAGTTAGGAATTGTTTTTTTTTTTGTTTGTTTTGTTTTATTTTGTTTTACTATCAAATGCTGTAAGTGGGCCTCTGGACCACTTCTACTAATTACTCTTAGTTCTGATTTCTGGGGCTAAGATGAGTAAGACTTGTCCTTCCCCAAGGCCTTTCAGTAATTGACCTCTCTCATCTTTACTTTGCTCATCAAAACAATCAGAGAAAAATACCTTGTCAACTCTAAAGTGCAAAGCAAATGTAAGTTATCTACTAAAATCTTAGGAGACAAAAGTGAATCAAGTGTATACCTGGAAATAGGATTGAAGGTCAACATCAATGATTTTCTCTCTGCTTTTGAAATTGGGCAAGTCTGGAGACAAGGCAGACAACTGAGGATTTTTTTTTTTTCACTTAACCTTGTATAAATGACCAGGTGAACAAGGAGCACGTCTTTCCATGCACCATGTTGTAATTGGCTAGTACATCTGTGGTCTTCATAAAATTGCCAGACTGTCAGGTATTTCATTTAAAAGGAGTTATAATTTCTGAAATTACAGACCATTTATTAGAAATTTTCCTAACAGCTTTGACTAAAGTCTATTTGTGTTTGTTTTTTTTTCTTCTTCCTTGTAGACCCTCGGAGTTATACTGAAGGCCTTAATCACTCAGTGGTGATGTCAGACAGCCCAATTGGAACAAACCCTGCTCTGTTTCGGTCTGAGAGGCCAACAACTCCTTCTTGTCAACGGACCTTTCCATCTGCCTGTACGGCTTCAAGCAATAGCCCCCTCCAGAGAGGCGAGAGGTAGGCAGAACTTGTTGGCAAATATCACCTATTCCCCTGAAAGAAATGGGCTTTGAGTCAGGAAATAGAGGAATTGATTTTCAAATTGGATTACAGTTGCCTCTATTTTTCTCTGAATGTATACATGAGCTTAATAAAGCATTTTAAGTAAAGAAGACTTTGTTATCACTCATATTACTATATGATACTTTATTACTAAAATCTGTTACTGAAATATTAATAGTGAATTTGGGGAAATTGCTGGGATACCACTTTGACCATGACTTGGTAGCTTTTAGTTAAAATATCATGCTGTTGGGGGCTATGGACGTGGCATCAGTCCCTACATTGGCTTTGGCTATTTATCTACATTATCATCTATGACCACAGACTCCATTGGTCACAAAGCAGGAGCTTCTTATGGAGAATGGCCAAATCAGTATGATTAGCCGTATGCCAGGAGAGGGATCAGACCTCTTGCCCTAGCAAAGGTGAATAGAGTAAAAAAATTGCTAGACTAGAGATCAGGAAATTTGGGCTTTATCCTGACTATCACTAAATGAATGACCTTGGGCACGTCACACATGAAATAGAAAACTGTGCCTCAGTTTTTTAATCTGTCAAATGGAGTCATTTACTGTCCTACCTATCTCATAGAGTGGTGGTAAGAATCATATGGAGTTGTATTCATTCACTAAATGAGTCAACAAATACACAGTGATTACCTGCACAATTAGCACTAAAAAAGAAATAAATAAAAAATTAAAAAATGAATAAGATCTCCCCCCCCCACTCCCCATATCCAGCCTCCAAGAATTTACAGTCTCAAAGCAGAAATAAGAAACTGTATAAAAATTAGCATGACATATAACATTTTATATGGGTTTATTAAAGTACAGGGGATTGTGGGAATTTAAGGAAGAGAGGTTACCTTATGGATATGAGGATTGAGGAATATGTCTTAGAGAAAGTGCAAAGGATTTTAGCAACAGAAATGACCAAGGAAGTCATTCTAGGCAGAAGGAATGGTGTGAGCAAAGTCTGGAACCGGGAAAGCTTGGGTATGTCTGAGAAGCCATAAGTTTGCCTGGAGTACAGGGTACATGAAGGTACACTGGGACATAAGTAGGAAGGTGAGCGATGGCCATATTATAGATAGAATTAAGTGCCAGGCATTTGAACTTTATCAAGTTGATGATGATGGAGTTTTTGAAGGATTTGCATTAGGAAAATAATATTAGAGCTGTTCTGTTTAGGGAGAATTATGAGGAAAAACTTCATAGCACCTATATTTGTCCAAAAATGAGGCTGTCTCAAGAGGTGGTAGGGTCACCTCCCTTAGAAGCTGTTACAACAAGTATGTTACAATGAGGGTTCCTTTGGCTTATGAGTTGAACTAGCTGGTCATTGAGATTCCTTCTAACACTCAAATTCTGTCATTTCCTTTTTCTACTGCATATGATGCTGCCACTTTTTCTTCGTTTTATCGGTTCTTTTGTTATCTTTTCAAACAGTCCTTCCACAGCAGAGCCCCAATGGCTAGAGAGCAGTCCCAAATCTACTCTTTCACCACACCTGTCAATGATGGGGAGCAGCCGACCCACAGGCTTCCTCATGGGTTCAGAGTTTTCCAGTCCAGTACCGGATTCTTCACTCTTGTCTCGTTTCCCACCTTCGGAGCTGCAGGTTTCTAATCTAAACAGTCATGAAAACTCACCAGCAGAACAGTCCCAAGAAATTCTGGCCAACCCAAGTGGCCGGGCCTTTCTAAACTTTGGTGTGCCTAGCATTGGCAGTAGCCTCCAGCCTGATGAGAAGCCAGGGACCTTACTGACTAATTCCAATGGAGCATCTAAACCGCCAATTGCCCCGCTGGCAGGAGTTGTTGACAATGGCTTCTTGCCCCATAATTTTCTCACGGTAGCCCCTGGACACAGCAATCAGCACAGTCCAGTCCTGCAGCATGCAGGCTTATCTCTGCATTCCCAACCACCCCTTCCAGAAAAGAAGAGGACATCTGAAGGAGACCACTCCTTTGGCTCTGTCTCTCCGTCTTCCAGTGGCTTCTCCAGCCCCCATAGTGGGAGTACAATCAGCATCCCTTTCCCAAATATCCTTCCAGACTTTTCTAAAGTTTTAGGCACCTCTCCTTTGCCAGGTAAGTGATTTTGTTTTGTACCAAATGATCAGTAATCTCTGCACATTGAATATGACTTAGTCTTCTGAGCTGAGTTTAATTAGCTTTTTGTAAAGACAACTTGAATGCTTATTAAAAACCAAAATGCATTCACTGGCTCTCATGTAAATTTGACTTAAAAGACAACAGGCCAGATTACTCGGAAGTTTTGGACAGTATCAGATGGATTCAACTGTAATTCTTGTTCTGGTGCCAACCCACCAGCGAAGGGTGATCCAAAAAACCTTCTATTAACCTATTCTGACTTCTGCATGTCTACAAGTTAGTTTCATGGCAGGCGTCGGTAATACAGATTTTGTTAGTCATTCCATTTGCCTTTCAGGCACGATCATTGTCCTGCCGAGCTCCACATTTAAAAGAAGTTTCTAAGTGCATATTTTCAAGTTTTATAGCTTCAAAAAAGCTTTTTAATGGTCCTTGCAAACTCCTAATCAAAGTATGCTGGTTTGTTTATTTTGTGTTCTTAAAATATTTCATACTTCCCCCAAGACTCTCATTTGAATTGTGGTATTCTTTCCTCCCCCTTTTCCCCTACTGCCCCTACCACCCCAGTGGTTGAACTCTAAATTCCTAGTTAATCAGAACCTTATTGACTGAGGCGAGAAATTAGAGCAGAAAATGACCTTTGCAATGACTGCTTTCTAATTTGGTTTTGCAGAAAATCCAACTGATAAACATGTGACTGTGAAATTTGTTCAAGACACATCCAAGTTCTGGTACAAGGCAGATATTTCAAGAGAGCAAGGTATGGCATTAAAGACAAGAAATACTGACTGTCTACATTCAAAATCTCTGGTGCCAGAGACTAGCTTAATTTGCAGGTACAGGAAAAGAGGAGAAAAATCTTAGCCTTTGGGCATCTGAAAATCAAGTTAGGATTCCTTAATGTGGATTTAATTAGGCTTGGTTTAATTAGAATGCGGACTACATTTTATTGTGCTACCCTAGGGAAAAATGCTATTATCTTTAAACTTTTATTAGAAAGCTTAGCACTAATGAGAGAGAGAATGTGCCATGAGCAGTAGGCAAGGGTAATGTGCATGTGTTATGCAGACTTCTGCCCCATGAACTAGTCTTTGAATCCCCAGGACACCCTGACGCCTTCTAACTTCTGATGCTGAAATAGCTAATAATTGTGATCAGTGGATCCACTCCTATCATTTTTTAGGTCTATCTCTACTTAACTCTTCATTTATATTTTGACCACTTTTCCTTAACTCTTTTTTTTTAAAGAGAAAGAGGAGATGTAGAAAATAATGCTTTTTAAATTTCATTTTTTTCTTCCCAAAATATTTATCTGAAATGTATAGTTAAGGTTGAGAGTGGAGGAGTCATATGCATTTGTTTTATTTTTGGCGTATAATCTAATTGGAAATATGGGAATATATCCCAAGCAAACCCACAAATGTTTATGTTGAAGTTCGAAAGGTTTATATATAAGTATTTCTAATAAAGCTGTGGATTTATTGTCTTGATACCTTGCATTCATGTGGAGGGGCACCCCTAGGGAATATAAAGAGCCCTGCTCTTGACATCAGAGCATTTGGGGTCATAAAGTCATGGGACCGTAAACTAAAAGCTGATAGGAGTCTCAGAGGCCATCCCATTCATAGATGAGAGACAGGCCCAGGAAGATTAATGACTTGGCCAGAGTCACACAGGTATTCAGCATCAGAGGCAAATTTGAACTCAGAGCACTGCCTTCCCACTGAATCATTTTCCAGCCCTGACATTTAAGTAGCTGTATTGACCATTGGCAAATTTCTTGACCTCTCTGATCTTGAGTTTCCTCATTTGTAAAATGAAGAAAATACTTCTTGTGGTAGTATGTAATTAACAGGATTGTTTTCTGGATGAACTTAAGAGTGTGTGTAAATCATTTTTCAACTGTAGAATACCATATAGATGTAATTTAATTTTTATGTGGTAGGTTATTTTAATTTCAGCTCAGCTTCTTAAAATTTTAAGTTTTTAGAATTAGTCAGGCTTTCTTAGGCTCTGCCGAAAATTAACAGAATCCCTGAAAATATGACTACAGCTTAGACTGTGTATTAATTCTTGATTGGTACTATGGTAGCTTTAGCCTACCAGCAAATAAAATGTTAACCTTTATTCACCCCCTTGCCTGGAGGTTTGGCATTTGACATTTGGCCTTTTTCTGGAAGAGTTACCTAGGTACAGCAACATAGAGCTGTTATTAGCATGCTGAACTTGAAGTCAGGAAGACTTGAGTTCAAATCTCCCTCAGAGACTTGCTAGTTGTGTGACACTGGGCAGGTCCCTGAACCTCTCTCAGACTCATTTTTCTTCTCTTTAAAATGGGAACAATAATAACACAGAGTTGTCAAAAGGCTCAAATGAACATGTGTAAAGTGCTTGGCAAATCTTAAAGTACTTTATAATGTCAGTTATCATTGTCATGACACCTAAGGGGAAGCAGTGAGGGAGTGGAATGAAATACATCTCTCCTGCTCTTTGTTTGTCAAATTCCTATCAATGGACAATGCTAAAAAAAATATAAAATATAAAAATGTAGTGATTTGCTGAGTTTGAAAATGAAAGCATCCAAGGAGTTCATGGAAAAAGAAGGAAATCCTGTTTTTACTCAGACTTTTGTTTGCGTCCTGTGTGCATTGGACTATCTGATACGGAGAGCCATTTAAAAGATAGTGACAGCGCTGAGACAAAATGGGGTCTTGAGTAAAGGGGATTAAGAAGTTCATTTAAAATGCTTCTGTTTTACAGTTCTAGTTCATGGGCCTCTTAAGTGTATTTCTGGTGGAAGAAAATCATTCAAAAATCATTCTAGCAGCTTTTGTGACAAATATGTATACTCTCATTCCCCTCTTGCCTATTCCCATGCTCAATCAAGTTCAAGTCTACATATTTGGGTCATGGGCAAAACAAACAGCATATCCCTTGTCCTATATACCTGGAATCTGAGCTTTGGACTACCTCTGTTTTATTAAAAATCAGGAGTCCGCAGAAACCAAGATCAGATTTCCACCTGTACAGTGTACAATTAGAAAATCAAGAAGTCCAAAAGAAGAAATTTTGAAAATTACAGGAAAAATGGATAAATTATAATAGAATTGACAAAAAACTAAAACTGCTCGTTTGAAGAAACTTAGAAAATCAGTAAAACTTTAGCTAAGGGCAAGTACGTGGCAAAGTGGATAGAGCGCTGGACCTGAAGTCAGGAAAACCTAAATTCAAATCCAGGTTCAGACACTTACTAGCTCTGTGACCCTGGGCAAGTCACTTAATCCCTGTTTGATTCAGTTTACTCATTTGTAAAATGAGAATAATAATAATAATTATAATAATACCCACCTCCCAAAGTTGTTGTGTGGCCCAAAAGAGATAATAAATTTAAAGCACTTAGCACAGTACCTGGCACGTAGTAAATGCTATCTAGATATTAACTATTATTATTATTTTTAATTCTATTAAGAAAGAGGAAAGTCTAATTTAAAAAATTTAAAATGAGTAAGATGACAACAGAGAAGATAGAAAAATAATATTCAGAACCTTTTTTTTAAACAAAATCACATGCCAGTAAAACTGAGCTACAAAAAACTTAGATATAAATTTAAAAAAAAAATAAAGGTAGGTGAAGCCAGCTAACCAGTTTAAACAATCCAATTCAATAAAAGACCATCTGTAAATAAGCTACTTCTAAACTCTCTTTCAAGGGCCTGCCAAAGAATAGAACCCTTATTTCAGATGGATTTACAGGAGAATCCTATAAATTTTTTAAAGAATAGTTAATATCTATGTGACACACATTTTCCTCCAAAACTGAAAAAACTCAGATTTCCACAGGCAAGTAAAAAGATTATAGTGTCCAATTCTGAAATTTTTTGTGAGGCATCACACAGCACTTTCAAGTCCAGTATGTCGCCCACACTAACAATCCCTGCTGAGTCTTCCAAGTGTTTACTATCCTTTGGTGTTTTTGTGGCAGCAGAGCTGGCTCAGCTTGTCTTGAGGCGGCAAGGCTTCACACAGTCCCCTGCCACCTCGCACCTGCCGCCACCATGTTAGCTATTTGCCTCAAACAGCATGGCAGTTTTTAAGGTATATGCTTGGGGTTAGGATTGCTTATGAGACTATGTTCTCTCTCTGTCTCTCTTTGTGTGTGTGTGTATGTCTGTGTGTGTGTCTCTGTCTGTGTCTGTCTCTCTCTGTCTCTGGCTGTCCGTCTCTCTCTGTCTGTGTCATATTTTGAAGAAGAATAAAGATAAATTAGCATTGAAACGTGTTCCTGACTCAGTCTGGCTTGAGGCAGGCCTACATTTGTTCCCACTCCTCATTGGTGAACTTGGCTATGCCATCTTAAACTTAGCTCCCCAAACTCAGCCAGCATTCAGCCCAGGGATATGAGAAGTGAGTGGTTTAGATGCTCCTATTTTTTTTTTTTTGCTGTATCATTTAGAATATACTAAGGTTTTTAATTTCTTCCCTACCCCAACACACACACACACACACACACACACCCTACTTCTCTTCATTTGCATTCAACTCCAGATTAAGTAAATTAAAAAGATAATTTTAATTAATAATAGTAATAAATATTTATGAACAAATAACAAAATAATATTATATTACATATATTAAATATTATACATAATATGTAATAATATAATATTAAAATAGTATAGATAATTTTGTTATTTATTTATGTATTATAAATTTTATTTAAATCAGTAAAAAAGATGTGTTACTTTAATGTTGGTATTTATCACCCAGTTATTTAAGGTCAGCTGTCATGGACCATACAAGGTGATTTGCACAATACATGGCTACAGCTTTCCACTTTTTATGTCTTATCTCTTAGTTTACTTCAGACAAATCAACAGATAAAAAAGAGAAATGTTTCCATTCTAAATCTCTTTCCTTCTGGCTTCTACATGGACTAAATTTGTGGGTGCAAAATTGAGGTGGTGATTTTGAATATCTCTTTAGAAATCTGGCCTGAATCAAGGCATTTGCAGACTGTAAACCTCACTACTGAGTCTCTGATCATCATGCTGTGATGAGAAACTTGAATTAAATCATCCTTTTTTTTTTCTTCTCTCTATCCAGTGTAGACAGTCCTTGTGAGTTTCAAATGTTTGAGTGAAAGGTCTAACTTGTGTTTGGTGGGGCTTTTTGTTTTTGAATAAGAGTTAACATTAGTTAAATGCTTTATAAACATATCTAAGGAATAGGGCCAATGTGCTATATACTCCATGCTTTGTTGTACAATTCGGAGTGGGTATTTTTATGTGTCTCTATATTTTAGATGTTCCCCCCATCCCAGATGAAAGACATAACTTCTCCTTTCATCACCCCCATCACTTTTTAAGCTGAAAGCATTACACATACTGCAATATTTTTTGAAAAACATCTTCTCTTCATTACCAGGCAAAACATGTGGTGTAGGTCTATGTGCCTGGAGTAGGAAGCCAGGTGTGCAAACATAGGAATCCACTCTATTCGTTCTTCACAGAGAACAAGAGAGAAGAGGGATGTACTCTTTTATTTTTATTTTATTTTTTTTAATTTTAATTTTTTTTTTTTTTTGGTTAGGCAGTGGGGTTAAGTGACTTGTCCAGGGTCACACAGCTAGTAAGTGTTATGTGTCTGAAGCCAGATTTGAACCCAGGGCCAGTGCTCTATCCACTGTACCATCTAGCTGCCCCCAGGATGTACTCTTTTAAAATTTGTAGTTACTGCGGAGCAGCTGAAATATGGCAAACTGAAACTGTTCTGGAAAGGAGTGAGTGAGTGAATGAGTGAGTGAGTGAATGAGTGGGTGAGAGGGTCATTGCTCATGGTATAATGGGGACATAGAGAAGAGGCTCTTTGTGACTGCCAACATATGTCTCTTTATTCCTTCCTATGGTCCCTGCAGCTATCGCCATGCTGAAGGATAAAGAACCAGGCTCGTTCATTGTTCGGGACAGCCACTCTTTCCGGGGGGCCTATGGCCTGGCCATGAAGGTTGCTACGCCTCCTCCTTCAGTCCTACAACTTAATAAGAAAGGTATTGTGCACTCACTTACAAAGGAAAAAGTTACTTAGGGTGATTTGGGTGGTGGGGTCTAAGGCACTATCCCATGTAGAAACAATTATAGTAGCTAAAATCTGTGTCTAACTCAGAGCCAGTCAAATCTCATGATTAAATCTGGTGTCCTTTTCATGCATCTGTTTGGTTTCTCTGCTCTTGGATAGATGATTTAGTGAGTATTTTACTTTTAACATTCCTGGAGAATTTATCTATGTTTGTTTTATTGAGATAGTGCTATAATATTAAAGGACCTTTGAGTTATTCTTTATCTGCACTGATAATGTATTTTCATAAACCTAAATTTTCTTTCCCTATATAGCCTCAGTTTACTTACCCCTGCCTCACCGATCCAAGCAGCAAGAATAAGATTTGCTACAAAGATCTGTCTTTCAAGATATAATTAGATAGTGTCTGACTAGGATGTTCCATATGGGGACCTTATAATTTCAGGAGATAGCCATGGAGCCTGAGTTCTCCTCTGTATTTCCAAAGATCCCTCAGATATATTTCAACTACTCAAATAGTGTACATCTATAAACCTCCAACATTTAAAAATCAAGTTTTACCAAGCACTGCAGGTTATCAGTGCAATCATTTTATTACAAAAAAAGAATATTTACTTTTCCAGAACGAGTGAATAAATGAAAGGCATTTATCAAGCTTACTGTGTTAACCACTGAGAATACTGATACAGAAGCAGAGATAAATCCACCAGCTTACATTCTGATAGGGAGAGACAACACATAATGGAGAGTGTTGACCAAGGAAAAGAGTTGTGATTTAGAAATTTAGAACTTAGTTAGTAGAATGGTAGGAATTGACTCAACCCTTCCAGTAGCCATAGAAGTATTGATTGGTTTTACAATTCAGAAGTGGAAAATGGAGGGAAGCGTAGGTTATAAAATCAGCAGTAGGGAAGAATTTAAGATGTGGGCATTGGGAAGGCTCTTGTAACTGGTTGACAAAGGGAGGGTGTGAGGCATAGTCTGGTAATGCATAGGTTTGGCTGTTTAGGTGAGTTTTTACTCACATGTCCATTAATCAAGACATACCCTTCCTGCTCTTTTGACCAAAGCTCATATTGGGGGGATCAGGAAATGTTTCATTAGGTGGAGGGAGGCTGGATCTCTTACAAGATGTCTAATATTTTGATAGCTAGTAATGGAGCTACAACACCTGGCGGAGCACCCCAGGTGGAGGAAATAATATGAAGAAGAGGTGCAGAGTCAGAAAAGTTAGGGAGACTTTGAGTTGTCAAAATTACGTGGAGAATAGAGGTGTTGTGGCAGATAATATTTGAAAGGGCATTTAAACCCAGACCTTGGAGTTTTTTGAATTACACGTGAAGGGCTTTGAATATCATTATCACATTTCTGTCCTATGTTAAGGCTTATAAACCACTTTCCTAAAAACAACTCTTTGAGGAAGGTGGTATACATATACATATGGAAATGTTAAAAATTTACAAATTTAACTCCCAGTCATCAGTGGATACATTTTCAAAGAATATGAAGTTTGTTTTTTTTTTCAAGTTCTCAGCTGATGTATGTTATTTCCCTTTATAGACTATAAAATCCTTGAGGACACAAATTATTTTCCTTTTTCTTGCATCCCCAGAGCTTAGCATAGTACCTTGCAATAGTAAGCTCGTAAGAAATGCTCATTGATTGATAATGGGGGGGAAAGTGGAAACACATTGTAAATAATCATTTGAAAAATGCACAACCTCATTAATAACTACAAATTAAGACAATTGTAATCTATCCTTTTGTACTTACCACATTGGCAAAAATAATTCAAAACAACCTAACTCGGTGTTGGCAGTCTTGTGCAAAAAAATAGGAGTTGTAAATGTTTTCTTCTGGTGCCATTGCAAACTTGTAGAAACTATGGAGAACAACCAAGGTGTATAGAATAAAAGTTATTAAAAAAAAAAAGCCAACCCTTTGACCTAAAAATGCCATTGTTGAAAAGATACCCTGAAAGTTTTGAAACTCTTCCCATCTCTCATAAAAACCTCTTAAAACTTTGTTAGCATTATTTTAATTGCAAAAAAAGAGAAGCATCCCAAATGTACAATAATAAAGGAATGATTAAGTAAATGGTAACATATTAATGTAATAGAATATTATAATCCAATTAAGGCAAATCAGTAGACAGAATTGGTTGGGCTATTTTATCTGTTGAAATCGGTTAAATTAAAGTAAATAGTAAACAAGTAGAATTAGGTATATTGAGTTTCAACATTGAGTTTTTAATTAAATATCTTATTTTAAAAAAAAAATGAAGAAGACTTAACACATTTTCTGTTGGCTTTTAGGTCCTACCTTAGAGTACACATGTATAAATGAATGCATACACATATATATATATATGTGCAGGTATATATTATATTTGTGTGTACATATATGCATATTTTCAGCTCTGAAGAACAAATAAAGATCATTTGGAATTCATTAGTCTGTTTTGAAATTCAGGTGGTAATACATAAAAAAATATCCATAGTTCCATTTTTTTGTAAGGTTACTTTAAGGAGAACATGCCTTCCCTGATCACTGTATACTTACGCCTTTTTTTTCTATCTTGCTACCTTTGGCCTCATTGTTAACTTTAAGGTAACAAAATACAGGATGTTTATAACAAGAAACTTAAGAAAATCATAATGCATGAAAAACAATGGCCGCTTTGACTTTGTCTATTGGCTGAAATGATGTCTTGGCTACTGTGCCGTCAGCTATATCCGTGGTCTGACAGGAGGATTTCAGAATCCAAGAAGAGGGTTGGAAGGCTCACTACAACTAGCTCATATGCACACTGAGTCATCATAACAACATTAAATACCATGGAGATAGGCTGAAGGAAGATGCTATTCCACTCCCAATTGAGTCCTTCTCTATATATGATCCCCAGTCCCTTTGATTTGAAGTTATTACTTCTTACCACTGGCATCCCACCCAGAATTCTAACTTTCTATTGGTTTTTGTAGCATTGGCTTATTTTGTCCCCTACAATTTGGTGTAGCCAACATCTTCTTCCTATTTTTGTGATTTTTTTTTTTCATTGCTTCTCTCCAAACTAGTCACTTTATTTCCCTAGGCTTCACCACCACATCTCAAAATTGCCATTTTATATTCAGAGTTTGTATTGGATGTTTTCAGACAGAGAACACTAATTCTTTTCCTTCTGTTCTTTTTTTTTTTTTTTGTATTTTTCTTTTAGCAGAATGACTTACCAGTCAGTGGAACATTATGTTGTATTGTGTAGTTTGAGTTCTATTCTTAGTCTGCCAAAAAAAAAAAAAAAAAAAAAAGCAAATATTGTTAATGACCTTGTCATCTGGTATGGTGGAAAGACCACTGTATTAAGAGTCAAAAGACATGCTTTTAATTTACTTTAATTTAATTTCCCAGCTTTTTATTACCTGTGTGACCTTAACCAAGTCTCTTCATCCTCTGGGCCTCAGGTTAATTCCTGTAAAATGAGGGAGTTAAAAAGATAGATGTATTTCCCAAGGTCCTTTTCAGCTCCAAACATGTGATCCTGCTTGAGTTTATTTATTAAGAATGAGAACTTTTAGGGGGCAGCTAGGTGGTGCAGTGGATAGAGGACTAGCCCTGGATTCAGGAGGACCTGAGTTCAAATCCAGCCTCAGACACATAACACTTACTAGCTGTGTGACCCCAGGCAAGTCACTTAACCCCATTGCCTAACCAAAAAAAAAAAAAAACAAAAAAGAATGAGTATATTTAGGAACTTTAAGTGCTTTATACTCACACAGACACACATATATATAATATGTGTGTGTGTGTGTATATATATATTATATATATATTCACATGTATATTCATTTTGTGACCTTATTCCCTATTCAGAAACTTTCACCCACTTCTATTACTCCTACTCCTTCCCCCCCCTTTCTCCCCCACCCCCCTCTTCTACATTTTCTGGCGGATGACTTTGTTAAATCAGTGCAGATATTCAGTGCCTCCCATATTAATATTACAACTGTGAGATTGCGATATCCGAATTGTATTTTTTTCATTCAGCATCTTCATTGCCAGGACTGCAGTCACTAAACACATTCATTATTTGGCAGCCTGTTTACCTTTGTCACCAATGCATTGTCAGGAGAGATCCCTTTTCCAATTTCTGCTTACCCCTTCCTAAATGTCTCATTTAATGATTGCTTTTTTTTTTTTAATCTTTACCTCAGCTGGAGATTTAGCCAATGAACTCGTCAGACACTTTTTGATTGAGTGTACATCTAAGGGAGTACGATTGAAGGGATGCCCAAATGAACCATATTTTGGTAAGTTCCCTGGGAAACTGTTTTCAGAAGTCTATAAAAACATGGGGAGAGCCATTTTGGTCTCCAAAATGAAATTCACAAATCCTGCTATGGTGGTATTTTGCTTCCCAGGTCAACTTGTATTGCCCCAATCCTGGAATGTCTCTGATATGAATTATCATTCTTAAAACATTTTTTCCCTCATTCCAACAGCCTCAAAATGTACTTAGTATACCAAAAAAAATTGCCTGTAGTGAAAGATAACAGAATTCCCCTATTTTCAATTCAATTTTCTATTAATATAACAAATACCTGTGATTGTATTGTTTACATGTTAGTCATGTCATCTAGCTTTAACTGCATTTGTAACTGATATAAGTTGATTTTCTTTTAGTCTAATTGCTAACTATTCATGTTGGATGAATGTTCTAACCAGTATAAGGAGCCAAATGAATAAATGATTGAAAAAGTGAGATAAGTACCTGACACATAGTAGGCACTTAATAAATTTGTGTTCCCTAGCCCTCTCCTTACCAAAGTATGAAGCACTGTAGATAGAAACAGGCTGGCTGGGCAGTCTGCCCAGAGAGTGCTTGTTAGTGTTTGTTACTTGCTGATATTAAAGGCACATTATGTATTGCTTTTGCTTCATCAGGTTGAATTGGTTAAAAATGCTGGATCGATTGAATTCCTAAATTGTTCTGTGCTCAGCATTAGGATTGCTGTTGTCCTATGGGGATTAAACTTATTCTCGTTCACCTCTGAGGAAAGAACTGGGACCATTGGATGGAAAAGAGTAAAAGTTTTACAGATGGTCCTTTAGATTCCGAATACTTAGAGCCAAACATCCACAAATGAAAACGGCTCAGGCAGCAGGTAGCATCACAGGTTTTTCATTCAGTGTTTCAATCAGTGCCTCACTTTTAATGAAAGGACCAAGTTAGAATATGATGGTGATGACACTGTAAATCATACTTTTGACATTGTTGTCTCTTTTTATCTCTTATAATCACATTGCACCTGACTATATTTCTGCCTGTGTGTGAAAGGATGGGAATGGCTGAGATGTTAAAAAAGCACAGTTAGGGACCCTTGTAGTCTCTCCTGGTTAAAGCATCAGACTCCTAAAAAAACCTTTGTAGCTCAGCTCAAAATGGGCCAGTCACTTTCTAATTGCCTCAAAGATCTCAAATAAAACCTAACCAAGTTCATCTTTCTTTGCTAGAGAAATGTAACTAACATGGGTATTATATTCTGGAGGCATCGGAACTCCTGATACTTTAGGTTAGGGTTTTGTGACTGCTTGTCCATGGCAGATTGTTATTAATCTGTAAAAACCTTTTTCTATCAGAGAACCTTTCTTTTTAAAACATAAGTTTTTAAAAACTGGCATTCTTCTCCCTGCCTCCTATTTTTCCTATCCCCAACTTCCTCCTCCCCAGCTGCTCATCTCTACCCATTAAGCCCCAAAGCTAAGCCAATTCTAGAGGGTGGGACGGTCCACAGTAGAAAATTTAGAAATCTAAGTCCCTATTATATCTTCAATTCAGAGACTCATTTTAAGCAGAAAGTTATTACCAACTTACTCTATTTCACGAATAGACAATAAAATTGAGAAATAATCCCAGTAATGTGTATATTTTAAAATGCCTGTTTTCTTTTGAGAAGGATGGTAATGGTATGTTTGCATATCAGATACCAATTTAAACTAATATCTCTCACTTTCTTTCTCTTTCTCTTCTCTCTCCTCTCTCTCCTTCCTCTCTTCTCTCTTGCTTTCTTTCTCTCTCTCCTCTCTTCCATCATTCCTCTCTCTCCTCTCCCTCCCTTTCCTTCTCTCTGTCCCTCTCTGCTTAAATTTATCTTTTTCAGGGAGTTTGACAGCTTTGGTATATCAGCATTCCATTACTCCTCTCGCATTGCCGTGCAAACTCCTTATCCCAGACAGAGGTATGTTTATTCAGAAATGTGATGTTCTCTTTAGTATGCTGGCCTTCACTTCAGCTTACTTTTGATTCCCAAAATATAACTACTTCAACAGCAGCAAACACATTTGGGAAAAGTAAAAACTGTGGCTTTCCTCCAAAACATAGTTAAATGCTGAGCTGAAAATAAGAAAGTGAAATCTAATAGAGATGATGCTTATATCCTGCATTTAGATTCAGAAAAGCAATTGTACAAATACAGAATGGGGTACAGAGTTGGACAGTTCATGTGGAAACAAAATCTGGAGAATCTGATTATCGCAAACTCTGCACACTATACTATGTCATTTCCATAGAGTAGGATTATAGATGTAATGCTGGAAAGGTCCTCAAAAACTGTCTAGTCCAACTTTCTCATTTTAGAGATGAGGAAACAGATGTTCAATAGGGTGAGGAAGCTGCTAAAAAAAAATCTAACGTAATTTGAAATTATAAGGATAGTGTTCAAATCATGAGAAATAATATTTACACTGAACTGTGGGTCTTAGTATTATTCTCAGTTCATTTTGTCGTTTTATGAGAAGTCATTGTCAAAACTGGAGCCGGTCTAGAGCAGATATGTGAAACATGTATGTCTGGGCCACGTTGTCCCCCGCAACACCCCCGAGTACAATCCAACAGATTAAAATGTAATTGCAAAATATGTAACAAGTGAAACTATGTTAGAATACGTATGTTAATATGTAGCTTCCTAAATCACTAGGCAGCCCACAGGGATCATTATTTATGGTTAAGTGACCCTGTTTCAATTTGAGTTTGACATCTGGTCTAGAGGAAGACAAGAATAATGAGGGGTCATAAAAAGAGAACGAAGAGTTAGATTTTTAGCTTAAAAAAAAAGTTGACGGGGCACATAATAGATGTCTTCAAAAACTGGAATGTCTAACATGTGTGAAAGAGAATAAAATTGTTCTGTGAAACACCAGGGGGCAGCACCGGAAACAACAGGTAGAAATTAAAAGGAGGCCCAAAATAAAATTTTCTAACAAGCAGCACTTGTTGAATGAATGAATGAATTAGGCTAAAGCCTTTTGAAGGGCTAAGTGGTAGAGTAATGGACAGATTATTAGAAATCAAGAAACATGTTCTAGGTCCAGTGTTATTATTCTTCTTTTAAGCAAGCTCTCAACGCTTCCTGAGCCTCAGTTTCTTCATGTGTTAAATTGAGAATTCTGGACAAGAATCATCTCCAAGATCTCTCTTAACTTAAATATTTTATAATTCCCAAAGCCTTTAATATCAATAGTAAATGTGTTATGTTTTCCCCAAAAGAAATCTCAGCCATGAGTTCCACTGTATGCTGGGACAGCTGTACTGCCCAGAGTGTTTCTCCCTGGAATGTTTTTAAAACTATTTCACCGTAAGTCTTGTTCACCTGTGTGGCTATTCGCTTTTTCTTGCTTCTTACAGATCCATTAGAAGAAATGGCAGAAAATTCTCCACAGACTGCTGCGAATTCTGCCGCTGAGCTGCTAAAACAGGGGGCAGGTTGGTAACTGTATCTTTTTTTCTTACTTCTACTTAATTGATGGTAATAATGTTTATCCTAATAAATAAAAGGTAATGGGAAATTCATAGAAGAAGAGAGATACAGTTATGTTTTCTACATTACAAGTTCTTCCCATGACCCTCCCACCCATTTTCTGCATCACTTAAATTCAGAACTCTTCAAGGTATTTTCAAGTTTCTGTTTTTTCCCTCCTTTGGAAGTTTGAGAAGCCAGGATGTACAAAAGTACAGCTATGTGTGTTTTGAAGTCTTTTGTCCCTTTCTCTTGAACAGTTTTTATGGAGAGAAATAAACAGCAAGTATGCAAAGTAGTTAATGAAATAGCTGGGAAAAAATCCTACAAGCATGCAGTTTGAATGTATGACCTCCATGTAAGCTTATTCAGGGCCAAATGTAATATACATACATTTCTTGTCAGGATTCTTTTAAAGCAAGGGTTCTTCACCTGCATTCCATGAACTTGTATACTCTTTTTTAAAATGTTGATTATATACCAATATAATTGATTTATAGGATCATAGGATTTGTAATCCTATGATATTTTATTTTACGTATTTAAAAGCATTATTCTGAAAAGTCTGTCATTGTCACTGTACTTCACCAGATTGTCAAAGGCATAAAAACAGTATAGAAACCATGTTTTAAAGGAATATCAGTACTATGAACGACATTGTCCTCACCCCAACTTCCATTCACTCCACTCCTCCCTGTTTCCCAGGGCCCTTTCTGGCCTCCCTTTATTTGCTTCAAAATTCCTGTCCTTTACTTAACTAGTTCTACTATACTGTCTTCCATCCTGGAATCCCTTGCCCCATTTCACTATCACTGCTCTTCCCTTTTTAGACTCCAACTTTGGATTACTGTCATCATCTTCTTTCTCCACTTCTGGTTATATGTTGCTGAGCAAAGATGGAGGGAGTCAGACAACGGTACTGACTGGATCCATTACCAATTTATTATCCAATTTCAAATGGTTCTTCGTTGCTGCACACCTATTCTTTTATTCTTCTCTGTTCAACTTTTTGTTGAATACCCTAAAATAACTATTGTAAACCTTCTCTTACATTCTCATACCATCTATGCTATTGCTTCGCTGTTCCAAATTAACAGAGCACATTGCCTAATAATTCACTAAGAGAAATTGAGAACATTAGTCATAGGTTCCCTTACAAGCAGCTAGGTGGCACAGTGGATAGAGTGCCAGGTCTGGAGTCAGGAAGACTCATCTTCCCAAGTTCAAATCCAGCCTCAGACACTTATTAACTGTGTGGCCCTGACAAAGTCACTTCACCTTGTTTGCCTCATCTGTAAAAATGAGCTGGAGAAAGAAATGGCAAACCACTCCAGTATCTTTGCCAAGAAAACCCCAAAGGGGGTCACAAAGAGTTGGACTAGACTAAAACGACCTTAAGTACCTAACAGAGTCTGATACATAGAATAAGTACTTAATAAATTCTTATTTAAGTTGACTGACCAGAAGGAACAACACCAGAAAAGAATGTACATAATTAAAGTGAAAGAGCTACGGTCTCTAAAAACGAAAGAACTGGGACTGTTAGTCCCAGGGTCTCTGAAAGAATACTCATATTTCACTCGCCTTTTTTTGCTCTAAAATACTTAAAACCTCTAACATTTGGGTGACAGAATTATCTGTCTAAATTTAAGCAAATGTGATTGATTGGCTTCTAGGGACTAATGATTGTACAGGTATTCTTTTATGGAAACATCAGCATTCTAAATCACTGAACTTCAGCTACCCTTGAGGTGTTCAGAGAAAATGGCTAATCTTAACGATTCTAGAATTTGACAGACTTTTAGCAGCATTGGTTACCAGAACCAAAGACAGTGACACCAACTCCTTGCTATAAAATCCTAGATATGTGCCTTCTGGAGGCCAGCAAACTTTGAAACCTCTTTCACTTAAAGTCAAAGCATATTGCTTTGTTCTGTTCAGTCTGGGACAACTGCAGGGTACACAGTGTTGAGAAGGAAGGGCAGATGTCCCAGTGAACATGCCAGACAGTCCCATCTGGTAAGTATCATGTCAAGGATCATTTAGCTCAGTGGAAATTTAATTAAACTTAATCGGGTTAAATTGTATAAATTTGGAAGTTTAGTAGGCAATCAGGAAGGACCTATTTTTATTTAGCTCTATTGTTATTTCTGGCTCATGTCTAACCATCAGCCAGTTGGGTCATTTGAGACTGACACTTTCTAAGAAAACAATCCCTGCTCTAGCTCCCAGGCACCTTGTTGGAAATTTATGGACCTTTCCCCTCGTTGGCTTAGTACTCATGTCTTTGATGTGTTTTTAAAGGGCAGTCATATTTTCCTTCCAGTGTCTGATCAGTACTCATAACTCAATTTTTTTTTATATATCGCAGGAAGAGCTGCTCCTGTCTAAATGGCTGGACATGATTTAGCACCCCCAATCTTTACCCCATTGTCACTTCATTAGCCTTTTTTAAAATGTGCGGTTAAAATTGGAATTGATCAGAAGTTTCTTGAAATGACCCTTATCTTTGTGAACTGAGGTCTAAATAAAGTCACACTTGTGCAGCAGGCATGGGAAAGGGAAAGGAAATGGTATATTCAGTATAGAATCTGAAGTGGAATCATGGTGATTGAATAGCACAGTGAACAGCTTTTTACATTTATCTCTGAAGATGAGCTGTGATTTCAGGAGATATACAAAGAAGAACGAAATGAAAATTTAACAGCCTTTTTTGAAGAGCCAATATCTCCTGATCGTGTCCAGAATATTGGACTTAACTCTATTTCACTGATTTATCTTAAGTCAGAGTCCTAGAATATTAGAGCTATAATATACCTTAGAAATAATTTATTCCAGCTCCTTCATGTTAATGATGAGGAAACTGAGACCCATCTCCTACCCTAAGGAGGGAACACCGGATTTAGAGTCAGAAAATTGGTCTTTATTCCAATCCCTGTAAATTACTATCAGTGAAACCTTGACCAAGTCACTCTGGCCTTCCATTTCAGTATGTATAAAATAAGAGGATTGGACTCTGTGTTTGCTCACGTCCTTCCCAGCTCTCACCTATGAACTTGTGTTAAATAACTATAATGCCTTCCTCTGTTCCAAAGCCTCTGGTTGGTTTTCCAAACCTTGCCAATTAGTTAAGCCATGTCTTCAGAGGGATAAGGACACTTTGTCCTAGTCTTCTTATATAACCACAAAATTGACATAGTTGGCATTTCTTGTTCCAGAGGGGTTCTCAGCTGAAAAAGCTGAAGGTGGGAAAGAGCTCTTTGCGGCCAAACTCAGCTGGCAGAAATATCCTCCCTAGACTGTTTCCAGCTCAGTTTGCTCAGGTGGATTCATTAAATGTGCATTTACTTGCATGTGTGTGTTGTTTTCCGTAATAGAATGTAACTTCCTTGAGAGCAGGGGCCATTTCGTGTTTACTTCTGCATTCCCAGGCCTAACACAGTGCCTGACACATAAGTACTTGTTGGTTAGTTGATCTGTAGAACACTGTTAGGTACCCAGAGGCAATGTGGAGTTCAGCTGTGACTCCATTCTTGCCTTTACAGAGCTTATTATCAGGTACAGAAGAAAATTATGCTGCATTTTTATTATGATAATAGATGTAAGAATTACAAAGTAATTTATATATCTTGTTGGTGTTATTTTACAGAGGAGGAAACTGAGTGTGAGAGAGCTTAAGTGTCTTACCCGGTTTTACGTGGTTAATAAACATGTGAGTCTGGATGGTGCTGAACTCAGGTCTTCCAGAAAAAGTCTGGTGCTCTATCCACTGATCCACTTAGCTGCCTCATCATTATAATTTTTTTTTATCATAAGACACAATCGCTACATACGTTATTATACATTAAGTGTATTATAGAGGTACAGAACAAAATGTGATATGCTAACTGTAGAGGACAGTCACTGCCATCACGTTGTATAAGGGAGGTGGTAGCATTTTATTTGAGTTTTAAAAGATGAGCAGCAATTCATTCTGCAAAAAGAAGAGGTAGAAAATAGAGAACCATTGGCAAAGCTACTGAAGCTTTGTGTTTGGTGGGGTGGGGATGGTCATCTTCTTTGTAAGAAGCATGGAAAGTTCATGCAGTAAAATAATAGGAAATAAGGCTGGACTGGTCTTTTCTTCTAAGATTCCCAATGCAAATAGCAAATGGAGTTCTTCCTTAACTGGCGGTATAGAGATCCCTAACAGCTATTCTCCTAGTCAGAAAACATTCTCATTTTATTGTAATGAAGCCATGCCTGATTACTTTATATGAAAATGAGAAGATCTGAAGCATTTTTGATGCCATGTGTTTCCAGTCACAATAAAAAAATATAACGTTAGTGAAGATTAGATCTTAGGTAACTTTTTTTTTTATAGATCCTGCTATCAGCCCTGGGAGAAAACAAAAATCAGTTAAGGAAAGAGAGAGGCCTTGAAATGCAGGTGAATGACTCCATTTTACAAGAAAATGACCATGCAGTACAAAAAGCTCTAACAGGTGGGGGATAGAAGAGGTGTAACTGTGCCAAGCAGTTGCTAAGAGCAATGAAGAAGGGAGATGTTAGTGGAGGGAACACAAAAGCCTGAATGTAAGCCACTTGGGAACTTTTTTCTGGCTCCCTTCCAGCGGTTTGTGTATTAAGTGTGCAGGTGTGAGAGACTTCTGAAAGACCCTAACTAGGGTGTGACAGTGAGAAGTAGCTATAAAACTAAGGTAGATAGTAGCAAATCTCAGAGAAAATTGATATGCTAATAGAGAGTCAGGGTCATAGGATTGTTTTTTAAAGGAAGTTAGAGATTCTCCAGACTTTCTATGGCATATGTCAAGGCACTTTTCTCCTGAACTCACTGATCATCCCAGAAATGAAGATTCTCTTTTTAAGGAGAGTAGAAACTGTTAGGGGCTAGCCCAGACCCTCTTCCAAGGTGGACTCTGGACGTTTCAGCAGACTCTTTAGTCTAGCTGAGGGTTATATGGGATGGCAGCATGGGGCAGCAGAAAGAAGGCTGTATTTGGAGTCAAGACAACCTGATTTATTTTGTTAATTCAACTTTATTTTCAGTTCTGAATTCTCTCCTTCCCCCTCCCATTTCCCTACCCATCAGGAGCACAAGAAAAATGAAACCCATTACAAAGATGTATAGTCAGGTGAATCAACTTCTCACATTAGCCATGAGAAAAAAAGAAAAAGAAAGAAAGAAGGGAAGGAAGGAGAAAAAAGAAAGAAAGATGAAAGGGAGGGAGAGAGAGAGAGAGAGAATGTTTCCACTTGTAATCTAAGTTCATCAGCCTTTTCTTACCCTCTCAGTGGACTGCATGTTTCATCCTGAGTTCTTTTCCATAATGGGTGAGCTGGTACTTTAGAGTTGTTTTAATTTGTATTTCTTTAATTATTAATGATTTGTAGTATTTTTTTTTTCAGAAAACCATTAATAGCTTAGTTTCTTCCTCTGAAAATTGCCTATTCATATCCTCTGAACATTTATGAATTGGGGAATAAATAAACCTGGTCTTGAATTTTGTCTCTGCCATACATGACTTGTTTCCTTGGGCAGGTCACTTTGACCTCTCTAGGTCTCAGTTTCTACATATAAAACAAGGCTATTGGATTAAATGATCTGTTGGATTAAAAGGTCCCTTGTACTTCTAAATCTATTTTCCTATGAACTTTTCTATCAGGTAGAGAGAACTCCTAGATAAAAGATGAAGGAGAATCCTGACCATCATGGCTGATCCACAGTTTTTAAAGTCAAAAGATTTATAATGGTGACTCAGATAACCAGGTAGACCTCAGCCTTGTTAATGCAGAGGCTTGGGTCTGCATAGCTTCTCTGCCTAAGCAATGTGGCTACTTTTCCAGAAATAACTATGTGCTACTTCCATCCCTGCAGAAACTTTCCTTACAGTCTATGAAGTTTCTGACATTTGACCATGACTCCAGGAATAATAATAATGATTATTATAAATAATAATAATAAAGTTAACATTTAAGTGGTGTTGTTAAGATTTATAAAATGCTTTACATATGCTCTTTCATTTGATCTGCGCTACAGCCCTGGGAGGTCGGTTGTCTTATTATCATCCCCATTGTACAGAAGATTAAAGATTAAAGCTGAGAAAGGTGAAGCTAGTGAGTATCTGAGGCAGGATTCCCACTCAGCTCTTCCTGTTTACAAGTCCAGCATTCTATACCTTAGGCCACCTAACTATCTTCTCATAGAAAGAATGTTGAACTAGAAGACCTGGGTTCTAATTCCAGCTTTGCTACTACCTAACTCGAAACTTGAGAAGTCATTTGCCTTTTCTGGGCCTTGATTTCCTCATCTGTTAAATGGCAGGGAAAGACATGATGATCTCTCATGTCCCTGTGAGCTTTTTTTCCTTTTTTGAAAAACAAGCGTATTTTTCTCCTATTGTATGTATAATAGCCTCAACACCCTCGATTGAATAGAAGTTACAGAACAACTAGTCCTACTCCTTTATTTTTCAGACAGGTAGACAGAGGCCTACAAAGGTTAAGGGATTTGCCTGAGGAAATGGCCTTCTCTTTATAAATTCTCTTCCATTACATGTAAGGCTATTAGTACAGATTAATGGGTCTCCTGGACTGCTACGTGTAAGTAGGGCTATTGTTGGAATCAAATATAAACTCACCCTTTTCACCTTTTTTCTCCCAGACATTGATACACCCTAAAATGTTTGGTCCATAATTCTTTGCCTTTCAGATCCTCGTAATAGGTGATTCTTTAGCAAATATGGCAAGATTAAATGACAACAAAGAATCCCCGGTGTGAAAATGAAGGGTTAAAATCCAGTTGAAACTGGACCATATTCTGTGTCTAGGGGAAAGTATATAGTGGAATTTTTTTTAAAAACTATTTTTAAAGGTACATGTAGGCATTATTGAGTAAGTGTTACTAAGGCAATGTACCCTTGTACATAGGAATGATTTTTTAAAAGTGAAAAACATACAAGTGGGAATTTGTCCAATGTGTTATATCGGAATGACATACTATTCCAAAAAACATAAGCAAGGAAAGATACTATCTTCCATTTCATTGATTGTTTCATCGGCATGGAAAATGAGGATACTTTTTTCTCTCTTGCTCATTGAAATGTTCAGAGGCCTAGAGAGATGGAAATGCAAATAAAGCCAAGTGGTAGTACAGAATGATTCTTATCTTCCAATCAAAAGGAAACATTCTTGGTATTTTGCCAGTGAAATGAATGGTTCCGTTCAATAGAGTGAACTTTAGTTGCAGGCCGAATGTCTTGAACGTCCGTGAATGCCCTCACCAAAAGAAATACTACAAGCTTCTGTTTTAGCCGCAGTAAGCCAAGTTAAAAGAGTGAGATGAGGATTTTATAAGGCCCAATTTACATTCAGTTATTTTTCTTTTTTTTCTAAGATGAAAAAAACCCCAAAACTCTAAAGCATTCCCCAAGTATTGACTCAGTTAGAAAACAGAAGAGTACAGGCAGTCCTCTCCTTCAAATGAGTTGTGTTCCTAAAGTTTAATAGGAAATTCAGAATGCATTTTCTGAGAGAAACAGTGTTATAAATGTTCTGAGATTCCCAAGGAGGCCCACACAAAGCCTCTTTAACCCCAGAATGTAGTTGACCTTTTATACTACTGATACTATCTCAACTAATTCTAAATCACCATTTTTAACACTTTATCTAGGAAAATACCATTCAAGCTCCAAAAATCAGAGCTAAGAAAAGCCTTTCCCCCAACAATGGTGACACCCTTTGCAATGGGTTAAATAATCCTCTGACCATGGAGCTACATAGTAACTTGTTAACTTTTTAAAAAATTATCTATTTTATTTTTAATTTATGGGATAAAACAAGCATTTCCATAACATAGTATAATAAAAAAGATTGTCCACGAAATTGCAAATCTATTATGTACATACAACCTGCTGTTCCTTTCAAAATTATAGTAAATTTATCTCGTAAATTTCTTTTTTCTTCTTTTTTTCTCCCCTCCCACCCATCTTAGAGATAGCTACCATTAGACACAAATATGTGTGTACACATACATGCCTACGTACATACATACATATATATAAAATCATTCTTATACATACTTCTATTTATCAGTTCTTTCTTTACCCACAAATAGTGTCTTCCTTTATGTGTACTATATAGTTCCTTTGGATATTTACAATATTCAAAATGACTTATTCACTCAAAGTTGTCTTAAAACAGTATTGCTGTTACTGTATACAATGTTCTCTTGGTTCTGCCCATTTCAAGCTTTATTATTTTGTGCAAATCTTTCCATGTTTTTCTAAGATCACCAAACTCATTATTTCTTATAGTACAGTGGTATTCACAATCACAGTCTTAACTTGTTCCCGTCCAGTTGGGTAATAAGATGACAACTCATTATTTATGTAGTTTTTAATTTTAGAAAACTCTCTCCCCACAACAAACTTGTGAGATATAAGAATTATTATTCCCATTTTATTCATGAGGAAACTCTGGCCAGTGGGCGAGGTTGGTATTGGAGCATCCCATTTGGATCTGGAAGGGCCTTTAGAGATATGGTCACAGAATCCCAGAGGCTGACCAGTCCCTCTCGTACTTGAATTAAAGTTTCCTCTGCAGTATTCCTGGGAAGTTGGCATACAGGCTATATTTGAAGATGTCTAATGAAGGGAAGCCTACTGTCTCATGCAGCAGCTTATGTTTGAATAATTCTGATTGTCAAGAATTATTTTTTCTTACATCCAGACCAAATGTGCCTCTTTTCCATTATTTGCTCCTAGTTTTGTCATCTACGTCCAAATTTTCTGTTGTTGTTCGGTCATTTCAGTTGTGTCTTGACTCTTCATGACTCCATTTGGGGTTTTCTTGGCAAAGATACTGGAGTGGTTTGCCATTTCCTTCTCCAGTTCATTTTACAGATGAAGAAACTGAGGCAAACAGGGTTAAGTGACAACTAGAACAAGTCTAATCCTCCTTCTATATGACAGTCTTTCAAAACATTAACAACAGCTAGCATTTTCCCCATCAGATTTCTCTTCTCTGCTCCAGACTAAACGTAACCAGTTCCTTTAGCCAGTCTTAAAATGTCATGATCACATTCATCCTGGTTTCCCTTCTCTGGACATTCTTCAGCTTACCACCACCTTCCATAAAATATGGTCTCCTGAACTTAGCATACTGCCGCAGATGTGATCTGATGATTACTAAGTCATCCCATGGGTTAGCCATCCTTCTTAGATTTGTGTCATCTGCAAATTTCACAAGTCTTTATCCAAGCCACTGATGACAGCGTTAAACAGTGTAGGACCAGGCACAAATCCCTGGGCAAGACCACTAATGTTATTGTTAAATCATTTCAGTCATGTCTAACTCATTGTGACCCCTTCTTAGGTGTTTCTTGGCAAGGATACTACATTGGTTTGCCATTTTCTTTTCTAACTCATTTACAGATGAGGAAACTGAGGAAAACAGGATTAAGTGACTTGTCCAGGGTCACACAGCTAATAAGTGTCTGATGCGAGATTTGAACCCAAATCTTCCTGACTCTAGGCCCAGCTCTCTATCCACTGAGCCACCTAGCTACTTAGAACCACTTGTGTCTTCTTTCCAAACAGATATCAAACTCTTTAATGACTGACTACCCTTTTAATCCAGCCACTAAACTAGCTCTGAATCTGTCTAAATCTACCAGGATCTAGCTTATATTTTTCTATCTTGTACCCAAGAAGAGAAGAAAAGCTTTATCAAATGCTTTGCTAAAATCTAGGTACATTATATCTTGAGCACTTCCAAACCAACAATCCTGATAGCAAAGGAACTTAGGTTAGTGTGGCATGGTTCGTTTTTGATAAAGCCATAGTGGTTCTTAATGGTCACTGTTTCCTTTTCTAGCTGACTGTTTTAATAATACTTTCTAAAGTGTTTTCAGGTGTTGAAGTCAAGCTTAGTGGCCTGTTTCCATTCTCATCTCTTTATTTGAAAGTTACAAAAACATTTGCCTTTCTCCAATCCTCCACTCTTTCTACCATTTCCCAAAACCTATTTTTTTCTTTGTTTAGTGTTTTGCTCTATTTCTTTCTTTTTGGTCCAGACCTGTTATTCCATTGGTGATTGGAACTCCCCATGAGCCAATTCCCTCTACCAATTGTAGATGGCAACTGTTCTGCAAATGAAAGTTTTAGAGAAATGTTGGTGTGTGAGGTGGGGGTGGGTGGGAGGAGTGCAATGAGAGGTTAAGTAATTTGCGTGGGATCATACATACCGCTAGTATGTGTCCAGAGGCTGGACTTTGAACAGCCACATCTTCCTGACCTGAGGCCAATTCTCTGCCTACTATGCCATACTGCATCTTTTTCCATGCTCTTCTCAGGAACATTGACTATGACTTAGCATTCAACATATATCTACCAGATTACCAGATCCATCAGTCTGCCTCACCCCCTTATTTTGCACATGAGGAATCAGAAACCTATAGAGGACACCAGAGATAAGACTTGATTAGACTATATTCTCCAAGGCTTCAAACTCTTTCCAGTACTCCACATTAGAAGAATATATTATTCTTTGTTATAAGAGATGGATCTATGGGACAGAAAAGGGAGAAGGGATACAGGGGGAAATTTAGATAATTTAAAAACAAAATATATTAATAAAAATTTATTTTTGGAAAATGAATATACCTCTTATAGTTCCATAACAATGTTAAAATAACCTGCCTGTACCTCTGTCTCTTCACAAGTGAAAGTGCAGCTTTAAAAGATCAATATCTTTCTATGAATTCAAAATTAGTCCAGCTGACCCATTCTAGGAGTTGGGTTCAGAGCTATAGTCTCAAAGCCCTTTGCCACTTATTTACTGTATGGGGCATTCAAAAGTTGAGGATTAATTATCATAGTTTCTTTCCTTGAGGGAGCTTTGCAAATGATATTCATCCTATATTCTATATTGCCTGTAAATTATTTTTATTTTCTGAATTTTCATATTGAGCAGGTTAACCAATAATTAAGTTAATGACATAGGGGTATGTTCTAATGAGGCAGATAGGAAAATTCACACCATCTTTATTGCCACTGAGATCCATAAGTCAATAAGCTGCTTAATCAGTGATTATTGATTGATCTCAGCTTTATTCCAAATTACTCCCCTTGCCACATTACATTCCAACAAAACTAGATGACAGACTGTTTCCTGACCTAAGAGTTCTTTCAGCTTCCTGTGGGTATTCTCACCAGTTATTCCCTCTGTTTAGACTGTATCTTTGCCTTTTACATTGTTTATTTTTATTCAGTACTCAGCTCTGGTGCCATCATCTCCTCGAAGCATTCACTTATCTTCTTAGTCACTACTGTTCTCTCTCTCATCATATTAGGATATAGTCTCCTTATATGTATGTGTATTATATCGTTCCAGCTCAATGTCATCTCCTTCAAGGTCAGGGCTGTATTAGGAGGTAGGGTAGTATAGTAGATTGAATATTACCAGGAGAACCTAGATTCGAATTCAACCTCTGATTCCTACAATCTATATTAAAATGAATTAGTTACTTAATATGTCTGAATTTCAGTTTCCTTATGTATAAATTGGGGATAATAAAACCTGTGATACTTTCCTCAGAGGGAAGTAGGGAGACTCAAATGAGATGTGTAAATGCATTTTTCAAACTTCCAAGTACTATAAATGTCTTTATCAAATGAGGTAAATGTAAAATGCTTTACAGACTTTACCATGTTAAATAAATGCAGCTATTCTTCTTCTTCTTCTTCATCTATTATTATTATTATATCCCTAGAACATAGCACTGTGCCATGCACATAGTAGACACTCAGTATAAATGTTCATTGAATTGTGTGTTCATTGTGCAATAACATCACAGATCTGACCATGTCACTCCTCTGTTCTGAAAGCTCCTGGAGCACTCCCTATTACCCCTAGGATAAAATAAGAATTCCTATTTGGCATTAAGTGGCTCCCACAACCTAGCTCCAGCCTACTTTTCTAGGTTGATCAACTATTACTCCATTTCACACACTCTCTGTTCCAGCCAAACTGGCCTATCTTGTATTTCTCATACCTGATGCCCCAGATCCCCTCCCCACATGTTGTCATTCCCTCCTCCGTACAGAATAATTAGCTTCCTTCAAAATGTAATTCAAGTGCTTCCTCTTACTTGAGGCTTTTTTTTTTATTCCTCCCAACTGCTAGTGGCTTCTCAGTTCCTTAACCCACTCACACCCCAACAAAATTGCCATGTGTTTATATATGTACATACACACACATACACATATTACTTTTAGAAAACAAACCTCTTGATGGCGGGGACTGCCTCACATTTTTATTTGAAATCTATTCTGAGTGCCTTAGCAGAGTTTCTGAAATGTAGTAGCATTTAAATATATAATTAATGATGACCGATTGCCTGTATAATAAAAAAGAACTAGTACGTTGAATAAAAGAAAAGAAGATGATGTTAAACTTTTTTTGTTTTTGTTTTTCACTCTTGACAGCCTGCAATGTTTGGTACTTAAATTCCGTGGAAATGGAGTCACTCACAGGCTACCAAGCTGTACAGAAGGCCTTGAGCATGACACTGGTTCAAGATCCTCCTCCCATTTCTACAGTCGTCCATTTCAAAGTGTCTGCCCAGGGAATTACATTGACTGACAATCAGCGGAAGTAAGTGCCCTCTGTAGGGTTTGTCTAAGTTATGATGTTACTTTGCTTGCTTTTCTCTATCTGTTTCTGGGTGGCCCTATTGAGTCAAAAATCCTTTATAGTTTTTGGTGGTTTTCAAGCTTAGCAAGATCCCAACCTTTCCTTTCCTTTTCTTGTTGAAACAAAATCTCATTTGGGAAGCTCCTTTCAATCATTTTTCTACAATTTCGTAGAGAGAGGCAGTGTGATATAACGGATGCAGATCTGGCCAGAAAGCCAGGGTGTGACTTCCAACTCTGACACATATTGCCAAGTGACTCTGAGCATGTCACTGAAGCTGTCAAGATTCTAGGAAACTCTCTAAGACTCTATGTTGCAGACAAGGTGCCTACCTACATTGGTAGAGGGGAGTTTCCTCACCTGGGAACTCCCTGTACCAATAATATCATAAAGCCAATTCCTTTCCCTTCAGAAGTATGGAAGTGCATGCCAGGCGTATTATTCTAACAGTTTTATCAGGCAACTGCCAAGTATAGCAGAGAGGTTACATACATCATCTTACATGCCTTACTACCCTCTTTAATAACAGCCCTGTTTTAATTACTTACTGTTTACAATAGTAGCATTTTATTTTCTGTGGCTTTGGCACACGCACATTACTGAAGCCTTGGATGACTTAATCATGTCATCAAAGTGACTGGTCATGATGTGGACAAAGTCTTTCCCTTGGGTGCTTTTCCTGTTATGATTGTGTAGGAAGATTTCTTTTTCTCATACTGTAATTTTCTCTAACCTTTGGTCCAAGGTAATGGCCTTCCTTCCATGAATACCAACATGACTTTTTGTGTTTGTATCTTTTTAAAAATCGTTTCCTTAAAATGTAAAGATTACTTTGAATTCTATTATTATCTTCCAGAGTAATAACATAAGCTACAAGTACAGTGGGCCTACTTTTCATCTGTTCCTCCAAGACATTTATAAAGCAAGAAAATAATACTGGAAGAGTCATCATAGGATTTAAGGAACTTTGGAGATAGCTAATCCAGAGCTCTCATTTTGCATAGAGGGAAGGTGAAACTCAGGGAGATTAAGTGAATTGTCTAGTTGCACATAGATAGAAGAAGAAGCCAAGCTGAAGTTTATGTCTCTTGCCACAAAATCCAGTGTCTTTTTATACACTATCATGTTGCCTCTCAAGATATTCTACTGAGTGCTCCTACTTGCACTAATAATCATCACCATACCTCAATCTTAAAAGAGAAATGCTGAAAACACTGATTTTTCTCCTTCGGTTTCATTTTAACAGACTTTTCTTCCGAAGACATTATCCAGTGAACACTGTCATTTTCTGTGCTTTGGATCCACAGGACAGGAAGTAAGGCATTTTCACTTGTTAATAAATGTGTATATCTTTAACTTTGCCTTGAAAATGTAAACAGAACTAATGCTTTCCTTTTGTTTCCTCTTTCATGTATAACAAGGTGGATCAAAGATGGCCCTTCGGCAAAGTAAGTTGCCCATCATTATCTGGATTCCTTTATCTTTAAGTATAGACGCTTTTAGCTTGGAGTCATTATGTAGACTTGAACTTTTGTCCCAATTTCCACAGATGATCACTTAGCACAATCTTTCTAAATTGTTACCATGCCCATCAGAACATGTAAGACCGCCCTGATTCTTGTTAGGAACATGTAGCTTCCTCCTTGTTTTTCAGGACAAGAACTAAATCATAGGAGTGCCAAAATTTTAGAATTGGTCTCAATACTCATCTAGTCAAACCTGACCCAGTGAGTGGTAATTTAGCCTTTGCTTGATGGACTCCAATGAAGGTTAACCCATTAACCAAAGCACCCCATGTCACTTTGAATAGCTCTAATTGTTGGGAAAATTTCCCTTACATCAAACCTAAATTTGCTTTTATTTTTGCCTACTTTATCCATTGTTTATGGTTCTGTCTTCTGAGGCAAATTAGAGCAAGGCTAATCCTTTTGCCACAGAATAACCCTTCATTTATTTTGACAGAGTATAATATTTTATATTTAGAGGAAGGCTTGCCAATGGGCAAAGATGCTCATGAAGTCTCTCCTCTTTATGTACTATGAATAATATGACATAACCTATATGTAGCCTGAAAAAAGAGATATTGCCAACCATCATTAATTAAAATAAAAGAGATTATACATCATTATTGTATTTTTTAAAGGTACCTTTTAGTAAAGACTAGAATAGTTTTGAGGTCAGTGGAGCTCAGTGAAGGAGTTAGAGGGCCATGGGAATTTCCTAACTCAAGTAGGAAAGACCTTTCTATCTTGCTGTTAGATCTTTATATGTGAATATCCAGTGACTATCTCATAAATTAGTATATATAATTCTAGGGAAAGATCACTACATTTCTCATGCCTGGCTACAGTCCTTAGGTCTTTTAGTCAATTTGTGAGTGTTCCTTGAGTGAGTAAATAGTATGTGCTAACATTCTTCTAGACATTGGGTGGAATACAAAATACAGTCTCTGCTCTCAAAAAAAGTATTTTTTATTATCTTTGATTTAAACTATGGTTATCAATAAATATCCCCTGCCTTGGAATCCTTGGTTATTCACCTTCGGTAAAGCTAGCGTCCTTCCAACTGGGGGAAAAAAAAAAGGAACGTAAAATCATAGATCTAGAGCTGATGTGAATTTCAGAGACCTTTTAGGTCAACCTCCTTATTTTACACATGATGAAACTGAGGTACATGAAGGTGCTTTGACTCACCCAAGGTAACACAGATAGTAAGCAGCAGAGATAGGATTTGAACTTGGGTCTTCTGACTCCAGAACCACTATTTACCCACATTTAGCATAAATAGTGACTTCAACTCTTTGAAGAAAATAATTAAATGCTATTCTTTGTTTTAAAAGTTTATGGGGGCGGGGCAGCTAAATGGCGTAGTGGATAGAGCACTGGCCCTGGACTTAGGAGGACCTGAGTTCAAATGTGGCCTCAGACACAAAACACTCACTAGCTGTGTGACCCTGGGCAAGTAACCCTATTGCCTAGCCAAAAAAAAAAAAAAAGAAAAAGAAAAAACAATATTACTAGGGGCAGCTAGGTGGTGCAGTGGATAGAGCACCAGCCCTGAAGTCAGGAGAACCTGAGTTCAAATCTGCCCTCAGCCCAAACACTTGACATTTACTAGCTGTGTGACCCTGGGCAAGTCACTTAACCTCAATTGCCCCCCCAAAAAAAAAGTTTATGGGGGGTGGGGGGAACTCCTAAAAGCCTTAGTGAAGTTTTAAGCAGCTAAGCCTGACACAGCTTAAAATTTCACTTAGAATTTTGGGACACCCTTTCTAGAGTTTGTAATTTAAGAATACAAAAGTAAGGGAAAACAGACCCTATGTGTTTGACTTGTGTTTTTGAAAGGTCTACAATGTTTCTTATATGTGAGCCATGCCAATTTTCAAATTTCAAATATAATTGTAGCAAGGTAATTTGGAATAGAGCAGAGGTTCTTAACGTGTGTGTGTGTGTGTGTGTGTGTGTGTGTGAGAGTGAGAGAGAGAGAGAGAGAGCTAGAGGGACCTCTCTGGCAGACTGGTGAAGCCTATGGACCCTATTTCAGAATGATAATTTTAAATGCATAAAATGAAATGTATAAAACTAATAAGATTACAAAGGAAAATTATATCAACATATAATTATAAAATGTTTGTAAAAATAAATTCATGAATGCTAGATAAAAATTCCCTGGTTGTAGTGGTTAGTTATAGGGCTTAGATTCAGAAATACCTGAGTTCAAATACTTAGACACTTACTAGCAGTGAGATCCCAGGGCAAACCTTGTAAACTCTCACAATCTCAGTTCCCTCTTCTGGAAGATGGGGATGATAATGATAGCTACTATAGTTATAATGATAAAATGATATGCCATATGTTAATGCGCTTTATAGATCTCAAAGATAGATAGATATATATACACACATATGTATGTATATACACACACACATACACAGATATGTATATATACATGTACATATATTTTCTTTACAAGACACTGTCATCTTTCCTACACAGTCTGAATGTATTTTATTTTTTTGGTATAGTCAGGATCTAAGGTCAATCTTCACCAATAATGGTAATAAGTGCAGCAGATAGAGAGCTGAGCCTGGAGTTAGGAAGAGCTAAGTTTGATTCCAGTCTTAGATACACACTAGCTATGTGACCCTGGGCAAGTCACTTAAATTCTGCCTCAGTTTCCTCATCTTGTAAAATAATGATTATAATAGCAACTACCTCCTAGGGTCAAATGACATAATATTTGTAAAGAGCTTAGCACAGTGCCTGGCACATAGTAGACCCTATACAGATGTTAGTTATGATAATGAAAATGATGATGCCACTTCTCTTTATATAAGAAATGACCCGTGTACTAGCAAATAAAGCAGATTAGATAATCACAGGTGTGTTTTGTTAGACACTGTTATAACGAGGAGATGTTTTCTAGCTGTGACGTGATTGAATTAAATAGTAAGGGGAAAATGGTGTGTGAATGTTTGTACAGGGTAACTATGGTTCTGTGTACGTGTTGCCCATTTAATTTTTAAATTGCCTTTTCCAGAGTATTTGGATTTGTTGCAAGAAAACAAGGGAGCGCTACAGACAACGTGTGCCACCTGTTTGCAGAACATGATCCCGAGCAGCCCGCCAGTGCCATTGTGAACTTTGTATCAAAGGTCATGATTGGTTCACCCAAAAAGATCTGAAGCCTCCCTGCCAAATAGACTGCCCTTCAGACTTTAGTGTGAGTAGGGAGGGATGGCGTCCTTTTGAACGATTTACTGAAATGTACCGATCCCAAGAAGAAAAACAGAACCTTCTGCCTGTTGTACGTTTTTCTTCTTCCTTCCTTGCTTTTTTTTTTTTTCTTATTTTAAAAGAAAGACTTCAAAATTCCTGGCCTTTCTCAAGAGAAAATTCTTGTCTCTTGAAACATCTTCACAGCCAAGTGCCAAGTTCTAAATAAAAGAAGCTGTGTCTGGAGCATCTGTACCTATCCAGAGAGTCCATTTTGGAGACAAACTTTGAAAGAGAAAAGCTCGTGTACCCTTCTTCACCTTCCCCAGTATCTCTTGGGTGAACAATGGAATGATTGCCTGGTTACTCACTATATTACATGAGTTTTATGAGATTTAATACATAATAGAACTGCATGCATGGCCTTATGGAGACACTTGTCCTTTTTGCATCCACAGTAGCTGTGACCCTCACAAACTGATATTCTTTGAGAGGATAATGGGCCTTTTGTACAATCATTTTCTCTTCCCTTCATCTTTCCATAACCAAGACTAGAGTTGAACTGAGAAGGGGGAAGTATGTCTGATGAAGGTTAGTGTAGGTTGATTTTTTTTTTCAGGGACCATGAAGACAGAGGTGCAGGGATACTGATGTTGTAAGGTCTAAATCTGGGAATGATTGAGGTCGTTGTGCTTTATGAAAAGTTAGAGATGTCATTTTTAAAAATTGTATGGTGAAGGCTTGATGTATTTTGTTCACTTAAAAAAATATATTTTGTATGAAGAGTCAAGCAAGAAAGAAACCATTTTAAGTAATAGCAGGATAAAAATGAGGGAAAAGCAAAAAAAAATGATTTTATATAATTTATATTTTTTGCCTATGCCAGATTATTTATGGTAGAAATTTGATATTGCTATATTGTATGAGTACTCTTTACTAGACACCTTGTTGAACTTTGCATTTTTTTGTGTTACTGTATCTGAAGTATATGCTATTGCATGTGCCTTGCTTAGAAAGTATGTCAACATTTTCTTATGATGTTGTTAAAACACATCCTGTATTTTGGAAATACCGTTTTAACAGAAAGTCTTTTTGCATATTTGAATTTGTTTCTCAATATTTTGGTTCATCAAGTTCACTTCTTTAAGGTTTTTGTGCCCAAATTTTTTTTTTTTTATTGTGGATAGAATCAACTAATGCATCCAGTAGGGAAAAAGAAAATTATTTTGTTAAACTCTTGCCTTGGCATCTGCTTGTTATTTTGGATGTCATTTGTAAGGATAGAAACAAGCTGATATATAGGGCACCTTGCGCCTTTATAAGTTCTCATGTGGATCTTGTCACGCTGCTAAGTGGTTTGCTTTGTATTATAGTCCTGAGTGTGGCATCCTAAGAATGAAGGTAAGAAAAGGGATGATTCTTGAAAATATAAACTTTTTTGGTTGTCATATTAGCTGCTGTATTATATGAGCAAATAAGTACTTGTGTATATTTCTATATCTAAATGATTTTCTCTGCAAATCTGCCATTGGTGAAGTTCTGCTGGGACCAATGATCCAGGACTTTGCCTGGTTGATGAAACATTAACTTTCTCTTCTGTTGTGCACAAAGTGCTGAATAAATGTTCAAAGACCCCTAAGTATCCCCCATTAAAATTTTTCTTAATAATAATATCCTCCTACCATTCCCAGGATCACATATCAGTGCTTCTTTTATGCAAGAATCATAGTGACCAACTTAGGCTTTGAAAATTTACTCTTATAAAGAGATTATTTTAATGCATGGGTCAGGGCAGCAAAAGGCAGGGAAGAAGATGGCAGCTCAAATGCAATTGGAATTGACTGAGTTGCAGTGGGCATTGTATATAAAGCTAAAAGGTAGATAACTTCTTGCTGCAGTTGACATGACAAAGGCCAGGGCCTCATTTCTGTGCCAAATACTTTATGATTCTGTTACACATTTACTCATCATGTAATATTTGCATTGCCATTTGAAGAGGCTGCTTAGACATTTTGGAGATCCTGTGTGCCTTAAAAACAATCAATCAGGCAGAATTTTAACTCCTAAATCACTTCCAAGGAGTGTCCAGTCCAACAGTGTTCATTTCATCAGAAGTTTGGGGAAACGAAATGATTGAGAGGGCTTAAATTACAGGATCTTCCGAGAGTGTAACTATCCTAGAAAGGCTGCCCCCACAAAGGAAGAAGAAGAAAGGTTGTTTAGGACTTAAAGTCAGGTTCGAATAATCCTTCTTTTTGAAGAGAATGCTGTGAAATTGGGGCCCCTTCTTTCCTGCCAGTATCCAGTGACTTGGAATTTTCAAGATATTTTCACAGGATTTCATGCCCACGTGTATTCAGGAAGGACTCTAGAGCCTGAAGGTTGCCATTCTTTTTTTAAAGATCATTTACTGGCATGTTTATTTTTTATTTTTATTTTTTGCTCTTTTTCAATTTTTGCTCTGTGTTCAAAAGAGCATCAGGGAAAATCCACTAGGAGCTTGACTCTTCTTAGCAGGAAAAGTAGAGTCCATTTTTATGGTTCTAAGGAGAGCTCTCACAGTGTGTTTCTCTTATGATATGTTACCACATATATTAGAAATATATGAAATAATTTTACATACTCAGAAGAAAAACTGTAAGGTATACTCGGTAGTAAATAGCATTATCCAGTCACACAGCATTCTTTTTGTGACAAATGTGCGTCACACTGTTAACATAACAGGCTTTCCCCCAGGATGATTCAAGATGTGTATATGCAGTACTGGAAAGAAAGACTGGTAAACTCATATTAGCTTTTTGCCACATGTATTTGTAGCCAGGCACCTATTAACCTGCTTATTAAATTGTATTGCTATAATCCTTCAGTGTTACAATATGGACATGCTAAAAAGCCACGCTTAATTAAATGGTGCCAGTGTATCTTTAATATCATTGACATGTTAACATTGCCTTCTCTGCCTTATCTGTTAGTAGATGTTTTACCTTTGCTCCATACTGTAAAAAAACATATTCAGTATGTAAATGAATGTCCTATAAATTCTTTGTATAGTCAATTTCTCTGCTTTTTAAATATCACCTCTATTCAGAGTATAATAAAATTATGAATTTGTTAAGTCTCTGTTATTACAATGAGAGTAGTCTATTCTGGGGGCAGCTAGGTGGTGCAGTGGATATGGAGTGCTAGGCCTGAAATCAGGAAGACTCATCTTCCTGAGTTCAAATCTGGCCCCTGACGCTAACCAGCTGGGTGACCCCTGGGCAAGTCACTTAACCCTGTTTGCCTCAGTTTCCTCATCTGTAAAATGAACCGGAAAAGGAAATGGCAAACCACTCCAGTATCTTTACCAAGAAAATCCCAAATGGGGTCACGAAGAGTTGGATGTGTCTGAAAACGACTAAACAACATCAACAAAAGTCTACTCTGAGAACAAATTTGGGGCTTGATGGTGTTGGGCGGTGGCACCTGTAAAAATCCTTTAAGATTTTATTTTGAGGAAGTAAAGAATGGAGGTGAGAAAGACATGGGTCTGGAGACAACAAGGTCATGAAAGTGTTGCTTCAAAAGATAAGTTAAAAGGAAATCTGTTCAAAGAAGGGAAAGTTTTTCAGAGAAGTTCAGGGAAGGAAGAATGGGAGGGAAAAAAAAAAACACAAGCAAATTAAAATCCTTTCATAACTTTCCATAGTAGGAGGCAGCATTTGATGTTTCATCCTGTGGAAACAAATTTCTTGTCATGCTATAGTCAAGATATGGGAGGAAGAGATCTTTATGGTCAAGAAGAACAACTACCTCCCCTTCTCTTCCTTCATATGACAGAGAACACAAGCATCCTCCTTTACCCCAGAAGTTGAACCATATCAGCCCCAAGACAACTCTCTTCTATAATTTTCCCTTTGTATCTAAAGTTAAATAGAGCCAGGGAGGAAATTACAGGAACTAGCTCCAGTTCTGATTCAGTCAGTAACTTGGGCATAGTTATGACTGTCAGTGACAAAGTAGGCATCATGACATACTGGAAAAACCCCTGGATTTGGGCTGGGACAACTTGGGTTCAGGCTCTAGCTATTACTAGTACCACCTACCTATGAAGTATGTACACCTTGTGCCTTGATTTCTTCATCTGTAAAATGATACAGGTGAATAAAATAATCTCTAAATTCCCTTTTAGCTTGAAATCTTATTATTTCCAATAAAATCAAGGTGGGGTGGGAATAAGGGTGGCAGAAGGCATTTACAACATGTAGTATTACCGTCTCATGAAGGGAATTCAAAATTTGGCTCCCATGAATCACTATGTGGAAACGACATTTCTCCCCTCAAAGTGGCTTGTGAGGAGCCTTGACACCTCACTAGTCATGTAAAATGGATATTTTTCACTTCAGGTACATTTTGAGGGTCGGATTGGTATTTCTTTATTTCTGGAAGCCACAAAGTGAGGACAATTTCATTGAAGAAAAACCAAGTATATCAAATTTGCATTTAAGTTTCTTTTTTTGAGGCATTTTGGTTTGTTTACTCCAAGGATCACTGTGAAGAAATCTAGTTGCCTTTAACTTCATAGTTAAGTCTTAGAGAGTTGTCTGAGGTACAATAAAGTTGAATATCTTCTCCAGGGTCACATAGGATCAGAGACAGGATTTGAATTCAGGTCATAGAATCACAGATGTAGAACCAAAAAGACCTTAAAAACCATCTAGTCCATTCTAACACTTCTTATCCAGTCAAAATTCAACACATGCCAATGAATGGCCATATGTTAAAATCAATTCATCAAGTACATCTTAAAATATGAAAGACCAAATTTTTTTTGTCTTTTATTCAATTAATCAAATTGTATTTAGTAACTGATGGTGAATGGGGAAGTAACAGATGGTAGGAAAGGAAGAAGCAGATTTGCATTAGTATTGTGGGCCAATGAATATTTGTTAAATGCCACTTTTATGAACTGTATAACTCTGTCTTTGGAACATAGAGAAGCCCCTTGGAACTCAGGCACTTGACCACTTCCATCGGTTCAGAAACTAAAAGATTAATTTTGTGGCAGTTGAGACAGAAGGGGTATCTAGGACTGTCATTGAGTAGGAGCAAGGATTTTTCATTTGGAATCTTTTGGGATGGAATGGTTGGGCAGCTTCCCAGTTAGTACTGTTAGATTAACTCAGTATAGCTAAATATTTTTCCTTATGAATTTCAAGACATTGCTTTCCCTCACAGAAAGCTGATTCCAAAGCTAAAGATATTTTGAAAGTATGTACCAGTTACCCATTCTCCTCTCCATAAGTGCTAATAATTTAGGAGTTGACTTTAACTTAATTTACGAATAGTTTTCTCACTCTTTCCTTGAAAGTGCCTCTCCTGGACTATACCCAAACTTTAATTTCAGTCTTTTCATGTTCTAAGAACTTACACTTCTGTTTTTCTCATCTTGCTTCCCTGGAGTATCAGTTTTAACTCTGACTTCTGTGGAATTTGAAAGCCTGTGTTAGGACAAAGAACCACAGGAAATTTTGATTGTCAGCTTATAGAGTAATGGATTATCTGTATTACTGAGTGGGAGTTTCCTACCTTCTGAATTTTTCTGGGAGTTTCTAGTTTTTACAGCCCTTCTTCCTTTTCCCCATCACAGCATCTTATAGATGAAATTTTAATGATGATGGTCATATCATAAGGGGACTATTGTAAGGAAGACTGGTTCTTTACCCTGTCCTTAATTATTGGAGGGGAAAATGGGACATGTTCAATGTTATATACGGTATTGACCTGTGTTGGGAGCCCCAGTTCTGGCACTTACTAGGGTTGTTCACTTTCCACAGAACGCCTTATCTGATCTCCTTCATTCCCCCACTTCTCCTATGCTGATGGTGCATTCCTTCCGTTTACATTGTATTTACCTTGTATGCACATTTACATATTACTATCTCTTGAGGACCATGATCTTGTTTTACCTTTCTTTGTATCCCCAGTTCTTAGCCTCATTCCCTGGTACAAAGTAAGCCTCTAATGAACGTTTGTTGACTTGGACTGATAATGGGGAAGTAAGTTACACTTTCTGAACCTCATTTTCCTCATTTGTCATAATGATAATAATAGTTCTACTACTCCTTTCACTCAATTGTTTGGAAAAAGTGATCTAAAACTTTCAAAATGCTAAAAGAATGTGAGATAGGGTAGTTAATAGCCGTGTTTATTAAGCACATACTGTGTGTCAGGCTCTGGGCTAATGTCTGGGGATACCTAAAGAAACAAAAGACAGCCCTTGCCCTTAAGGAACTCACAATCTAATAATCATTATATACTATATTTGTCATATATTTCTTGTGAAATGTAAAATGTAGAAAGCAGCCCCTGGAAGGGCCTGAGCCATGATGAAGGGTTTAAAGCTAAAAGGGGTCATTGAGGAACAGAAAAATTTAAGAGAAGATGTCTGTTATTGACAACCCTGAGGTGTAACTACTATTACTTACCTACCAATGAAGTAGAAAGAGGGAGACATTTAGAACGGGAATCTGGGAAGAGAATCGCCAGGGTTTGAGGTTCTGAATAAGAAGATACAAGTCTAACGAGGTTTTGTTCCCAATGATGTGAAGTGGCAGAACACAGCAAACCAAACCTTTAAAACATCAAGGAATTTGTATGTACATTTTTATTTTTGTGTTTTGGATGGGACCTGTCATTTCATCAGTGTACAGAATATCTAGTGAGGAACTCCTACCAATGCAGGTGGGCATCTGCTCTGCAGCCCTCTCTGGGGCACAGGAAGGTTAAGTGATTTACCCAGGGTCACGCAGCTAGTATACATTAGAATCACACTTGAACCCAGGTCTTCTAGACTCCAAATGCAGCTCTTTCTATTCATTACACCAAGTTGCCTCTCAATTGTGTGTTTCTTTATAGGGAGCAGGGAAAGGAAAAGCTCATTTCTTCTCCTCAAACCTAAGCTCAGTAGTAGCACATTCCAGAAAGGATGGGCTGTACCAATAAGCCAAATCCTAGGGGGTTGCTGTTAAGGGAACTAATTACAATGGATTAATTGGAGATGGAGGATTTTTTTACTATCTTCACACTATAAAGATAATTTTTAATGGACTTATGCCAGCAAAGAAATGTTCCTATTGAGATTCAGACCCCTGATTATTGGGAGTTCTACTTCAAAAACATTGACATTGTTTCCTGAGCCTCCTTTCCTTGAAAGAAGCTCTAAGTCAAGTACTATTCACAGATAGTAAAGTAGTAACTCAGAACAGTGGTTCTCAAACTGTCGTCAAAGGACCTCTGGTAGTCCTAGAGACCCCTTCAGGGAGTCCATGAGGTCAAAACTGTTTTCATAATAATATTAAGACATTTTCATTTTGAATACAGTAAATATCTGTTGATATAACCAATATAAACAAAAGTTCTTTGGAAAGGGTCTTCAATAATTTTTAGGAGACCAAAAAATTTGAGATCCATTGATTAAGAAAAACTGTCCAGAGAAGAGTTGATCCAGCTCAGGCCAGGAGCCTCTATTACATGACAATGGTGAAGAGAAAACTTCAAGGGCTATCCTAATAGTCCCGAGAGACTGAAGTCCTTCAGGAAGTGCCATTGGCATCTCTACATAAGGAACCAATGGTTTGGGGATGATCAAAAGTAACCTACATACATGTCTAAGCCCAGGTTGCTGTAGCATTTTTTTCCTCCGGTAAACCGGCCAACATCTGTTACTAGTCTCTGTCTGGAAGTCACCCACATGAATGTCAGAGACAGGAAAAAGAGACAGAGCTCAGACTAGTCTACTGGCACTAGAAACAATGCTGTTCTTGACAAAATGTCCCTAGTAGCGGTCAGATCTTGAGCTTGAGCCAAAGCATGCTACCCATCTGTCTTTTCACTTCTCACTCCTCTCTCCCTCTTCTTTAGCCAGAAATGAAGAGTGGGCCAGGCGAAATCATTGATTCTTGCTCTTGAGTTGGCTTGTGATGTTTCTTCAGCACTTCAGTGGTTTAACCAGCTGTCCAGAATATCATCACACTGGGGCTCAGGACCTGAAGAATCAATGCATAATGGGGGTGTAGCTTAAGAGGAAGGGAAGAGGGTGCAACGCTCCAATTCCTTTGATGGCTGGAACAACCAAATCTGGGAGTCAGGAGACATGATTTTGAGTACCCTCTTTGCTTGCATTACTCTGGTCAAACAATTTAGCCTTTCTGGCCCTTGGTTTCCTTATGTATAAAATGAGAATGATTAGACTAGATGTCCAAGACCTTTCCTAGTTGTAGTGATCTGCAACTTAAATCTCCTCTATTTTAGAGCAGGCTTTAAGTGCTAATGCTTAACTTTCTAGTCTCCTCCCTCTATCTTCTTTCCCTGATTTTGCCTTGTTTTTCATCCTTATCCTTTTTCTCTGCCCTTTTCTTCATCATCATAGTTTCTCCCCCACTTCCAACCCATAGAATTCTACTGACCACAGATAGGAAGGTGGGGGTGGAGAAAAGGGTTGAGATTGTTCTAAATAGATTGTCCTCATTTCTCTTTCCACCCTCATATTTTGAGGAAACCAGGTAAATAAGACTATTAAGATTACAAAGTAGTCAGAAACATTTATCTCTGTCTTCTTCAGGTTACTATGGCCCATTTTCATCTGAGGCATGAATGTTAGAATTTTAGTAAGGAGGAAAAAGAGGTGTAAACGTTTTGCACAGGGCAATATTTTGCCAACTGAACAATCATTTCATCTTTATTAAACCAGACATGATTAATCTGGGATCCACTGGAACTTTTGCGGGTACATTGGGGAATTGGGGGAAGAGAAGCTGTGAACTTGGATAGGAAAAAAGAAATCTATCTTTATTTTCATCAACCTCTGAGATTTAATATTTCCTTTATTGAAAGATAGGATTCTGAGACAGGGTCTGTAGGCTTCACCAGACTGCCAGAAGGGTTCTTCTCTCTCTCTCTCTCTCTCTCTCTCTCTCTCTCTCTCTCTCACACACACACACACACACACACACACAATGAAGGACAAACAGCAGCACCACCAAGCACTTAATGCAGTGCTTGGCATTGGTAGATGCTAAATAAATACTTGTTGACTGACTGATTTCTGCCTTGAAAACAGCAGAGTCGTATAATGGAAGGAATTTGGGTTCAAGACTTTGGGCAAGTCACAACCTCTCTGGGCCTCAGTTTTCTTTTCTGTAAGATGAAGAAACTAGGCCAAGTCACCTGTAAGGTCCCTTCTAGCTCTAAATAAAGATCTAGATTCTATGACTTAGACACTCACAAGAGTTTATGTCTTCTTATTTTACAGTTAAATGAATTATGAAATTAGTTCAATTAAAAATCTAAAAAATTAATCTCTACCTTCCATGTTTGTAACCTAGAAAAGTAAGATATAAAAATAGCTTACTATCAAAAAATTTAAAAAAGCAGGTCATCATAAATGAATTTCATTAGTACCTACTGACAGGGTCATACAGAAAGAAATTAGAGGTGAAGAGGCCCCAGGAGAAACAAAACTGATGTATTACAGACTTAGCTGCAGTTCTTCCATCATTGAGTGAGGGAAGACAGTTATCTCTTTTCTTTAATCCAGTCCTATTGACATTTTCTTAGACAGGTCTGAGAAAACTAGAAGGGCTGACCCGTATCCAAAAGCTCATAAGTAGAGATGAGCTGCATTTCTAAACAAAGTCTAAGAAATGCCCTGGCATTCCCATGTTGAAATCAGGGAGAATCATTTCCCATATGAAGAATTTCTGATCCACACACAAGTCAAGAGTTAGATAATTTTGATATGGAAGAAAAGTTCTTAGGTAGAAGTTGGAATATTTTTGAAGATGGGTTGCCAAATTGGTGACCGTATTGCTCTGGCAATGGTGGCCGTTTTTGTTGGCTTTAAGGTTTACAGAGAATTCTACACACATTTGTTTCACTTGATTGGTCTAGAGTCATACAGCAAATGTTGGAGGTAGGCTTTGAACCTAGATATTTCTAGACCCTTGCTCAGTGCTATTTATACTATAACAAGCGTTCTCAACATTTTTTTGGTCCCTTGGCTTTTAGTAAATCTTCCCATGTCCCCTATTTAGTATGAAAGGAAATAAATTATAGAGTTTATAATGTGTATTCACAAAGGAAATAAAATAAAGATAAATGTCAACAAGATAATGCGGTTGTTTACAATTAACCAAACCTTCTTGATGAGCTTCTTAAATCCCCTGGGACTGTGTTTACCCCAGAATGAAAATACCTGGGCTCTATCACACTGCTGGCATAACTATGACTATGTTGTTTTTCAGTTTTGTACAACTCCTCATGACTCCATTTAGGGTTCTCTTGGCAAAGATAGTGGAGTGGTTTGCCATTTCCTTCTCCAGCTCATTTTACAGATGAGGAAACTGAGACAAACAAGGGTAAGTGACTTGCTCAGGGTCACAGAGCTAGTAAGTATCCAAGGCTGGGATTTGAACTCATGAAGATGAGTCTTCCTGAATCCAAGGCCACTCCCCTGCTCCACCTAGCTGCCCAAACTGGGGCTATAGAGTCAGGGATTTGGAGCTGGAAGGAACCTTAGAGATAATCTAGTCTACCCCACTCTCCACCTCATTTTTCAGATAAGGAAACTGAGAATCAAAGAAGTTAAATAACTTGCTTATGGCCACACAGGTAGCAAGTGGGAGAACTAGGCTCTGAATCCAAGTCCTCAGACTTCAAATCCAACTCCTAACCATTGCTCCACGTTCATATACTGATTCTTGAAAGTGACAGGTGACAATTTAAAGGTAAGGACTATATTAATTCAATTCAGCCAACATTTATAAAAGCACAAAGACTGAGAAGGAATAAGCAGAAAGAGAACCAGGATGGAGTGGTGGTCATGAAACTAGAAAGGAGAGGAGAGTGATCAGCAATGTCAAAGGACACACATAGATCAAGAAAGATAAGGATTGAGAAAATGACATTAGATTTGGCCATTGGCTCACTGTTAACTTTGGAGAGAGCAGATTCGTTGAATGATGAAGTCAGAAGCCAGACTATGGAGAATTAAGAAGAGAATGGGAGGAAAGGAAGTAGAAACAGTGCTTATAAACAACCTTCTTAAGGACTTTAGCCACAAAAGGAACTGAAGAAGTTATTGGAAAGCCTCCTACAGTGATTTTGGTACAGTTTCTATTTAATAGTAATTGACATTTAGCATTTTATGGTTTGGAAAAGCACTGTATATGCTTTACCTCATTTGATCCTCACAATAGGTCTATGAGACAAGTATTATAATATCCATTTTGCATATGAGGAAACTGAGGTTAAACAACATGTCAGTGGCAAAGGTGAAAGTCAAACCCGGGTCTCTTCCATTTCAAAGTGACCCTGCAGTTTTATGTAGAGGGGAAGAGAAGGATAAAATTAACTATCTACCTCAGGGATTAAAAAAATAGAAAGAATTCAATCTTCGACAGCATTTCTACTGAAGTGCAGGAGACATCAGTTTAAAGAAAACCCACCTTGGCAACCTTATTGGAGAAACTTGGAATCAGGGGCTTTCATCTGGTGAACCTTGGCTTGAAAGGATAATTCATATGCACAAATTTACTCCTTTCCCCCTTCGAATCTATACTTTTAGTCTGGTCTTAATTTCAGACATGACCTTGCTACTAACATGTCTTCGGGGTCAAAAAGAAGTATCATGTCACAGAAGGGATAATCTTAAGTCAAAGATGGAGGATCTTTTTTTCCATCAAGGGCCACTGGCCAAGGGAAAGTATGAATCAAATGCCACATGGAAGTTTTTAAAAAAATTCATTTGTTTTGTCTTTCTTTCCTGTAAGACAGACACAGGAAAAGTTAAACTCATTTAATTTTAAAATTAAGACTGGGAAACATAACTTTAGTCAATAAATACAGCAGACATGCCAAGTAGTTTCATATATTAAATTCCACATCATTAACCAATTAAGGAAAGGGGAAGAGGATGAAGAAAGATGAGAAGGAAAAACAGATCAACAATCTGAAGGAGAAACAAATGTCTGAGAGTAGGAGAAAGATTGAGACAGAAATGGAGAAAGCAGAGGTAGGGAGAACAAGACAGACAAAGTTTAGTAGCTTCTGAAGTGTTAATAAACTACTCTTGAAGTTCATTTGGCCTGTCGACCAGATCCTTGACTAGGACAGGGTGGGTGAGGCTTTACCTCAGGAGTACATATTCCAGGGGCCGTGGTTCTCTCTGGCTGAGGGTAATTGTACTTTGCAAGAAAATCCAGACTGTAGCCCCCAGAGCCTCACACCTGGTAGTCAGCCCGTGCCTTCAAAAGATTGGAGTCGGAGGAAAGCAGGCATCAAGAGAAAGTAAGGGTTTAGTGACTGGGGTGTAAAAGGAGAGGGACAGGCCATCCCACAGGCAACACCCCTTCTGTTTTGAGGGAAGAGGAGAGGAGAGTAAGCAAGGTTGTGGGCATGTGGTGTTGGGTTAGAGGGGAAGAGAATAGGCTGCCCATTTTGCCTGGAGTCAGACTGTCCTCTAAATTGCTACCTCTCCCCACAATAGGTTTTGTACTGCCACTCTACACACTGTTTTTTGTTTTTGTTTTTGTTTTTTATTCCAGGTACAGACATTTCTAGTTATTCCTTTGCTGTTTACTGCAAGGTTTTCAACCCAATCCAATTCAACAAACCTTTTCAAAATGTCTAACTTTTCAGAAAATGAGAAGTGCTAGGGGCGGATACTGTTTCTATAGGACATAGACCCTATCCTAAAGGATCTTACTCATCTAGAGGGAACAAGTATTAATGACTACAATATATAATCTTACATGTAGGTGCATTAGAGAGGTGCTAACAAAGTACTAAGTGATGTTCCAGGGCAAAGTCTTTACTGACAGAGCAGAGAAGGCTTCATAGAGGAAATGACATTTAATTTGGATTTTAAAAGGTATGTATGAATACACTAAGCAAAGCAGATGAGAGAAGACATCCTTGACATATAGGACCATGTGAGTAAGGGCATGGAGCGGGGAAAACAAGAGGTATGGAGGGCAGAAGGGTCAGGAAGGTGGCACAGTAGATAGGGTACTGGGCTTGGATTCAGGAAGACTCATCTTCATGAGTTCAAATCCAGCCTCAGACTAGCTGTATGACCCTGGGCAAGTCACTTAACTCTGTTTACCTCAGTTTCTCATCTGCAAAATAATCTGGAGAAGGAAATGGCAACTACTCCAGTATCTGTGCCAAGAAAATCTCAAAATGGGGGTCATAAGAGTCAGACACAACTGAAATAATTCAACAACAACAACGACAACAATGTAGGGTGAAGGAGGACAATATGTGACAAGACTGAAAATAAAGGGTAGCACCAAATCATAAAGGGCTAAGATTACCAGGCAGTGTTGGAACTTTGTTTAGTGGGAAATAGGAGCCTTACAGGATTTTAAAGAAAAGAAATGACATGACCAGAGCTGTGCCTGAGAAAGATTATTCTGATGATAATATGAAGCCTGTGATTGGAAGAGAGAAGGAAGCTATGGCAATCATCCAAAAAAAAAAAAGAAGGTGGTGTTCTAGGGTAGCAGTAGTGGGGATAAAGAAGGGATAAATGCCAGAGATGTGGAGAAAGCATCAAGTAGATTGGGTAACTGATAGCATATAAGAGAAGAAGTAGGGGGAAAGGTCAAGATAAACATAGGCTACTCCATTGGTAAACAGCATTGGCCAGGAACACCAACACACCTGAACCCTGCTTTGTGCACACCTGTGGGAAACTCACTGAATGATCATGCCATTGACTGAAATAATGAAATCAGAAGGAACAGGTTGAAAGAGAAAAATAATGAGCTTGCTTTTAGACACATTGAATGTATACTGCTGGAAGAAAGGAAGAAAGATATCCTATAGGAGATGTAGGTTTGGAGCTCAGAAGAAGTGCCAGGAGCTAGATATAATGATTTGCTAACATGCCAATTAGCTGACTAACTGTTGTCAAAGATAGAGTCAATTGTTATCTGTCTCACAGCCTTCCAAGTGGGAAGTTGGTAAGCTGGAAAGAGGCACAGTAGGGACTAAGCCCTACATAACATTATGAAGTAGGTGAGCTTGGTCTTTGCCTGACTCTCAGCTCCTGAAAGAACAGCTCTGTCCTGCTGGTGTTCCCTGAAAGGGAACTTGTTGTCTTTTATTGGCTTTCAACTTGGATTTTGGTGGATATATGATTTCATCAGTAGGGCTTCACTCATGCCAACCACATCTCACTGGGGCTTCTCATGCTGTTTTGCGTCTTGTCTATGTTTTCCCATAAATTCTCCATAGAGACCCTCTGCCCAACATACTGGAAACTTGTTCTTTTAGTATCTCATATGCACTAATGTACCAAAAAGGCTGTCTGCCAGCTATCCCCTTCATGTTAAGTGAATAAGGCTGCCTCCTTTCCCAGTCACAAATCTCCTTAATTATGCCTTTTAGGTTACTTGTTTTGTGTCAGTCACTTTTTTCTGTTTTTAAAAAAAATGCATTCTATTCCGCATACTTCAGTTTCAGAACAAAATAAACAACAGATCTACAACACACAATATTCAACTCCCCAGATCAGGGGATGGGGAACAGGACTAGCCTTGTAGATCTGCCCCATATACTAGCAAAAAAACGGGAAGAAGCTAGACTTTGGAAGATGGGCAAGACAGGGCTGTGGTTCCCTGTAAGAGACACTAGAAACTACAGGGGGCTCAAGGGGGTCATCTGATGCAGAGACCTAATATTCCTCTTCCATATCTCCAAGTGGGAGTATCTCCATGGGAACAGCAGCCCTTAGTTCTTCTGCTCTCACCTCATTCTCATCAATGCAGTGAACTACTTTAATTGAGGTAGATTTGGGGCTTGAATGACTCTGGGGATCCTCAAGGGAAAAGTCAGAAGAGAGCAGAGCTGTCTCAAAGAATACTGCCACCCTTCCTTTCAGAGGCTCAATATTTTTGGAGAATGGGATAACTTGATTTTAGCGGGGTCCTTATGCCTGCTTTGGACCTTCTCATAAGTTCTCTTTAAAGGACCCACTGAACACACTGGTACCTTTTCTCTATACTTAAATTTTTTTTTTTTGCATTCATGGGTAGCAGTACAACATTTGGGTTGAACATTTGCTATTTCTCACTCTCAAATGACTTAAAAGACATCAGCTTAACTATATATTTATGTATATGTACACACATATACACATACGTACAACACACACACACATATATACATGTATATGTGCACATATATGTGTATGTATATATATATATATATATATACTCAAATGGATGAAAAAATGTTCATTGTACATACTGTAGCATATAAGTGGATAGCCAGTTCACTGAGTTAGCCCAAAATTGAATAGGAAGAAGAGAATATGTTAGATTAGAAAACAGTATAGTCCTTTTTTGTGATCTCAAGACATTCCCTAAAATGAAAATCCATTTTAATCAATTTTTATTTACATTGATATCTTTTGTTTTTATATATCACTTACATTTTCCAAAATATCTCTCCCTATTCTTCTTTCCAGAGAGTTATACCTTGTAGCAAAAAGAGGGTGGTCAACAGTGTAGTTTAAACTAACCAGTACTTGGAAAACGTCTAACATTGTAAACAGTGTTGCATACCCTCAGATTTCTCTCTCCCTCCACCGAGAAGTGGCAATTATGATGAGGGGCTTTATCTTATCTCTTCTCTGAAACCAAACTTGGTCATTATAATTTCTTATCATTTAATCCCAATTGTTTTGTTATTGTTTTTTTTTCCATTACATTGTTCTATTCATAATTATTATTTCCTAGCATTCAGTTCCAATTCTTTTGTTGTTCCTTCCATTGCATTGCTCTATTTATGTCTGCTTTTTCCTGGTTCTGCTTCCTTCACTTTTGCATCAGTTCTGGTAAACCTTCTTTATGCTTCTGTGTATTCATCATTTGTGACAGCAGTCCACTGAAGAGGCAGCTAAGTGGCTTAGTGGATAGAGTGCCTGGCCCAGAGTCAGGAAGACCTAAATTCAAATCCAACCTCAGACACTTCCTAGCTCTGTGACCCTGGATCAACTGAAGGAGGAAATGGAAAATTGCTCCAGTATCTTCTCCAAGAAAATCCTACATGGGGTCACAAGGCGTTGGACATGACTGAACTACAACAACAAAAAAGTCCGATGTATTCATATATGGCAACTCCTTTAGCCATCCCTCAGTCAATGGATGTCTACATTGTTCTCACCTCTTCACTGAAAGTGTAAGATCATAACGAAGGTGTTAGCTGATTCTCCAGCAAGATTTTTCAGCATGGAGTGAAGGGCAGGAACTATATAATCTCCTTCCTAGGGACTCTCAGTTTTAGGGTTATCTCCTCACTTTAGGGCTCTCTTCAGCCACGAGGTGGTGGGCTCTTCAGGCTTTCTTTACGACGTCTGCAGCATCTGGCCCAAGAAAAGTGGCAACCACAAGAGCCCAATGCCCTTTCCCCGGGAAATAGTAAATCAAAGAACTGACAAACTTTCTCAGGAGCCTCATGTTTATGTAGGTTTAAGGTTTGCAAAGCGCAATATACATGCATTGTTTTAGTTGAACTTCTTTACAATCCTGAGATTAGTGCCAGAGATATTATCCTCATTTTGCAGTTGAGGAAACTGAGGCTCAGGGGCATCAAGTGATTTGCCTAGGGTCACATAGTGAGAGTCTGAGGTAGGATTCAAACATAGATCTTCCTGGTTCCTAGTGGTTCTCTTTCCATATGCTACAACTGCACATCAGGAAGGAAATTGTTCTCTGGGGTCACAGGATTAAATCAAAGTGAGGTCTGGATTTATCTGAAAGCTGATTGTTAACTCTGCTCCAGCTTTGAGCAATTAAATAAATAAAACTCCCATACCCCATATAATGAAAGAGGCAGGTGAGGGTGCATTGCCCAACAGTTACTCTGTTCCTGAAGATAGAAGATAGCCCTAAACCAGGGTGGCGGGGAACATCTGCACCATCTGCAGCTTCTAGGTGTGGGAGGAGGTCACAAAAGTGTAAGTCAATACTCATAAAGCCACTGGGACATAACTTTATAGGTCAGCAAACACCAGCCCGCAGGGGGGCAAAGGAAATCAAGTTAACGATTAACTCCATCTAGTTGAATATGGCAGTTTTTCTGTTAAAGAAATGGAACGTGGGCCCAAGCTGCAGAGGCCAAGGTAAGTAGAGGAAAGGGGCCTCTGAATGCAGCTTCTTCACGCCCAGTCATCCTGGCTTGCTAGTCTCTGTGCATTGTTTTCTTCAGTCCTCCCTTTTTCCAGAGGAAAAAGGAAAACACCCAGACCCCATACAATTTGACATGAGTAGCCGGCTGGCTAGGTGTAGGGCTGGACTGCCTTAGCCTAGAGGCAATGGTGGGGTGCTAGTACACCCTAGTGGACGGCATAGCTAATTGCAGCAGTGTAGGTTTTTAAGTTTGTTGTTAATTAATTTTCATTAATAAAGAGTGTAAAGCTGGAAAAAGTCATCAATTCTAACCCTCTCCTTTTTTTAATCAGCAAAGGAACTAAGAAATAAGAAGTGTGTTCTCCCTGCCTTAAATTTTCCCAGTTGGACTTTAGAATTTTCTCCCCCCTGTAACATTTTTTTTTATAAGCCCTGCGAATTCATCAGTGTAATGAACTCTTATAAGGAAACTCCCCTTACTGATGCACGTTACATTTTCTCTATAATATATAGTCTTCAAGAGCTGTCTGGAGACAATAAGAGCTTATGGGTCACACTGGGCAATCCTTGGACATTGTCACTGAACCCAATTCTTTCTTCCTGACTTCTCCATCCACTATGGACTACGCCATGCTGTTTCTCACATAGTACCTTGTATAATTTTTCTTTGTGTATGTTTCACATTTTGACTCCCTGAGGACATTTTGATTCACTGGAAATCACATGCCATGATTTGCATACATGCAGCAGAGCTGGGAGAATATTAACATTAAAAGAAAAAGAGGCTTTTGAGTGAAGGAACAACTTGAGGTCTTTGATAATATTATAGTATTATGAACATTCCAAAGGCAATCTGTCTTATTCTCTTTCTCCTATTAGATCTTGAGTCCAGTTTATTGTTGCCCATTTGAAGTGTCTGTCCAAAACATATATACTGATGGTCTAACTCAATTGCATTTCCTAAACTGGGTAAGGTTTTTTTTTTTTTCCTATCCACTTGTTTTTTCCTCTGTGGCTGGAAATTTCATTGAAGAGGCTCTGGAGTCTAGGACTTGCTGCAAAATGTCCTTTGCAAGCCAATGCCTCTAGAGCAGTGGTTGTTCTCCTTTTTGGTGTCCTTGATACTTTAAGGTTCACTTTTTGGTGTCATTTGCACATATGGATGCCTTCTCAGAATAACGTATCTAATTGTATAAAATAAAAAATACATATGATTACAAAGGAAACCAATTATACTGAAATGTGGTTATCAAATTATTTTTTAAAAAGGTCCCTGGTCCCAAATTAAGAACTCTTGATCCTGAGGATCTTACCATAAGTAAGATTCAGAGAAGTTAAGTAACTCACCTAGGGTCACACAGTTATTCAATGGCAGAGCCAGGCAGATATTGAACCTGGGTCATGCCTGTAATTCAGGGTCTCCTTGATTTAGTTGCAAAGTTGCAGTTATTCAGTCAACTAACCTTTATTAAGCATCTACTATGTGCCAAGTACTGTGCCCCATGATGGGGATTATAAATAAAGGCAAAAGATAATACCTGTCAAGGAGTTCACAGTCTAATGCGGGAGATAATATACAAATATATAAACAACTATGTATAAATATGATACACACAGGATAAATTAGGGGCACTTTGAGAGGGAAAGCATTAAGATTAAGGAGACTTGGGAAAGGCTTCTTGCAGAAGTTGAAACTTTAGCTGAGATTTAAAGGAAGCCGGGGAAGCTAGGAGGCAGAGATGAGGAGGGAGAAAGTTCTACATATGGGCGACAGTTGGTGAAAATGCTTGGAGCTGAGATGGAGTGTCATGTGTGAGGAGCAGTAACAAGGCCAGTATCACTGGATTACATTGGAGAAAGGTCCAAGAAGACTAGAAATATTGGAAAGGGCCAAGTTACAAGGGTTTTAAAGACCAAATACAGGACTTTATATTTGATTCTGGGTTTAATAGAAAGCCAAAGTTTACTGAATCAATGGTAAGGTCAGACTGCATTTTAGGAGGATCAGTTTAACTGTTGAGTGGAAGATGGCTCAGAGTGTGGAGGGACTTGAGTCTGGGAGACCAACCAGTAGACTTTTGCAATAGTTCAGGGGCGAGGTGATGAGGACCTGCACCAGGGTGGTTGCATTGTTGAAGATAAGGGAGTATATAGGAGAGATGTTATGAAATATAGACATGACAGGACCTGACCCCTGATTGGATGTGGGGGATGAGAGAAAGTGAAGAGTTAAGGACATCTAGGTTGCAATCCTGGCTGACTGAGATGATAATGGTATCCTCAACAGTAATAGGAAAGATAAGAAGAAAGGAGATTTTAGGGGAAAAGATGAGTTTAGTTTAGGACCTGTTGAATTTAAGATGTCTTTGGATCATCCAGGACAAGACGTCTAAAAGGCAGTTGGAGATGTGTGGCTGAATGTTGGGAGAGACATTAGGGCTGGACAAATATATCAGAGAGTGAGCTGCATAGAGATGATCCATGAGAGCTGATGAGATCATCAACTGAAATATAGTATAGAGGGAGAAGAGAAACGAGGAGGGCCCAGGTGAGCTGCGGCTTATACCGTGAAAAAGATGTGTGTGTTTTTCTCTTCGTTGTTTGCAGGAATAAAAAGTAGTGCCATTTATGGAGGTGAAGCAGTAACTTTGTTCAGGGGCTGAGGGAAAGAGTAGAGGGGCTGAAGAGTAAAGAAAAAAAGTTCAAATTCAGGTGCTAAGGATCAGTTGAGCTGGTCATAGGACTGGCAGAGCTATGATACAGTGGGCATTTCCCAACTCAGGATTTTACTATATTATTGATACTTTAGTGAAATGCTGTTTTGGGAGGTTTATTTGTACAGTCAGTGGGTGGTGAGTCAACAAGCATTTTTGCTATGTATCAGGCCCTATGCTAAGTGCTAAGGATGCAAAGAAAGGCAAAAACACAAAAATGTAATCCCTGCCCTTAAGAAGCTCACATTCTGAAGAGACAATATGCAAATTCCAGATAGACAGATCGATGGATGGATGGACGGATTGTCCAAATGGAAGGAAATCTCAGAGAAGAGGCTCTGGGTGGTGGTAGTTGGGGAATGAGAATTCTTTTGTAGAAGGTGGAATTTTTACCTGAGTCTTGAAGGAAGCCAGGAGGTGGAGGTGAGATGAGAGAGAATTCCAGGCATGGAGGACAGCTAATGAAAAGACCCAGAGGTAGGAGATGGAGTATCCTGTGAAAATAACAATGCGGAATACATAGCAGAGGGGAGGACAGGGTAATAAGACTGGAAAGGTAGGAGTTGTGAAGGGTTTTAAAACTTAAGTAGAGGATTTTATATTTGATCCTGGAGGTAAGAGGAAGCCAGTAGGGTTTATTGAATAAACAGGTGGTCAGATCTGCACTTTAGGAAGATCATTTTTGCAGCTGGGTGGAGTGGGCTAAGACTTGGGCCAGAGACTCCAAGCAACTGGCTATTCAGTAGTTTAGGTATGAGGTGATTATTGTCTATACCAGGGTGGCAACTGCATAAATGGGGAGAATGAGACACACACAAAAGATGTTGTGAAAGGAGAATTGCTAAAACTCGGCAACATATTGGATATGTGGGGTGAGTGGGAGTGAGGTGCCAAAGGTGACATCAAATGAGCCTGGGTGACTAGGAAAGTGATGACTCCTTTCCCTCCACCCCACTCCTGTCTAGAAATAGAGAAGTTTGGAAAAGGGAAGATTTTGGAAGGAAAAAATAATGACTTCTCTTTCAGACATGTTGAGTTTGAGATTTGTAAGGCCCATGGAAAGGGTGTCACAGTGAATTACACCTTATGTGAAAACAATTATTAGTTCTAGTGATTTTTTTAATGAAATTATAAGAAAATCAAAGTAAAATAATGACAGAATTAATTGGTGGGAGAGGGGGCTTTAACATGAGGGAAGGATAAAATAATAATATAACAGGGATATGCTGGAATCAGCTCATAAGAGCTGATAATTAAATTTTCAGTGTGAATATTTATACCATGAAATCATTAAAGGCCATACATTGTCTAGGCTTAAGAAAGTGATGTAGAAGTTGCTAATAACACATATTAAACTCAGAAATGTATAGTGAATACTTTTTGTTAAGATCTAGTTATTAAAACATTTCCAGCACAACCCTGGAGAAGACCCTCACTGAGGTCACAATTTTGCCCAGGTTGCCCTTGCTTGGGGAATAGAGTAGGGAATAGAGCTGTGATTTTATTGGTCTAGAGGACTCCCAAAAGAGGAAAGTCTCATTACTAATACTAATTCAGGTTGCATCTTCTCTGAAATGAATAATCCTCAGGAGCTGCCTAGAGCACTGAGACTTATGCGGGGTCACACAGCTGCTAAGTGTCTAAGGTTGGACTTACAGTCAGGTCTTCCTTACTCAGAGGCCAATTCACTGTCTCTCACTGGGGAGACATGTGATATTTGGATGAGTTGAGAAAGTCCTGAATTCAAGGAATACACTTGCATTCACAGCACCCCCTAAAAAGGCTTTCCCAGCCTGTATTCTTCAGGTGCAAATATGAGACTCTTGTGAGTGAACTGGGGCCTGGAGACTGGGGTCATAGTAGAAGAGAGGTGATAATTGTCATAGTTTATATACTGCAAATTGAAAAAAAAAGAGTAAATTATAATTCCTGATTGAGAATGCAAATATTATTGATCCTTAAAGATAGAAGGGGCACATCTTTAGTGATAGAGTCTGATGAGGTCCATTGGTGCTGTCTGAATCCTTCCATGTTTGTGAAGTGTGAAGTGGAGAAAAGGATAATGGAGGTGTCATAGCACAAGTGGAGGTTGACAACTACATGTTCTGAGCCAGGAGCAGGAATTGGCTAGACATACTAGTGAGAAGGAAATGGCCAGAGAAGAAAGATCTGCATGAGACAATCACGGTCTAAAGCAAAAATCCACAGCAGGGCCCCAGAGGGGCCCTGGTGTGAGACAAAGACTGGGTTGCAGGCTATAAGGGTTAAGGATTTGATGATAGACAAGTGGTTGAGTAAAATAAGAGAGTGACTTCAGTTCGTCTCACTCAAAGACCTCATGGGCCTTGAATGAATTTCCAGGAGCCAAGGTGGCTGAGTAAGCAGTAAATCGCTATAACTCTCTCATGTTCACTTCCAGACCACCATAAAATAGGGCCTCAAAACAAATCCTAGAATAGCAGAACAAGCAAAAAGAGTGGGTGAAAAAATCTTTTAGTCCAAGAAATTTGGAAGATTGGCAAGAAAGGTCTGTCTCACTTGGGTAAAAGAGGAATGTGGTCCAGGACAGGAAGTGTCCCAGCAAGCCAGCAGCAAGCGCAAGCTCAGCAAACCAGTAGGAGATCCTGAGCCCGGGTGGTGGAGGAGGCAAACATCAATACCAGCTACCCCCTTCTCCTGCCAGTGCCTCAGGATAGCCAGGGGAACAGGCAGATTTCAGCTCTGAGAACCACCATATGCTTTAGCGTAGCCCTGGACAAACAGGCAGCCTTCAGTGGCCAGACCTCCACATGCTTCAATGTAGCCCTGGTAAATGCAGAAACACCTCACTGGCCTCAGCACACACCAGACACAAGCACTAGGCTGCCTTCTCAGCACCAGGTAAGCTACCAGACCCCTATGGCCTCCAGCAGTGTCAGCCACCCCCCACCTGCATTTTGGGATACCATAGTAGTCTATTTCCTCTTTTTGATGATAGATACTGAAATATGTAAAGGCACCTATTATATCTCCTCTTTAGTTTTTTTGTTTGACCCCAGAGAGGGTCACCTGCAGAGTAGAATGGCTTTATTATTTCCTTTGATTTGACATTATTTATTTCTTAATTCAATCTCAGATTATTTTAACTTTTTTATTAGCCACCCCCTCAAAGTTGATTGAAATTAGCATTCATATTAACTGTGCAATGGATTAAAAAATAACCTAACCTAAAGCAGAATTCCATACTTTCTTTGTCAAAGTTACCCTTCTTGGTCTCACCCCACTTCTCTGTTCTATTGAAACAATTCTAAATCTTGACTTATTCATCTATTGCATTAGTCACACCTCTTAACAACTTTATATCATTTTTCAAATTCTACAAGAGATCTTCTATGACTTGATTCAAGTTCTTGATAGACATGTCAAATAGGAGAGGGCCAAGGACAGAATCTTGTGGTTCTATTTGAGAATGTCCATTGTAGGTTGGCAATGAGTCATTAATCAATTCTCTTTGAATGTGATTTTTTAAAGTTACCTGGCAGTCCAGCTAAGAATACTTTTGTTCAGGAACATTTTGCTATCTTGTTCCCTGCTTTAGCATTGTAGCATGACCTAACGAGTAGAGTCTGAGGACCAGGAAGGCCTAAGTTCAAATCCAATCCCTGACACATACAGATTGTGTGACCCCTGGGCAAGACATTTAATTCTAAGTCCAAAAGGCAACTCTATATGGCTTGAGCTTGCAAAGAAGGTGCTGACTTCTGTTGGTGGAGGGAGTTTCCTCACTTAGGCAACTCACTCAGGCAACAATAGGGCACTTGGCTTGGAGCTAGGAAGATATTAGTTCAAATCCTGCCTCAGATACTTACAAACTATCTGAGCCCTTGGCAAAGTCACCTAATGTGTCTAGGTTATAAATGACTTCTAAGGTCACTTTCAGCTCTAAATCTATGAGTTCTCTAACCCAAGAAATCATGGGCTCAGTTCCAATACCTATCCTCCACTAACACCTTGGTATTTTTGGATTGTAGAAGCTAAGGTTGAATCTCAAATGCCATGTCACAAGAACAGAGGGGCTGCCAGGTCCCATGAATCAGGAAAGGCTTCGAGGGCAGGTTTGGGGGTAGATTACTTGTCTGATGTCTGAGGCCAACCTTGCTAATCAGCAAGTTAGCTAGACCGCTCTGAGTTTTTTAGAGATCATCTACTAAGTTATGGAGGGATTGTGATATGAGTCAGCAAAAGGAGAAGGACACATGTTGAAAACATCATGGTTCCCTGAAGTAAGAAGTTTTCCAAAAGGATATGTTGGAAAAAACCACAGGATCAAAGAGCTGGAAGGAATCCTAGAAGGCATTAAATATGACTCCTTCATTTATGGATTAAGGAAATTGAGGCCCAAAATGGCAAAGTGACTTGTCCATGGTCACACAGCCAGTAAGAGTCTGAGGCAGGATTGATACCCAGGCTTTCCAGATTCAGCACTCCACCATGCCAGCTGTCAAATGCTTTGTGGAAACCAAGATTTGCTTCATCTATGACATTCTCTTCATCAACTGTTATAATATTTATTGAAATACTTGGATGGATTTCTGTGCTTGGGGTGTGTGTGTGTGTGTGTGTGTGTGTGTGTGTGTGTGTTTGTGTATGTGTGTTCCATCTACCTATCCCTAAAAGGCATTATCATGTAATGAATAGGGAGAGTTATCGGTAAGAGATGGTTTGAAGTTCTGCCTTTGATGACACTAGCCCTGTGACCCTGGAGAAATCACTTAACTTCTCAGTTCTCAAGGCAACTCTTATTATAAATTGTAAATTTATAATATTATATTATTATAATTATGAATTATAATTATATTGTTATAATTATAATTGTGATTAATTATATATTATCACATTATATATATAACATATATAATATAATATATTATCATATTATATATATAACATATATAATATAATATATTATCATATTATATATAACATATATATAATATAATATATATAAATAATATATAATTGTGATTATAAATTGTAGAGAAGGCACTGACTTGATTAAGTAAAGGGAGTTTTCTCACAAGGGAGTGCCCTGTGGTAATGAAATCATAGATCCATTCTCTATCCCTATCTTATGCAAATAATAGCCCCCTATGTCTTCTCATCTTGTGCTTTTTTCTCCATATCTTTCTATTTATGTACCATAGAGGACCCACCTAATGGGATGGAGGCCTTCCTCTGGTCCTTTGAATATCTTTAGAATAGCAGTGTGGCATTTAAGATGTCCAACTATTGCCTTGAGGCTGTCTCCTTTCTGGTCAGACTTACCCCTGGTGATGTCTTTTATGCCTCACCTGAGGCATGGCCAACGTGTACTAGCAATTAGGATAACTCCTATGTTGAGAGAGGGAAGAAAGGGAGGATAACCCATGCCAGGGCAGAGGAAATGAGTTTAAGTTGCTGCTTGTATTGCTGGTTGCTGCTCAGAAAATTCAAAGCTGAGGAAATTCATAGTTAAGGTTAGGGAGATGAGAAAAATTATTATTTTCTATTATATTAATAACCCATTATTAATTAGGATCCAGCCTTTTTATTTCCTTATTCATACACCAGCCCCTGTAGGTCAGTCAGCCATGCTCCTTGATCTTGGGCAGGACCCCATCCAACTAGGAGACTTTACTTCTGTTCATAATGTAAACAGAATCCATTCTAGGTGAATTCTTGCCCTGGGAGAATAAGCCCATGTCCTTATACCCCTCCACTGGAGTTTAGGGTGACCCAGCTCATGAAGAAAAAACTGACCAGAGTGGTTTGGTTGGAGATGGATTTCTTTGTCCAGATTGCTGAAGGTGGCTGAGCCTCATGATCAAGCCATGTTCTCAGCAGGAGAAGCTGAAGGCTTTTAATCCACTTCCTCATTAATTGTTGACCAATCAGGGTTGATATTCACTTGTCAGGTGAACCTTTCCCAAAGGTATTTAAAGCTTTCAGTGTCTCCATGGTTTTGTCTTTGGTTACTGACAGAAATCACTAACCATCAATTTATTATTAGCCAGCCTAATTAATAAATTCATTATTAATTACCCAGAAAACTCTGTCTCTCAGGCATTTCGTTCATCACAGAGACAAAATTCAAGGAATGCTAGGGAGTTGACAGGTTGTTGAAATCAACCTGATTGCCTAAAGTTTTGGCTCTTTTTGGTTATGTTGATTGGGTATCCCATTTTGGGCAGGTACTGATATCTCTTTGTGGTGATAGGAGGGCTTGCTATGCCTTCTGACTCAACCATTCCAGCCTAACAATGAGTGCATACAAATTATTCTATGTCACTTTTCACATGGGAGCCATGATGTAGGCTGCTTAAATTCACTTTACGTTTATACAAATGTCCTTTGACTCACCTGCAATTTTTATTTGAATAATGGTGTTCTATGATCTACATCCATATAACATTACCAGATGTGACTACAGACTGTTGATTATTCAACCATCATCATAATACAATGAAAACAAGAAACAGGGTTAGTTCGGCATAATTTATTCCTCCTGAACCAATACTGGCCTCTAATGATTTCTAAATGTTCACTAGCCACCAGATTTGAGAATCAGATAATTACAGACTTTAAAATCTGGAAGTGACCTTTGATGTTATCTAGTCCCTGTGGATTCAACATGAAGCCAGAATCCAAATACACTTTGCTTGGGATTTTTAGCATAAATAACTTTGAACTAATTAGCTAGATTACATGAACTAGTTTGTTAGGTTAGTAGAACCTACCACTACATTTGCTTCTAGATGTTATGGAAGTAGACTTGAATCAATAAGTAATTATAAATGAAGCTGAATGGAATTAATTTATATAATGAAACTCATGCAAGATGCTCACCTATGGATTTCTGATCATATGACTCACTGTTGAACAAATTGAATACCCTTCATCTAGTCTGATCACCTCCTTTTACAGATGAGGAAACTAAGGCCCAGAGGTGTTGTGATTTTCCTAAGTCCACTTGTTAATTAGTGTTTGGCTAATTACTGGCAAATCCAGTCTACAAATAGGATATCCTCCAGGGCACTATGCTATGAGGCTGTTCAGTAATTTTTCTGGAGATAGATAGGAAGTTTCTTCCTCTTGAATTTTCAGACTATCTTTTCTCTCTGAAAATTGGGGCAATCCTGGATAATCACTAATTTTCTGGCATCTTTCCCTTTATCCATAGTATTTTCTGAGGAGAAAGAAAAGGGGTCATATCATATTGGCCTGAAAGCAGTGCAAATCCCTAGAATAGAACTCTTGGAATGGAAAAAAAATAGAAAAACAGTGAAAAATAATACCAATTGTAGGCCACATTTAGGTTTTATACAAGCCAGAGTTATGAAAAGAAAGTGCTGCCTATATGTAGACCAATACAGTTTCTTCTCCTTCCCTTGCTTAGTTTAGATATAATAATAAATATCATTCACATAGTACTCTAAGTTTTGAAAAGTACTTAAATATGTTTTCTCATTTATCTCATTTGCTATCTCAATAACTCAGTGAGGGAGGTGCTCCATTTTACAGATGAGGAAAACAGAGACTGAGAGAGCATACGGAACTCTCAGGGCTATTTTTTGAATCCCTATTTTACCCTGTTACCCCAAATGGGCAACTAGGTGGTGCAGTGGATAGAGTGCTAGGCCTGGAGTCAGAAAGACTCATCTTTCTGAGTTCAAATTTCGCCTCAGACACTTAGTAGCTGTGTGGCCCTGGGTAAGTCACTTAAACATGTTTGCCTCAGTTTCCTCATCTGTAAAATGAACTGAAGAAGGAAATGGCAAACCACTCAAGTATCTTTGCTAAGAAAACCCCAAATGGAGTCATGAAGAGTTGGAGGTGACTGAAAGACAGCTGAACAACAGCATTACCTCAAAGGACGCTTAGGTTTTGCTTTCATAGCATGTAAATACTTCATATATGACTATCTACATAATTCTATACATGATTTCCTGAATCCTTTTTTTCAGATCCTGGGTAGCAAGGGCCAAGTGTATTCATTCCTCATGTTGACTCTCCAAGACTTCTCTTCTGTCACAACCCTTCCAGTGACATTTTCCTCTCCTCCTTTACTGAACTCATTGAAGCCATTCTGACATTAGTTTCCACAACTACTATACTCTCATGTTAGCATAAAATCTGCCTCTGTCTCAACCCCTAAGACTTCTTTTCTACAAAGATACATATTCTTCATGCCTTCCATGACCCTATTAGAGTTTGATCTAGTTTTCTCACTATCCTGCTCACTGTCTTCTGAATATGCTCACTTGTCTATTCTCTTCCTGGAATGTGACACCCAGTACCTAACAGAAGCACGGGATTCCAGATGTGCTTTGACAAAAGCAAAAGCAGGAATAATTACCTCATCTCTTTTAGTAAACTCTTTCAAAAACTGATTTTATTGATATCTTTTGCTTTTATTCAATAAATTCCAGAGGTTCCCATCTATCTCCAACATTAACTATAATTCCTTTCACTTGACTTTTAAAGTCATTTGCAACCTGACCCCCTCCCACCTTTCCAATCTTTTATTCTTTCTTCCCCTCTACATATTCTGTGATTCAGTTACATTATTGTCCTTGCTATTCCTTGAACCCAACACTCCATCTCCAGATTCTAGTCCATAATTGGAATGCTCTCTCACCAATTTCTTGCCTCCTGGCTTTTCTGATTTTTTTCAAGACTCAGTTCAAACCCCACTTTCTGCAAGAGGCCTTTCCCATTCCCCACTCTCAATGCTAATGTTTCACCTCTAGGACCAGTTTCCATGTACCCTATATCTACCTTGTATATACATAATTTTTTTTTTTGCACGTTGTCTCTTCCATTAGAACACAAACTCTTTGAGAACAGAGTTTTTCCATTCTTTTTGTCTCCAGTGCTTAACACATTGATCGGCACGTAATAAATGCTTAAAAAATGCTTATTGACTGGCTGACTTCTATCACCAACCCTTTCCCCATGCATCCTTCCTCCTGCCCCATCCCAGAGTGCCATTTCTTATAACCTTTTCTTTTTAAAGAGGATGAAAAATAATCAAAACCAATTAACATTTTTGGGAAAAAAAACCCTTGACAGGGTATGCAATGTTCTACCAACCAATGGATCACAGGCTCTATAAAGGAGAAGGGGAAAGTGTCTTCTCACATTTCTTCTTTGGGACCAAGTTTGCTCTTTATAATTCTGCAACATTCAGTTTCAATTGTCTTGTTTCCTTTTTTTTCTGTTTATATTATTATACTCTTCATGGATGATACTTTCCTAGCTCACTAGTTCAGTTTATGTCACTTTGCAAAGTCAATATGAATCTGTCCATTTTTCATTGTATTCATCATTTTTGTCACTTCTTAGAGCACAGTAACATTCTATCTCACTCAAACAATTGTTTGCCCATTCCCCATTTAATTAGTGTCTAATTTGTCTCTAATTCTTTGCTATCACAAAAAAGATGCTCCTATGAATATTTGGGTGTGCGAGGAGCATCGATTTTTGTCAATGACATTTTTGGGATATATGCCTAGTAGCATAATCTCAGGAAACATTTACTTCCACCTATGATAGCTTTCACTTTTGTTGGCTATGTCAGTGTTGAAACATATTAAACTTGCAGTTCATTAGAATTGCTAGCTCCTTTTCCCACCCAACAGGAAATATTATCTACCTTCAGCTACCTAATATTATACTTTAGAAATTAGGTTTTGAAATTAAGTGTAGAACTTTACATTTATCCCAGTCAATTCTGTCTTATTCATTTTGGCACATTATTCTTGCTTGTTGAATTATGTTAGGTCTGGATTCTGTCACCCAACATGTAAGCTAGCCTGCCAACTTTCATGTTACTTGTAAATTTGACATAAACACCATCCATCTTTTAAATCATAAAGAATGTTGCTCAACACGAGGTATTCTATAGAAGACTTCTTTCCAAGTTGATATTGGGCCATCAAGGAATATTCTTTTGACTCTACTATTCAGCAAGTTTGGAAGCCACATAATTATACTATGATCTGTTCAACATTTCTTTACAAGTATAGCATAAGATATCTTTACCAAAGCATAGCATAAGTATACCATATGACATCTTTGTCAAATCTTTAAAATCTAAGTATACTATACCTATAGCATCCCCATTAACTACCAGCCAATAACTTTGTTAAAATACAAAATGGGTTTAAGCTGGTCTGATCTTTTGAGCTGCAGCTATGTTGGCTTTTAGTGATTGCTGGTTGCCTTTCTAAGCATTCACGTACCATGCCTGGATAAGCTGTTCTAGAATTTTCTCAAAAAATTGAAATTGAGCTCTGCAAAACCTTTCTCTTATGCCTCAGCTTGGTTTGGAAGTGACCTTGTATTCTCAAACACTATGCCAGCAAAGCACAAGGCAAGTCTTGTTTTGTAAGTACCCCAAAATGGTTTGAGAGTAAACACTTCCAAAATATTCCATTGTTTAGTGGATGTAGTGAAGAATAAATATAATCTGGTAATTGTGCCAAACATTTTTTATACATCTGAAAATCTAATCAGGAGCTGTGCATAACAGGCTAAATGTATGAGCTGTAAAAGGAACAAATAAATTTTATCATCCAAGCTAAAAATTTTATACTCAACACCCTTGTGCTGCCTTTCGTGATGGTTCCTTTGTATGACTGCTTTTTAGTTACTTAGATTTTATCTATATTTTTCTTAAAATGGCATTTTAAAATTCCCTTGACATCAACTCAATAGTGCTCTAATTTGATGTAGGTACTCATCACCTCATTACTAGTGAGATGTGCTTCTCATTGGTTTCTGCCAATGGGGTAAGTTTCAGACCATCATTGTCAGTATGGTTGGCTGGTTATTGTCCTTCGTTCTCTAAGAGGACCAAAATGACATCACTAAGTTAGAGTCGAGGTATAGCCTGTGGCTGATCAGACCAATACGAACTTGGAATGCTCTACCATGGGTCGGGCATAAATAGTCCAAGTGAACATTTGGGGTGGATTCTCTCAATTTGCACATTGCACATGTCTTTTGAGATACTTCAATTCTGCTTTGCTCATAGAGTTCAGCACCCTTTCTGATGAGGGCAAGCCATGTTGAGCAGTCCTGTGCCATTGTCTCTCATGTCATGCAATCAATTCCAAAGTTCTTAAGGGAGACCTGGAGAGTGTCCTCATATCACTTTTTCTGACCACCACGCGTACTTGCCTTGTGTGTTTTCCATAAAACAGTCTTTTAGGCAAGTGTACATTTGGACAACATGGCCAGCCCATCACAGTTGCACTCTCTGCAGTAGAGTTCAAATGCTTGGCAGTTTAGTTTGAAAAAGGACCTCAGTGTTTGATACCTTATCTTGCAAGGTGATCTTCAGAATCTTCCCAAGACAATTCAAATGAAAGTGATTTAGTGTCCTGGCATGGAACTGGTATACTGTCCAGATTTCACAAGGCATATAACAATGAGGTCAGCACAACGGCTCTATAGACGTTCAGTTTGATAGTAAGTCTAATACTTCTTCTTTCCCACACTTTCCTTCAGAGCCTCCCTAATACTGAGCTAACTCTGAAAACCTCATTATCAATGTGTACATCCTTGAAAAGTATACTGCTAAGGTAAGTGAACTTATCCACAGTATTCAAAACTCTTCCATTTGCGGTTATCAATGATTCTGCCTATGGCTGGTGTGGTGCTGGCTGGTGGAGTACCTGTGGGTTTTGGGTTTTTTTTGTGTGTGTGTATTAATTGTTAAGCCAAAATTAGCACAAGCAGAAGAAAATTGATCTATATTTTGTTGCATCTCATCTTCAGAGGCTGCATTGAGTGCACAATCTTCTGCAAACAAAAATCATGTACCAACACTCCCTCCATTTTAGTCTTGGCTTGTAGCCTTTTCAGATTGAAGAATTTACCATCAGGGTAGTAGCTTACCTTGATCCTATGTTCATCTTCACTGAAGGCATTTGACAACATGGCTGAAAACATAATGCTAAAAAGCATGGGAGCAAGCACACAGTCTAGTTTCACTCTATTGGTGACTGGGAAAGCACTAGAACATCATCCATTATCCAGAACCTGAGCAAGCATGCCATCATGACATTGATGTACAATATTGATGAACTTCTCTGGGCAACCAAATTTTGACATAATTTTCTGTAAGTCCTCATGACTGACAGTATCAAAGGCTTTGGTCAGATTGAAGAATGTTGTATACAGACCTCTGTTCTGCTCCTGACATTTCTCCTGGAGCTGTTGGGCAGCAAACACCATATCAACCATTCCTCAGCCCTTTCTGAAGTCACACTGGCTCTCAGGTAAATGACCATCTTCCAGGTGAGGGATTGGCCTATTAAGGAGGACTCTGGTGAGAATCTTGCCAGCAATGATTAAGAGAGAGACCCCTGTGATTCTCACAGGGCAATCTCTTTCCTTTACCTTTATAAAGATGGACAATGGAGGCATTCTTGCACATCATAGACTGATGATGATCTGTTGAGGACCCTATGGAAGTGTTCAGCCCATCTCTCCAGGATCATGTCCTTATCATTAATTAATGTGGCTCCATCAGCACTGAATAGTTGAGATGTACCATAGGTTTTTGGCCCACAAATAGCCTTCAGGGAATCATAAAAGCACTTTGGATTGTTACTATCAGCATACAACTGAATTTCATCTGCTTTCTTATTGAGCAAAGAATCTTGCATCTCTTTAAATTTTGCTTGTACTTTACTTTTGATGGAGTTAAATGCTGCCTTCTTAGAGATGGATGAACTATCCTCCTCACAAGTCCTGAGGATTTCACAGTTTTCATTTAGCAACTTCTTAATTTCCTCACCATTTTTGTCAAACTAGTCTTGATGTTTGTGAATGTTCTAACCCAGATGAGTAAGTGCCGTACTCTACACTAAATCTCTGAAAGTTGCCCACTCCTTTTCTGCTCCACTGTTGCCAACCGTATGTTAGCTCAACTTTCCCGCCAAGTTAGCAATGAACTGTTTCCACTCAGGAAAGTGCTCTAATCTGTTGACATGGAGTCTTCTGGTAGTCATTTTGCTTTGAGGCCACTGCTCTTGTTGAATGCAAATATTTAGCTTGGAGATGATTAGTCTATGATCAGTCCAGAGCTCTGTGCCACACATTGCCTTTGTCACTCTCACATCCTGTCTGTCTCTTCTTACAATGATACAGTCTATTAAATGCCAGTGTTTGCTTTGAGGGTACATCCATGAAGTTTCATTGTGTTTAGATAAATAAAAGACAATGTCAGTGATGAGAAGGTCATGAGATGCACAAGTGTTCAGTAGTAAGTGATCATTGTTGTTGCTGTTTCCAACTCCATTCCTCCCAAGGACTACCTCCCATGTCTCATAGTCTGAGCCTACTCTAGCATTAAATTCTCCCAGAATTATAAGCTTGTCTTCTTTTGGGATATTGATGATAAGGGTCTCCAGGTCTTCATAAAATTTTCCTTTATCTCAACAGGCTTTGTCATGATGGGAGGATAGGCACTAGCAATGGTGGCATGGTGTTTTCCTGTAAGTGGCTATCACATTGTTGTGAGCCTGCTGTTTACTCTTTTTGGTAGGCATACAAGCTTGTTGACTAGATTAATTTTGATTGCAAAACCTACGCCAGCTTCATGATGCTCTCCTTCACTGTGGCCACTCCAGAAAAAGATGTATCAAACTCCAGCTTCAGTAAGCTGGCCTTCATTTGCCAGCCTTGTTTCACTCAGGGCTGCTATTTGGATGTGATACGGGCTGAGTTCTCTTGCAACAAGAACTGTTCTGCTTTTAGATCTACTGGATTCTGTGTTGTTTGTAAGTGTGCACATATTGCATGTGCTGATGGTGAGTGGAATCATCTTTGCAGAAGTTTTTGTACATATTTTTTTGTGTGTGTGTTTTGACCACAGGATGGGATCCCCTCCTGCTGTGGTAGAGTTGGGTAAGCAGACAACTTTTAGGGCCTTCTTTACACAAGGAGGTGAATGGTGTGGTCCTTAAAAGCCCAGTCAGACACCCATGGGGCTGATGAATCCCTCTGCTGCTTCCAGTGAGAAAACGACCCTATGGCCTGGGCCACCTGTGTGCAGGGTTATGGCTATGGCTGCTAGTGTATCTGCATCTGCTGCTTTGTCACTTGATAGGTAAAAATGATAAAATGATATGGGTGATGTCTTAGTTTGTGCATAAATTGGATTTAAGTGAGGCAGAGTTGCACAAAGTTTTTGGCTGCACCATCTCTACCAGAGTCATCATAGTCCAGTGACAGGACATAATCAGGATTACTGGTGATGGCTTGAGATGTAGTGAATGACATTGACATCTTCGATGTCTAACCAAGCTCAAAGTGCTCCACAATGCCTGCCTCAGGTGCCTTTGTGGCCATTGGAACAAATTGTTCTCTTTCTCCCATTCCACCAGGGGAAGTCTTCACATGCTTGGGGTAGATACCTACCTCCCTAACTCACTGATGGGTTTGAGATCCTCAGTTACCCTTAACCTGGTTTAGCCCATCTGCCAAAATGGTTTTCTGGGGTGTGGCCACTATGCAAACTACAGCTTCTGGGAGCCACAGGTGAGAGTTAGGTGGATCAGGTAGACACCAAAGGTGGAAAGCAGCCCTGAAAAGGGCTTAGCATCCCTCACACTAGAGGTGCTAGTCTTCTCTGAACACACCCTACACATGCCTTGTCAGTATAGACAGAGATTGAATGAAGTTTGATTTAGAGGATAGAGCACTAGGAGAGAGTATTATGAGCAAAGAAGAGATGAGTTTACATCCTGTCTCAGACACATTGCCTGTGCAATCTTGAGCAAGTCACTTAATTTCCATGAGCCTCATTTGTAAAATGAGGGGGTTGGACTTGATGACCTCTAAGGTTTCTCCCAGTTCTAAATCTAGGATGTTATTGAAATACAGGCAATGCCCTTGTAAAACATGTTTTAGACTCATGGAGAGAAGGGGAATTGGTGTTTTCTAAAGGACGGGCACCACTCTGTTCTTCATTCCTTCCATCACTCATCCCATGACAGGAACTTGCTGTGTCAGAGAGGATGAGCCAGTGACCCAGGGATAGGATAAGTAGCCACTCTATAAACCTTAAAAAGCAGTGACTACTCTCTGGAGCCTTTCATTTTCTTCTGGCAGAGCTTGAGGTGACTATGAGAGGCCTCTACTCAACAACTCCACCCCATTCCCTCCCAATGGTGGCTGCTTGCATACAGCAGCTAGACTATATGTGCTGACCTATTCTAATCTGTATAACTGCATATTACTTTGTTTGGATAAAAGACTTATTTTACTATTCACCATTTATAATGCTATTGGTTTTGTCTAACTAAAATTTGATAGGAAGGGGTCAAGCTGGTAAGTATACCCTTTAAGAAAACCATGGGTGTGCCTTTCTTTTTGAACACCTAAATATTGTATCCCTAGAGCAGATATATCTGAGGATCCACAAAGATATAATTCCAACCTTGACCTCTCGTATAGACTGAAAACAAGGGTACCCTAACCCAGCAGCATTCCTGGGACCTGCATACTCCTTCTCACAAGCAGCAAGGTCTCATATCATATATTTTCAAGCAACCTACAAGCTCCTTCTATATTTTTAGATGATCCATATAGAAACTCTGAAGGTCTTCCCGTCCATGACTGATTCTTTTGTGAAGGTAAACTAGACCATCTTTTACATCAATTTTTACCTAGCTTTTAATTACTGAATGGGTGTTGCCTTAATCAAAATGAGACCTGGGAAAAACCTTAGCCTTAAAAAGTCCAAAGTCTCCCACTGCATCCAGGGCCATCACCAATCATCCTGACCTATGTCTTGCCACTGGACTCTGATGATTCTGGAGGAGAGAGTGAGGCTGATGACTTTGCACTACTCTGCCTCACTTAAATCCAATTCGCTTGCAAGTGATGGCATTGGTCCTCTTCCAAAATGAAGGACCAACAACAACAATAATAAACATACCTACCTTATACACTCATATACAATAACTTATTTAGCCTTTTAAAATGTTTCTACTTTTATTATGAACTTAATGACCATGAACCACAAATATTTCCATAATAATAACTAGCGTTTTATGTAGTGCCTTAAGATTTGCAAAACACTTTAGGTATATGTTTTATCATCTTCATAATAGACCTATCAGGTAGATCCCATTATTATCCCTATTTTACAGATGAGGAAACTGAGACAGAGTGGCAGAAGTTAAGTGACTTGCCTAGGGTCACACGGCAAATAAGTGTCTGAGGTAGGATTTGAACTGGGGTCTTCGTAACTTCATTTTCTCTACTGTGTCACCTAACTGCATAAAGAACAACCACAAGAAAAAGGACTATATAAAACTATAAACTTCTGCAAGGTACAAAATGTTTTTAAAAGTACATATTGAATTTAACTAGTAATAAGAAAATTGCCTTGATCTAGTCCCTTCCGAACTTTTTTTTGTTTTCTTCTGTTTTAGTGGTTTATAAATACTTTAAAATTATAGACTAATAAATTATATTCCATTTTATTCAAATTCTACAGTTTGCTCATCTACTTCCCACTTAATGGATAACCACGTGGCTTCCAATTTTAGGCTGCTCTAAGTATTGTTTTACACACACACACACTCCCACACAAATCTTTGTTGTTGTTGACCTCCTCAGGACACATAATAACATGTATACACACATATATACACATATATTCATACATACACACACACACACACATATATATATATATATACATATATATACACATATACACATATACACACATATGAGTATTGCTGGGTCAAAGACTATGAACAGTTTAGAGATATTTCTAGTATAATTCCAAACTGCTCTCAAAAACAGTTAAACTCATTCACACTTCTGTATTCAATACATTAGTGTACCTGTCTTCCCACAGCTCCTCCAACATTTAACACTTTTGTCATTTGTCAGTTTTGCAGGTCTGATTTTCCATCTGTTATTCCTTGTTCATATAGCTAGGGCCCAGTTAGTGTGAATAATGAATCCCTTGAAGGGGTCACATGTATTCAGATTTGTGCTATTTGAAGTTATAATTATGTAAAATATGGTAATTGGTTCTAGCCCCATGGAAATATGCTGTGGTGCCAATTCAGACAAGTCTGCCTCCTTTTCTTCCTGCCTCTTCCCTCTATTTTAAACATCTATTTCCTGCATACCTTGAACAATCATCCCTCCAGTCACCCACGTGCACAAAACATTGGTTTCATTCTCAACTCCTTAACTCTCACTCACCCTACCAATCTAACCAGTTGCTAAATCTTGTCATTTTTTTTCTGTCACAACATCTTTCCCATCCATCCCTTTCTGTCTATATACTTACACATATTTCTTATTAGATCAGACCTGTGTCACCTCTCACCCGGCCTATTGTAATAGTCTCTTACAATAATTGTTTTTCCCTTTTTATGTCTTCTTTCCAATCTGTACTCCACCCAACTGCCAAAATGATTTTCCTAAGGTGCTGTTCTGTCCATATAACTCTCCACTTAATAAACTCCAGTGATCCCCTATTAACAAAAAGGTCAGACCCCACCAGAGTTGCCAGGTAGCTGGCGGCATAGTGGATAGACCACTGGGCTTGGAATCAGGAAGACCTGAGTTCAAATCCAGCCTCAGATACTTACTAGTTGGGTGACCCTGGACAAGCCACTTAAACCTGTTTGCCTCAGTTTCCTCATCTGTAAAATGAGCTGGAGAAGGAAATGGCAAACTCCTCCCCTATCTTTACCCAGAAAACACAAAAAGGGGACCTGAAGAGTCAGATATGACTGAACAACCACAAGTATAAACTCTTCTGTTTGACATTTAAAATCCTTCACAGCCAGGCCTCTGCTTCCTTTGTAGATTTATTGCATTCTGCTCCCCGCCATAAATGTTGCGGTCTTGCCAAACTGGCTTTCATCCTGTTCCTCATACAGGAGAAGTTGGCTCCATAAGAGTGAGTTGGCTTACCCTTACCTAGGCAGGCTAGTTTGCTTCTACCTTGCCTCCCAGGGTTAAACGTATTGGTGGCAGCCTTCACAGGGACATGTAAGCCCCTCCAGCAACTCTGGGATCCTGAGAACTTCTGTGTTCCAACAGCCTCACCTTCCGTCATAGAATGGACTATCGGTGGCATGAGCTCAGTGAGTGTGTTGGTGCAGCTGGAGCCTAGGCCTCCATTCAAGGGCTTACCCAGCTCTAGTGTTCTATATGGTCACCTTGATCCAGCCTTCTAGTGCTATTAATAGATGAGACACTGGTCCCCTTTGCATCAGTCTGAAGTGTTTTATGTTCCCCTCTCCAAACAAGCCAATCTCATTACCATCTTTCAATTCCATTGTATCAGTCTCATTTCTGTGCCTTAGGTTATTTCGTTCTCTGACACCAAAAGGATCTTCTTGCCCTCTTCCTGACTCTACATTTCACCTATCCTTCAAGGGCCTGCTCCAGTTCCTCCTTTGTGAAGCCTTTACTAATAATATTAGTCCTCTTTAACTCTGAATTTTGTATTTGTCTATAAAAGCAGATCTCAACTTCAAATGGACAATTTACAAAAACATTGTTTAGAATTGGGAAAGTAAAAAAAGCCTAAATAACCCACAGTAAAACTGAACCAATGTGGGATCATAGATCTATGTAGATCTATGGAAGGAACCTAAGAGGCCATATAAATGTAACCTACCTAATTTTACAGATAAGGAAACTGAGGTACAGAGAATGAATGTGACTTGCCTAAGGTCACACAGGTAGCAGAGCTGTGATTTGAATTCAAGTCCTCTGACTCCAAGTTTAGTTCTCTTTTCACCACAGCATACGGTTGCAGCTACAAAATTAGAAAATAATACTGATGTTAATAATTAACATCAGCTAGGTGGCACAGTGGGTAGACCACTGGGCTTGGAATCAGGAAGACTCATCTTCATTGAATTCAAATTTGACCTCAAATACTTACTTGCTGTCTACCCTGGGCAAGTCACTTATCCCCATTTGCCTCAGTTTCCTTATCTGTAAAATGAGCTGGTGAAGGAAATGGCAAATCACTGCAGTATCTTTGCCAAGAAAACCCTAAATGGCACCAAGAAGAGTTGGGCATGACTGAAAAACAACTGAATAACAACAAACATGGCCCCTTGACAACAGTTGGGAGTCATTTAAACATGTAGATGGAGGGTGGACCAGTGAGAAAGTGAAAAGAAAAGAAGAATTTTTTTCCTTGGGAAAGAAAGCCTCTGCCACTGTGTGATCTTCATTAAGTAATTTATTCTCCCTCAGCCTCAGTTTCCTCATCTGTAAAATAATGAAATTAGATTAGATATCCTCTGAGCTTCCTTCCAGCTCTAAACTTGTGATCCCAGGAGAACTTATACCAGGGCTTCAAAAACAGAAAAACCCCCGGATACACGAATGAGGTGAGCTGTCTATTTTTGATTGGGGAACAGCTTGGAGTGGGACCTCCACAGGCAGAGATGGTCTCTTCAGGTGGCTGTTATTGATGTCAATGCCTTCTAGCTACACTTTGTGATTATTAGAATAGTCTTTTTTTTTCTTTTGTCAGGCAATAGGGTAAAGTGACTTGCCCAGGGTCACATAACTAGTAAGTGTTATGTGTCTGAGGCCGGATTTAAACTCAGGTCCTTCTGACTCCAGGGCTGGTGCTCTATCCACTGTGCACCTACCTACCTCATAGAATAGTCTTTAAAATTCCTTTGGTTTTCTTTGGATTTGAAGTTAGAAGACCTAGCTTTAATTTCTGATTCTCATCTGTGTGACCTTGGGCAAGTCACTTATTAAAAGAAATTTTTCATTTGGGAAAGAATTTTTACAACCAGTGTCTCTGATAAGGGTCTCATTTCTAAAATATATATAGAGCTAAGTAAAATTTATAAGAATACAAGTCATTCCCCAATTGATAAATGGTCAAAGGGTATGAACAGGCAGTTCTCAGATGAAGAAATTAAAGCCATCTATAGTCATATGAAAAAAATGCTCCAAATCACTATTGATTAGAGAAATGCAGATCAAAACAACTCTGAGGTACCACATCACACCTACCAGATTGGCCAACATGATAAAACAGGAAAATGATAAATGTTGGAGAAGATGTGGGAAAATTGGAACATTAATGCATCGTTGGTGGAGTTGTGAACTGATCTAACCATTTTGGAGAGCAATTAGGAACTATGCCCAAAGGGCTATAAAAATGTGCATACCCTTTGACCCAGCAATAGCACTTCTAGGGCTGTATTCCAAAGACATCATACAAAAGGACCCACATGTACAAAAATATTTATAGTAGTTCTTTTTGTGGTAGCAAAGAATTGGCAATTGAGGAGATGCCCATCAATAGAGGAATAGCTGAACAAGTTGTGGTATATGAATGTAATGGAATATTATTGTGCTGTAAGAAATGATGAACAGGTAGACTTCAGAAAAACCTGGAAAGATTTGTATGGACTGATGCTGAGTGAAGTGAGCAGAAGCAGGAGAACATTGTACACAGTAATAGTCACACTGTGCGATGACTAACATTGATAGTCTTAGCCCTTCTCAGCAATGCAACGATCTAAGACATCTCCAAAGGCCTCATGATGGAAAATGCTATCCACATCCGAAGAAAGAACTATGGCATCTGAATGCAGATTGAAGTACACTATTTGCTATTTTTTCTTCTGTTTTGTTTTGTTTCCTCTTTCTGGTGGTTCTTCCTATTGGTTCTAACTTACAACATCACTGACGTGAAAATATGTTTAATAGGAATGTATACGTATATCCTACATCAGATTATGCGCCATCTTGGGGAGGGAGAGGGAGAAAAATTTAAAACTCTAAAGCTTATGGAAGTGATTGTTGAAAAATTAAAATAAATTAATAAAAAAAATTACCCAGCATTCAGTTTTGTTTGGTCGTTCCTTTCATTTACATGTTATAGTAATTGGGAATATTGTTTCACAATTCCTTTTTATTTTACTCTGCATCAGTTCACAGAAGAATTTTTGTGCTTCTCTGAATTCTTCAAATTTGTCATTTCTTCTAATGCAGTAATATTCTTATTGCATTCCTATAACAATTAGCTTGGTTAATCTCTAATCAGTGGGTGCCTACTTTGTTTCTAGGTCTTTTCTCCCCACAAAAGTGCTGCTAGGAATACTTTTGTGAATATATAAAATCCTACTTTCTATTTTTGACCTCATTGGGGTGTGTGCTCTAATGAAGTCCCTTCTGTGGGTCTTAGTCTCTTCATCTGTAAAATGAGGGCATGGGACTAGTTGATTTTCAAAGTCCTTTCTCTTTCTAAATCCTATAATCCTTTGGGTTCTCTAATGCTTGGCACTGACACCTCTCTTTGGGCTGCTATGGCTTCTCTGCGGGCTTCATTAGTCTTTTGGAATGCCTTAAAGGACTTCACACATGATTACATTTTCAAATGGCTTCTTTTCTATGACTTATTTACCTCTGAAGATCTGCTTATTGTCCCAAACTGTGGGTAATGAGGTGGGAGGAAAAGACGCTTGTATGGTCCACTTATTTTTTTTCTCTAAGCAGTCCCATATTTCTGGAATGAATTATTGGGATCCCTTAAGCACTGCAAAACTTCCAGGAGGCTTAAAGGCCTTTGGTGTTCAAGTCTTAAATCTATATGGCATGTGATTAGGAAAGGAATGCTCTGACCGTCTGTGCTTTCCTTCTGTATATACTTAGCTGGCATATAAAAACAAGCAGCTTTAGAAATGAGCTGGTTACTCCTAGGTACTTGCCAATGAAAAGAAAAAATATGGTGAAAGCAGAATCCAAGTGTGATCTGTGAAATAACCAAGAGAATGTTTTATAGTAGGAATCAGTGGGGTTTTTTTCCTTTGAAAAAAGAAATGTTGTTAAAAAAAAAAAGCAACAGTTTTGATCCACCTTCTCTCTCTAATCCTGATTGCCCTGAGGCAGAAAAGTTTGAATCCACATCTTAGAAACTATTTACCTGTGTGCTCTTGAAAGTGGGAAGGGGGAATCCCAAGTCCAAATGGACCAGTCTGACTTGCAATCTACCACCTTTATTTAGTCGAGCATTAGGAAAAGAAGACTCCAAAACTACTCCTGACATTGGGACAAAGTGTCTGATTCACTTATTTTGTGACTTACTCTTCAAGTAATGAGTTCAGCTAATAATAGTTTGTATGGCGAATATGGACAAACTGAGAAAGACCATTGTGGAATAAATTCAGTTTGTTTTGTCACTTTTTTGAAAGATTTTGGTGGGGCCACTGAGGTTGAAAGTCTTGCCCATGAGAAACTTGATGCTTTGATGAAACCAGCATTTTTTGCCTATTTAGCCTTTACTGGTCATGCCTTAGTCTCACCAGTCAAGTCTAATAAAGAGTATATCCTGTCTTCCTTGTCTCTTTATACTGGGCCAGGACTGTACTGACATCCTGTCATTAGATATAACTCGCTTTCATAGGGCACAACATACCTTACAAATTGGAAGTCTTGGCTGCAATTTATAAAGGAATAGTCAAACTGTAGATTGGGATACACTGGTAGTTTCTTCAATGTGGGAGCATCTGCTGTGATCTCCCTCTGGGTTTTGCTGGGGTTGCCAGTAGGAAAATGTAAGCAACTGGCAGCAATGTATACAACCCTTTCCCAGCTTGGGTGCTTTACAGTTAGTGGGCACTCCCTGTATCTCAAGGTTCCTGGAAAATGAAAAATAGCTTCATCTTTATATGTTTAGGTGACATTTCCCCCCTTTCATTTCCCTAGGTAGTCCCCATGTAGTCCTGGTAACCAAGAAAAAATAATGAAAACCAAGAAAAAAATAATGAAAACAAAACTGATGGACAAGGCAACCACGTCTAAGAGAATATGCAACATACTAAATCCTTACTTCCCTAGCCGCTTCTCAAAAAGGGATGTGCTTCTTCCTGTCTTTTTACACTGCATGATTCTTCTCGTGTAATCATTGGCCTATGTTCTCTTGATACTGCATTCTATGTGTCATATCACTTCATACAAATCTTCCTGTATTTCTCTGAATTCCTAATATTAATTGTTTCTTAAGACTCAACAATATTTCATTACAGTTATTTATCTGCTAGGTCTGACTCAGGTTTGGCTAGTGTTTGAGGTTTGAGATAGGAACGAAATGAGATAGTCCTGGAACATATAACAGTTAACAAAAAGAGGTATACTTAGCCATAATAGAGACTTAGATACACAGCAAGGACACCACAATGATTTATTCTGTGTCTTCCTGTCAGCCATGCTGGGTCCTGGGGCAGAAAACTTAGGGAACTGCCCCTGATTTCTCATGCATTGGATATAAGCCACCAGGAAGCTGCAACAATTGTTTTAGCCCTAGTTCCATGGACCAATGAAGTTTCAAGAATGGCTTCAAATATTTTAAAGGAAAAAACCAGCCTGAGTTAGGATAGGGCCTTAGGAAAAGCTAGTTCAGTCTATGTAACAAGGACCACAGTAAATAGATCATAGCAGTTATATAGCACAATTTGTCTAGTGATTTCCTAATTGATATGCTGCCGTGAGTATTTTGGTATATATAGTTTTCTTTCTATCGTTGACCTTAAATTATTTTGCCTAGGACTGCTATGTTTGGGTCTCAGAGCATAGACATTTTAATGACTTTTCTCATATAATTCAATATTGTTTTCCAGATAAATGGGATTAATCATGTCATTACATAGCTTCTACAACATTGACTATTTCTTTTTTTTAACTATGTTTCCAATTGCAATGCATGAAATTAAACTTTAGACTTGTTACATTTCTCTTATGAGTAGTTATTTAGAACATTAAATTTATCATTTGCGTTTCTTCCAAAAACTTTTCATATCCTTTGACTACAGAAGAAACTTCATCACAGTAAGTCTGGGGACTTCCTGATTTGAGTCTCATTCTTTGTTTCAAACCAGCTCTTCAAATTCCAGATAGCTGGTGGTATAGAAGACAAAACTCTGGGCCTGGAATCAGGAAATCCTGAATTCAAATGTGGCCTTATTTACTAACTACATGACCCTGGGCAAGTCACGTAACCTCTTTTTGCCTCAGTTTTCTCAGCTACAAAAAGGGGATAATAATAGCACTGATCTCATAGAGTTGTTATGAGGATCAAATGAGATATTTGTAAAAAGCACTTAGCAAAGTGCCTGGCACATAGTAGGTGATCTTTATTAAAGATTTTTATGGGGGCAGTTAGGTGGCTCAGTGGATAGAGCACTGGCCTTGAAGTCAGGAGGACCTGAGTTCAAATCCGGGACCTGAGTTCAAATCCGGCCTCAGACCAACACTTGACATTTACTAGTTGTGTGACCCTGGGCAAGTCACTTAACCCCAATTGCCTAAATAAATAAATATTTTAGGAACAATATCTATTAAATTAATAATCTTTAATAATAAACTAATTAATAATCTTTATTAAAATCTTTATTTTCTCTCCCTTTTGTGCCTCTCCCACCCCAAATTTCTGGGACTTTAAGCAACTAGTGGGATTTGAATTTTCTCTGTCTTGTGGATCATGTACTGAGATTTGTGGATCATCTCTCTAATATTAACAAGGGTTGGTGTTCGCTTTTTGAATGACGTATATAGATATGGCCAAATGCTGTTGTATTGGTCGTTGGTATTTTGTGTAAGATGGCATTGGGGAGGGCATGGAGGAGGAGAGATCCAGGGGGCCAAATAAATGACTGTAGAACAGTCCCATTCCTCCTTGACTTGGCATTATGTTTATTATTGGCTCCTTGTAGGGTATTGGACTATGGGTCCTTCTTAACACAACTCCTAGTGTTTTTGATCATGGTTCCTCACAGGTGGACAATATCTTTTTACCCTCTTCTGCCTTTCACCCCCATTGTTGGCCTGGGCTGAAGATTGTGTAGAACCAGCCCTAAGTAAAATGGTGATATAGGGTTAAGTTGATTATTATTATTTGTACTCTCCCCCTCTCCTGAGGGAAGCAACATGCAAAGTAGATTGAGAGCTGGCTGTGGATTCAGGAAGACATGAGTTCAAGTCCCATCTCTGACCCATATTGGTTATGTGTCTCTGCATAAATCATTTAACCTCTCAGTGTCCTGACAGCTCTGACCAGATACATTGCAGAGAAGATGCTAACCTACATAGATAGAGGGAGATTCTTCATCTGGGAGTGCCTTATACTTGTGAAATTACAGGTCCAATTCTGATGCCTATTCTACGGTCACTTAAGGTGTCTAGATGATATGTTTACCATAATGTAGGCTCCTTGAAGATGGGCACTATATGTTTTTGAATTTATATTCCCAGGGGACTTAGCATTTTACTTCAGGCTTGATAAATCCATTCATTCCCTATGTTGATGCCCTTTCCCTCAATCTCCTTCTGCCACTCTCCCTCTTCCCCTTATTTAGTGTCTGATTCTTTTTCTTCTCCACCAAAGTGAAGATTGATAAAGGGGAATGCCAGCACTTTTGAATCACGTAATTATGTGGCTTTGAAATGTTTATTGTTAGCTCTTGCTACCCTCAAAGGACATCCCCTATGTTTCCCAGTGAACAATAGTAAGTACCTTCTGCTTTATCCCTCCCTGCCTGGAGGAAGCTGGTAGTACTGAGGCTAGAGTGCCAGACCTGGAGTCAGAAAGATCGGGGTCCAAACCTGGCCCCCTCAACCAACTATGACCTGAGTCAAGTCACTTAACCTCTGTCTGTCTCACTTTTCTCAGCTGTAAAATAAAGATAATAATAACACCTACCTCCTTATGAGGATCAAATGAAATACTTGAAAAGAGCTCAACGCAGTGCCGTACACAGTAGGTGCTTAATAAAAGCACATTTCCTTCCTTCCTAGAACCCTAGGGAACCCCGAGGACTAGAGATCTTCAAGCTCCTTAAAGAAAACCTCTTGGCCTCCCCTTCCCCACCTCTGAATCCCATGGACCTTTCTAGAAATGACTGTTAGTCATGCTCTTTTGGTTATCTAAGGGAAGCCAACCAAAGCTTTAAAACTATTATTCTCTATAACCTTTCCTGGTTTTCTTTCTCTCTTGCAGAGAGGGAGGTTGGATCTACTAACATTCTTCTGGTTGCTTGTGCCTCCCTATAAATCTCCTGGGTGCCTTCCCAGAGGTAATATGGAGAAAAACTCATCAAATTCCATTTATTATATCCTGCTGATGTACGCAACCTGAAAACAAACCATTCCTGCTCATGTATGTCCCATAGTGCTTATGGAATATGTTAATAGAGCTTCCCAAACAGCTAGGTACTGTTGCTTAGGTAAGCATGAGAATATACTCCGCAGCATCCTTGTCAAGTGGTTAGCTAATCTCTGGTTGAATATGTTTCTAGTCCAAATTGACCCTTTACCCCCCTCCCAAAGTCAGTTGAACAATTATTGTTTTCAAATAGATCTTCCATTTAGAGATGGAAGGGACTTTAGAAGCCATCAAGTCCAAGCTCTTCATTTTACAGATGAGGAAACTGAGGCCCAGGGAAGTAACTTGCCCAAGATTTTATAGAGAGTACCAGGGAGCTCTGACTTCAGAGCCAGTGTTCTTTACACTAATAGTTTCATTTATGTATTTTGTTTCTTCCATCTAGTTAACAAGCTCTTGAGGGCAGGGGCCAAGGGTTCGATTTCTTCCCCATGCCCCACAGGACAGGTTAAAAGTTTTGAGTAATTGTATTTGCTGTTCATTGAAAGATACATTCTGGAAATCCTAAACCTTGTGATACATGCTGGTATCCAGCAGATGGCAGCCTTGTACTTCTCTCTAGATTATAGTGGTTGGGTATTGTACCCTTGCCTCTGGGTTTAAACAAGATTGGGAATTATATTTAAGAGAAAAACTAGAAACATAAAATGTTAGCATTGGTCTCTGTGAGAAACAAAAACAAAAACCTTAAGAACATTATGATCCAAGAAATCTCCTTCTAGAGTTAGAACTGAAAAAGTGTCATAGTTGATAAAAGTGTTGGACTTTGAATCACGAATTCTTAGATTTTAATGCTGCCTAAGACACTTAGTAGCTAAGTGTCACAGGGAAAGTCATTTATCCTATTTGGTCCTTGGTTTCCTCATCTGAAAAACTTGAATTATAATAACATTGATTAACATGGATGTTGACAAGTTCCAATGAAATAAAATATGTAAAGCCCTTTGCAAATATAAAATAATATACAAATGTGAACCATTATCATTATTATTTCTTTTTTTTTTGTTCTTTTTTTTTATTTGGTTAGGCAATGGGGTTAAGTGACTTGCCCAGGGTCACACAGCTAGTAAGAGTTATGTGTCTGAGGCTGGATTTGAACTCAGGTCCTCTTGAATTCCAGGGTCGGTGCTCTATCCACTGCGCCACCTAGCTGCCCCGAGGAATCTTTTTGAGCGACTCTATTAACAACTACAAAAAACCATGTTCACCTGACTAAAGCTACTAGTCTATAATCCCTTTTGAATAACAGGAATTTTTTCCTAGTTTGCGTTGCTCTGTGTGTGTGTGTGTGTGTGTGTGTGTGTGTGTTTTAGGGGATATAATAACCAATAGGGAAGACTAATTTCTGGTGCCATGAGCCCAAAGCAAGAGTGCTGATTGGAGGCTTATGGGAAATGACAGATATCCGAGATTCATGGTGGTGATCAGGCCATAGCATCAGTACTGTTCATTGGCTTCTAGACTAGAGCATGGGAGATGAAAACATTTGACTGCACTATGGTGACACATGGGGAGGAGGGGGAAGGGGACGATGCAAGACCAGAGCTAAAAAAGATGCAGATACTGCCTCCACTCAAGTACCTGTCCAACTCATGCTAATGTAGTATTCTCTGTTGCTTTTGTGTGTTTGCTTATGTGGGGACTAGGACCAACCTCTTTGGGAACAGAGGTGGAAAATAGCCTGATTTTTCTGCTGACAGAGGTGAGCCCCATTTTTGTTCTTATAAGCTTTATGATAAATAGACTTTATGTTCAAAATATTATGTTTAAAGGTGTCCTTCGTTCCTTATAGGAAAATTAAGTACCAATTTCAGATAGAGAGAGAAAAGTAGAAAAAGTCAAATAAACACTTGGGCAGTGGTGAGGATCACAGAAAAGGATATTAGCTATGGAGATGTAATTAGGAGGAAACTGTCTACAGTTGAATATAATCCGATTGCCAAGAGTAGACACATAGGATCCATATTACTCAATTCAACTTAATTCAGAAAATATTTATGGAGTACCTACTTGTGTAAAGACCTATATTAGTTATTGGGAAATCAAAGACAAAAAAGAAATAGTCCCTGCCCTTAAGTATCTAGTATTCTATTTGAGAGACATATTATGAACACAGATAAGTGTAACAAAGATTACCCTGGTCCCTACTGTTGGAAGGTCAGATCTGTACATTTTCCCTTCCCTCAGGGTTCTTTGGTACCCTTTGGGTGGTTTGGCGGTGTCTAGTCTCTCTGTCATTAGCCCCTTGATTGTGTTCCCTCAATTGTAAGGGGGCCTGCACCCCAGTTGCATTTAATAACTTAACAATCAGATTAGCTTTTACAAAGATAGAATTACCATAGCAGGAATAAATATAAGACGTCCCTTGAAATATTTTGGGGGCATAATGCACCCTGCATACTCCCCACTCTCTGGCGAGGGGAAAGGAGAATAGGTTCACATCTTAGTTTATATAGTTGTACCAGCTTCCAAATCCAAAACCGCACTTGGCTTGAGACCTGGGCACCATGGCTTCTCTTGGCTTCCTTAATGGATACACTGCAACATATAGCTGGAATTCTGTCTCCAAGGTCACCCTGCCTTGAGTCTAGGTGTGGTAGGGATTCTAGTGCCTGCACCTGGAACTGAAAACAACAAATGAAATATACCAGAACCCCCCCCCCCCACCATGAAAAAAAAACCAAACCAAAACAAACCCAAGCTTGTTTCTTTGAGCCACAGGGCCTGAAAATGGGGGGAGTGGGAGTGGGAAGGGGAAAGTAGTTTTTCCCTTCACCAATTCTGTTCATAGCACTTGAGTTGTTGGTAAGCAGGACCATTATCCCCTTGAACATCATAAGAAAGAAAGAGACAGTTTCTAGTCTCCCAGTCTGGTCTTTTTAAAGACCAAGTCTATTCTGCCTATGTAGAAAGAAGGCATTCTGAACCACGTACTGGCGGAATGCAGAAGGTTTTCTTTCAGAAGCTGGTCCCTAGCTCCTACCATGCGGGTGCTTCCATGTAAGGTGATCTGGGTATACAAAAAATAAAACCCTGTTACATAAATAAACATGAAATTACTTGAAGAGAGAGAGCCTGATACCTGGAAAGAATAGGGGAAGACTTCACAAAGGAAATAATGTTTGAGGCTTGATGGAATGTAGTGATTCTGAGTGGCAGAAATGCGTCACAGTTCAGTTTAATTCAGTAAGCATTTAAATATTTTCTGAACACTGCTACCTGTTGGAGCTACAAAGACAAAAAAATCAAGACTCTCATGTCAAAAAAAGTTTATTTTCTATTGGAATGCATTAATATAATAAAAGAAAACAAGCAATTTGAGTTTTGTTTTCCAATTTCATTTTTTTCTAAAGAAATTAGTGTTGCACTGAGCTAATTGTTTAGCGAAACCAAAACAAAACGATCACATATGCTCACTATATAATAAGGGTCTCTGAGCTATGAACTATTTTCTAGCACTCTATCATTCCGATGAAAAATGCTTATGTTAGACAATGGCCCAGCTTTAGCCTCTTCCAGGTATCTTCTATATGATTCCGTTATCTAGAAACTTTGATTTTGGTTGAATGTTTGATGAAATATTTGCCAGTTGTCTTCAGATAGTTGGAGGACACCATGTGGAAAAAGGATTTGACTTAGTCTTCTTGGCTCCAGATGGATTCAGGGATTTTGGAGGAAGTTCTGAAATTCATAAAAATAATTACTGACTCTCATTCAAAAAAACAAACAAACAAACAAAACAAAAATATGCCCTTCAGCACTGAGAGGGGAGATGGTATTGTGAAACAGTTGATACTAACTCAAAAGTTGTCACTGAGCTATTCTTGAGCAGGATTCTTTTTCTGTTAGGGTTGCTTTTGGACTTTCTCGTTCAAGAATATTGAGAATCTTTTCATGTTATGTTCACCTATTGTAATGTAAAGGTCACATGACTGAAGTGGACTCTAGGGCTAATAACATGCGTTTATTGTTAGAAATACAATGATGTGAAATGAAACATTGATAAATGTTTGCTGTGTGATCTTGCACAAATCACTAAACCTCTCTGAGTCTGTTTGCTCATTTGTGAAGTGGAAAGAAAAGAGTAGATGATCCCTTTTTTTGCATTACTGTTCTTTCACTCAATGATTAAGTTTCCAGTTAATGAAATGTTAAAGGCAATGGATCATCTAATCAAACTTGACAAAAGGATCTTCTCTGTGCACATTGTCCTGTCAGTTTTGGACAAGATCTCAAATTGCTGCAAGAGTGAAATCCCAGAGCTTTGCAGCTGATGGGTTCCTTCTGGATGTTCTAAAGGTTACATGGGCTAAAACCTCCTGACTCCTGGAAGATTTCCTCTGCTCTGATCCAAGCTGGGAGGGGAGGGGGTTGTCTTCCTTTGTCCAGTGTGTTTTTTTCCAGATGGCCAATGACCTGGTTCTAAGGTCAGCTCATCCCTCAGTCAGAAAGAAAACAAACTTTCTTTTTGAATTTGTAAATTGTGGTATTAGAAGATCGACTTCTGAAGAGGATTTGGAGGGTGAGGAGGAGGCAGAGAGGTTGATGGGGAGGAGGCAGCCTTTGCTTACCAGCTGGTAGTGACTTCTTTTCTCTGAAGAGATGTTGAACCTCAACTCCCACCTCAACCTTTCTCACTGGGACTGGATCCTTTCTTCCCTGTTCTCAGGCTCCTTTTAAATTATACTTATTAGTTAGGTCAGGAGAGCACGTCTATCTAAATCAGCAACTAGAACCTAGAATTAGAATAATAATAACTCCCATTTCAAAAGCACTTCAAGGTTGGCAATGCACTTTCCTCACAACAATTTTGTAAAATTGTTGTTGTAGATGTTATTAACCCCGTTTTACGGATGAGAAACAAATATGCTCCACTAGTATTCCATGAAGTCATGAAACAATATGGTGTTTTGTGAGTATGTGTGTGTGTGAGAGAGAGAGAGAGAAAGAGAGAGAGAGAGAGAGAGAGAGAGAGAGAGAGAGAGAGAGAGAGAACAAGGGAGACAGAGAACAAAAGACAGAAAGAGAGAGAGACAAGGACAGCTAGGTGGCACAGTGGATAGAGCACCAGCCCTGGAGTTCAAATCCAGCCTCAGAGACTTGACACTTACTAGCTGTGTGACCCTGGGCAAGTCACTTAACCCCATTGCCTAGCAAAAAACAAAAAGAGACAAAGAGAGAGATACACAGAGAGAGAATGGAGAGAGAGAGGGAACGAAAGAGACAGACAATGAGAGAGAGTGATGGTAAGGGAAAAAAGGAAGGAGGAAGGGAGGAAGGGAGGGAGAGGGATCCAGACCATAAAGCAAGAGAGAGGGTTACTGTAATGGCCATATGAGCCTGGGCTATGTGATCTTAGGCGTATTGCTTCTCTGGAACTCAGTTTCCTTACGTGTAAAATGCTGCTCTCTAAGATTCCTTTCAGCTTTAACTTTTTTGAGTTTATAAACCTGTGAGATAATTTACATAAAGTTGAAAATAAATGTAAATGTCAACTTTTGTAATTATTATCCTGAATGATACATCACACATAGATCCACATGCACACACACGTATATATTGCTACAAAGAATTACTTCTACTTGTTGAAAATAACGTCGAGGAATTCTTTCAGTGCACCCTCCATAATTCTTCCTAGGGCTCCTCTGGGCTGTAGGTTCTCATTTGGGGTAGGATTCCTTGCCTTTTTTGGTTCATGAGTCACATATCTGTCAATGACCCAAATGCACCCAAGTAATCTTCTGTGTGACTGCTTTGTTCCATCGTCCTTGACAACCCTCCAAAGTCATGTCATCAACACAAGATACATAAAAAAGATGTCTTCTCCTTTCTTTTAAACTGAAGATTCAGCAATAGTTCCCTTTTTCTCCTTGTTCTTTTCTATTTGCTCTAAAAGCAGTCTTTTTCAATGAAAAAAAGAACTAGTGATTTCTTAAATATGCGTTTTAAAATAATTAGGATTTCTTCTATGTGATAAATCAAGTGGGAAATAGCCACTGAACTTTTTTTCTCAATTATTTCCAAAAGTAATTGATGGGAAATATTAATTAGTACTTCACTCTGTGAAATTAACACTAAGATTAACCTTTCCTACCGATTGTTGTAGCCATAGAAAGACAATGGATTTGTCTAAAAGTAGTAGGGTCCAGCAGGTTCTCTGCCCTTTGCTGTCAGCCTTTGTTCATTCATTTCCGCTTTGCCACCCCCTTCCCCCCCACAGAAGGGCTCCTTATATTCTCCCGTTCCATAGCTGTACTGGTTGAAGTAACTGGGGATATCTGACCTGGAGAGAAGGCAGGGTAAACATTATTTAAATATTACAAGAGATGTCACAAAGAAAAGGAATGAAACTTCTTCCCTAAAAGACAGAACTTGGAAAAGTCAATTATTATTGTCCTTATAATACATGAATACAAGGATCATGTATTCTCCTCCCTTCTTTTCCATACCTTCACTAAGTCACCTCCTCTTCCCATCGATTTCTCTGACTGTTGCTTCTATTATATGCCTCTGGAAGCCCTTCAGCTTTCTAAAGTTCCTCTTTTAAAAGAAATTTATTTATCGTATAATAAAAAAGATGATTGCACATGAAACTACAAATCTACTATGTACAGTTTTCTATTCCCTTTAAATATGTAATAGAGTTATCATGCAAATTTCTTTTTGTTGTTCTTCTTTAAATATGCTCCCAGAATGGAACACAATACTCTTGATCAAGTCTGCCTAAAATAGACGAGAGATACTATGGCACAGTGCACTGGCTATGTAGAATACAACCCGGGACTTTCAGTTAAGATATAGGGTTTCTGCTGCATGATTCAGATACTGAGCAATTTACTTCTCTGGGCCTCAATTTTCTTGTCTATACAATGGGGACACTCATACTTGCAGGGTAATGCTTTATCAGATTGTTGATTTATTGAGAGCCTGGGTGGTATAATGGACAGAGTTCTGGACTGAGAATCTGAAAATCTGCCCTCAAAATCTGCTTCTCTCCTTGGCTAATTCTGTGACCCAGCGCAGCTTATCTTCCCTCCCTAAACTTCAGTTTCTTAAGTATGACACCTTATTACAAAGAATTAGCTCATTTTTAGACCTGGTGACCTCAAGGCCCACTTTGTTCCCTCCTCTTTGGCTTTAGGGAATTTATTGTACAAGAAAAGTTCTGAATTCAGTCAGGAAAATTCCTAACACCAAGGCAGAAGTTGTATTCTTTGCAAACCATCCATTTATTCATGTCTCTAGTTAATTTGCCTGCCTTCTTTGTGGTTGAAGCAAAATTTAGTTGAATAGGAACGTTGAGTAATAAAACAGTAGGTTACATTATAGTGTCTCTGGATAGATAGACATTAGAAAGGGGAAGTTGGGGAAAAGCTGACCTTTTTGTAATTACCCTTTAGCCTGGATTCTCCTTTTAGATATACTTGTAGAGACAATGGCTCTTCTCAAGATCTCCCTTCTCCACCGTAGTCCCCAGGCCAGTTCCTTAGCATACATGCATCCAGAGGGCTAGTGCCATTCCAGTCAAATTGGGTTTTCCCCAGCTCTCTCTCTCTCTCTCTCTCTCTCTTTGTCTTTCTCTGTCCGTCTCTCTCTGTTTCTCTCTCTGTCTTTCTATCTCTCTGTCTCTGTCTCTCTGTCTCTCTCCTAGAGAGTTGGATGTTAGGCTACAGCTTCATAAAGATCTCCTCACAATAACATAGGCAGGAAGTTCATGTAGTACTATTTTTACCTTGTGCGCTCCTCTTCTGCTGCATGGAGTAGCGAGGCTTTGTCTACCAATGAAGAGAAAGGGAGTACGCAAACAGAGATGAAAAGATGAAGTAAGTACAGTCAAGGACTTAGAAACTGAAAAAGAATAGGCTACTCCTCTTGGCCACTGGTGACTTTAACTGAATGAAGGGCTTGAGATCAGAGATGATGAAGGCACAGAAGAGGCAGAAAGTATATATCTGACCTGCCCTTACCTATACTTCTGTTCCAAAAGCAATGAGCTAGATATAGGGAAAAATAGCCTGTGGGTCCCTGCCCCGTTGCAAGAAATTGAAAGAAAAAACAATAACTGTTAGGATTTACTATACTATCTTCTTCCCAGTTAATGACCCATGGAGGAGCTGAGATCTGTACTTAGAGTTCTTAAGTCTTCATGTTATTTGCTGGCCCTACTGGAGGCTTCAGTTTGACGTCATTTGTGAATTGTGTTGTATCATCTATACTCTTTTGCTTAAGTGTGGGAGGAGTGGTTGTGTGGCTAAGCAAAGTTATTCTCTAAAGTCCTCCAATTCCTCATATATGAAGTGGATGAACTAAGTGGCTTCTGAGATAAATGAGACACATATGCAGAGAAGAAATCAAAGGAGAATCCTTTTCCAAGGAAAAGGTTGCAGAGGGTTTCTACAGAATCATTGCTACTCCTCAAAAAATGTGCTTACGTGGCATTAGGAATTCCTGGTGCTCAATAATGAACATCTGCCAAAGAATGGCACAATTTTCTAGTAGCTTTTCAAAACCATTGCAAAATATTGTGGGCTTGCACTTATGTGTCTCTCCTCCCCAATCTTTCTTCCTATTTCTCTTTCTCTCTCTCTCTCTCTCTCTCTCTCTCTCTGGTAATTTCCAAAACAGAAATCTTTCTCCTCTTTCCCCTTCCTTTTTAAGGTGATAATTTGGAGAATTTATCATTTTTCTCTTAGTGCTGTAAGCAACAGAAACAAGATTTGACACTCCTCCTATTGGCCCAGGCAATCATGTACACAACAACAGTTTGATCTGGCATGGTTTATTATCTTGTCTCAGACTCCTAATTAAAGAAGAATGTTAACCGTATGATGTAACATTGATCCAAATGCTGAAAAGTTCTGAAATACTCAGAATGGAAAGCCTGGTGGGGATTGGGGGTGAGGGATAGGAATATAACATGTTTTCTAATATAAGTTTTTGGGAAAGGCAGAATATCAGAGTTTAGGATCTATGCAACTTTCCTCAATTCCAATTTGAGCAATTCCTTCTGAAATCCAACAGTAAGAATCCCCTTGTAGTAACATTTTTTTAAAAAGAGTAATCACTGGAAACACAAAAAGATAACATAAAGAGATAGTGACTGAAAGGTCAGCATACAAAATATGATTTATTTTGTTAAAATCATTCAGAAGTAAATATAATGCAAGGACATATAAAATATTGTCTATTCACCCTATTTGTAACCATGGCCCGTAGCCTGAAAATCTAAGTTAAATCATGACTCTGCCACTTATTCCCTGGGTGATCTTGGACAGGTCATTTCACCTAAATTCTTTGGGTCTGAGTTTCCTCATTTATAAAATGAGGTCATTGAACAAGATGATCTCTAAAGGCTCTTCCACCTCTAAATTTGCAGTCCTATGATTGAACAGATTATCATTTGAAAGAAGAAACAGGAAAAATAAAAAGATTGCATTTTTCTAGTCCAGACTATCTTATTTTAGGGAAGATCCTAATCATCCTATGGTTATTGGCAGTAAGCCAGTTATGTTCCAGAAGGTTAGTTATTTAGACGGATAATTTGCAACTAGGGTGTTATTTTAGCAAATTGTCAGAGTAATATGAGAATAAAACTAATATGCTTTTAAATATTTTAATATACTACCTGGTATACTCTTAATATACCAGAGGCACTGGTGGTACAGTGGATAGAGCATTGAGTCTGGAGTCAGGAAGATCTGAATTCAAATCCAGCTTCAGGCACTTATTAACTTAGCTGTGTGACACTGGGCAAATCATTTAACTTCTGTTTCTTCAACCATAAAATGGGAACAGTAATAGCACTTACCTTAAAGGATTGTGGTGAGTATCAAATAAAAGAAGAGTTATAAAAACCTTTTAGCACAGTGCCTGGCACATAGCAGGTACTATATAAATGCTTATTATATTCCCTCTTCCCTAGTATATTTCATTTTTTAAAAAATTAACAAGCATTTGTTTTCTTTCCCTTCCTTCTGACAGCCTCCCACCCCCTAATCAAGAAAGGAAACTCTGAAACAAATATGCATAGTCAAGTAAAACAAATTCCCACATTTGCCATATTCAAAACACATTATCTTTCAATTTGGACCCTGAGTCTATCACATCTTTGTCAGGAGTTGGGTAGCATGCATCGTTACTGTTCTGAGATGGGGATTGGTCATTGTGTTGACCAGAGTTCTCAAATCTTGAAACTCTGGATTCTGCCATAAAATTTCTTCAAGTTTTCATTTTGGTGTTTCTTTCCAGAAGTGATAGATGGATTGTTTATATTTTTACTTTGCCCTCTGATCGTAATTGGGGTCATCAGTTTTATTTCATGGTTTTTTGAAATATGATGTCTCAGGCTCTGTTTCTGATCATGGTTTTTTAAGTAGTCCAATGTTTCTTAAATCATGTCTCCTTGATCTGTTTTTCTGGCCAGTTGCTTTTCATATGATATACTTAATATTCTGTTCTATTTTTTCAATCTTTTGATTTTATTTTAAAATTTCTTGTTGTCTCATGGAGTCATTAACTTCTGTTTGAGCCTTCTAATTTTCAGGCAGTCTGTTATTTGGGTAAGGTTTTGTACCTCTTATACTATTGATTCTCTTTCCAGGTTTTTCTTCCAAAACTCATTTCTTGTCCAATCTTCTTCTCTACTGCTCTCATTTTACTTATATTATTTTTTAAACTTTTGCTTCACTTCTTCCAGGAATTCTAGTTGACATTATAGTCAAGATATTTTTCTTTGAGGCTTTGCCTGTAGATCTTTTGGGATCTGAATTGGTAGTGGAGACATCCATAGTGACAATCACAGATCCTTGAAAGGTAGATGTGGTTTGGAATGATAGACATTTTGGATAGGTTTTGGGAAACTACATTTTTCTATACAGAAGAGAGGGTTTGTAATGTGTGGCAGAAAGGAAGGCACATAGGACTTGGACAAAAGACCTTGATTTGAGTCTTGGCTCCCATATTTACTATTTGTATTCTTAGGCAACCCATTTAATTTCTACAGGGCTCTAGTTCTTCCTTTGTAAAATTACATTGTTTGAGTAAGAGTGTTGTAAGGGGCAGCTGGGTGGTATAATGGATAGAATTCTGGGTCTGGAGTCAGGAAGTCATCTTCCTGAGTTCAAATCTGGCCTTAGACATTTACTAGCCGTGTGATCCTAGGCAAGTCACTTAACCCTGTTTGCCTCAGTTTTCTCACTGTAAAATGAGCTGGAGGAGGAAATGGCAAATCACTTCAGTATCCTTGCCAAGAAAACCCTTAATGGGGTGATGAAGAGTCAGAAACGACTGAAAAAAATGATTCAATAACAACAAAAGTTTTGTAAATTGTAATAAAGGTAAAGTAAAGGTGAATTGACTCTTATTGTCGTTGTTGCTATTGTTAGTAGAGATAACCAAATTGACAGTGTAGAAAAAAATTATAGCAAATGCACAAACATGTGACTTCATCGGTGTGGGCAACTCTTGGTACTGAAACTTTGTTCACCAATTCATATCAGTAACTTACATGTAACTTAGAATTTACTGGGGCAACGAGAGTGTGATTGGTATGATTCTGGTCACACAGCTGGCATGTGTGAGAGGAGAACTTTGACCTCAACTCTGTCAGACTTGAAGGCCAACCCTCAATTTAAAAAACATTTTCTGTGCTTTTATTACTTTCATTTCCTAATGTATTCCTCTCTCCCCATTTCTCCTAAATACCCCCAAAACTCATCTCTTATAATTAGAAAAAAGGAAGAAAAAATTCTGCCATTTTAAAATTTCTTTGGACAACACCTCTTGAGTTCTGCTTACAATGGACAAAGTGATTACAAGCTATTTTCTATTGACTAAAACAGATCCTGAAGACCTGTTCATACAATATTCATTTAACTTCATTTGAATACTTGAAAATCTTCAGACACAGAAAATTCGCATTATTTATTCAGGCTCATTTTCACTCCATTTACTCTTAGTGGATGAAATTACACCCTATTTCAGATTGAGACAAATAGTTTCAGACTTTGTGAGGTGTTTGTAGCCATGTGACTTTTATGTAGAACGTGTTAGACCTTTCTTTTATTAGAAAGGTAAGTAACCACTGGTGGGAGAGTGTGATAGTTGTGACAGAGTTGTGACACTCAAATTGGGAAAGCATTGAGGAGACTTTGGAGAATTTTCTTACTTGCTTCACAATCCCACTTGGGAATCCTTGTAAATTCTATACATTCCCCTCCCCATTTCCCCCTATAAATATAAGCTGACTCCCCGCTTTAAGCTTGCAGCTTTAATCAATCAAACAATGTACAAGAATTCTTTAAGCACCTACAATGTGCTAGGGCCCAGGAATACAAAAATTTTGTTTTTTTAAGAAACAAAGTACATGAAAAGAATAATAACTAATAAGGGAGTTATAAGTCTGGAAAGAGAGTTTATTTATAAAGGGCTTTAAATTCCAAGCAGAGGAGTTTATATTTTATTCTAAGGATAATTTGGAGCCACTCTAGCTTTTTTGAGAAAGGAGAATGACATGATCCAAGTTTTAGACATGATCTGTGTTTTAAGAATATTACTTTGGCAGCTGTTTAGTATATGGACTGAAGAAGAAAGAGATTGAAAGAAGGTAGAACTATAAGGATGCTATCAAAATAATTCAGACGTGCGGTGATGAGACAATGTGGCATGGTGATTGTGAGTTGGGAGAATAGGACAAATGGAAGAGATGTTTGGAGGTAGAAGCAGCAAGACCTGGCAATTGATTGGATATGGGAGGAGAGGCAGAGTGAATAGTCAAGGATGAACTTGAAGTTGTCAACCTGTTTGACTGGAAGGATGTCATACCATGAATGTAAAGAATGAAGTTAGGAGTGATGGATTTGGTGGGGGAATGGGGCGGGGTGGGGAAGAGAACAATTCTGTTTTGGATATTAAGTTTGAGATATTTGGGAAATCTAGTTGGAAATGTCCACTAGATAGTTAGTGATACAGCACTGAAGTTTAAGACATAGATTTGGGCTGTATATGTAGGCCTGAGATTTATCTGAATATGAAAGATAATTAAATTGATAGAACCTGATGAAATCAGTAAGAGACATAAAGGAGAAAGAAGAGAAAAAGGTCTCTGATTCTTGGGGTACCCTCAAAATTAGGGAACAGTTTATGGATGATGATACAGGACAGGAGACTGAGAAATGGCCAGGCAGGTAGGAGAAGAACTGAGGGAGAAAAATGTGAAAACCCTGAGTGGAGAGACTATATGAGAAGTTATTTAACATTGTCAGATGTTACAGAGATATCAAGAAAGAGGATGGATCAAAGGTTATCTGATTTGATGGTTAAAAAATCATTGGTAACTTTGGAGAGATCAACTTCAGCTGAATGATGAATTCAGAAGCCAGTTTGTAAAGAATGGAAAATAAAAAGCAGTGGCCATAAATATTTCTAGGAGTTTATCTGTGAAAGTAATGAGAGATACAGGAGAACGTTTTGAGGGAATGCTAGAGTCGAGTGAAGGTTATTAAAAGATGAGGGAGATAGGCATGTTTGTAGGCAGTAGGTAAGGAATCAGTAGACAGGTAGAAACTGAAGAGTATGGGGGAGAATTCAAAGCCCTTTATAAATGACCAAATCCTTCTTTCCAGTCTTCTTATGCCTTGTCCCCCACCATGTATCCTTTGATCTAGGGATGCTGGCCTCCATGCTGTTTCCCAGACAAGACACTCCATCTCTCAGCTCCAGGAATCTTTTTGGCTATTCTTCACTACTGTAATGCTCACCCTTTTCATCTGTGTCTACTGACTTCCCTGGCTCCCCTCAAGTACCAATTAAAATCTTCTGCAGAAAACCTTTTCCAACCCTTCTTAATTCTAACATCTTCCATCTTTTAATTAATTCCTCCTTTACCTGGTAAAACATATCTGTATGTATTTGTTTGCTTGTTGTCTCCTCCATTAGACTGTGAGCTCCTTGGAGGTAGGAACTGTCTTTTTGCATCCCTAGTGCATTACACAGTGTCTGGCACATAGGAGATGTTTCATAAATGCTTATGGACTGATTGCCCCAGAGGGGATGGTTGCAGGGGAGGTAAGTGAGGGAAAAGATTAAGGGAATAATTAGAAGGGTTGGCCTTGGTAAGGAGAAGGATTATCTCTCAATCCGAGTCTGGAAAAGAAAGAGAGAATGGGGAATGGCATTGAAAAGTTTTGAGATGTATAGAGTAGGGGAGAAGAGAAAGCTCATGGAAAATAACCTTTATTTTCTCAGTTAAGTATGAAGTGGGGTTCTCTGCTAATTTAGTGGAAAAGACGACACACCTTGAAGCAGAAAGTCTGGTTCTGCCACTTACCTGGCTCTGTATTGGCAATAGCTAATGATAGGATGTGGGCAGCTAGGTGATGCAGTGGATAGAGTTCTGGGCCAACAATAATATGGGTTTTCAAAAAGCTTTACAAATATTATCTTATTTGAACCTCAGAAAAACCCTGTGACATAAGTTATTCTCAGCTGACAGATGAAGAAACTGAGGGTTAAGGGTCATGCAACTAATAACTGTCTGAGGCAGGATTTGAACTCAGGAATTCCAGTCTCCAGTAATGCTATCCATAGCATTACTTAGCTTCCTGACCCTGTAAAAGTCCAGTGCACCTTGAGCAAGTGATTTTTCCCCTCTGAACCTCAGTGTTCAAGTTTCAGTATGGAGTAATGAAAAGGCAGCATGGTAAAGCAGGCCAGAATACTGGATTTTGAGACAGAGGTACTGAATTGAAATTCAGACTACTACTTGCTACCTGTGTGACCTTGGGAACATCATGTTATCTCTTTGAGACTAATTTTGCATATTGTAAAAGATGAGACTGGATGCAATTACCTTTTCATCTGTAGTTCCTATCTCACCTAGATCCTATGTTCCACATTTCAGTAGCAGAAATGAGGAGGATAAGTACTGTTGGTGGAAGTAACCTAGATCCATCTTTTTGGCCCTCTACCTCTCTACTCATACTTCAGCACCATCTTGGTGACAAAGCTGATAAAGCTGAGCCCTTCAGGAGAAGACCTGTGAGAGTAATCAGCGGGTTGCACTGACAGGTAGACAGGTTACCTCAGGGTGTCCCTGTCTTTTTCTGATAGGCTTTGCTATCAAATTACTGATGAGGAAATGTGCTCTTGAGTTGAAGATTATACTACAAATTTGTGGTTCTAATCTTTCTTCTAAGAAGAAATCTTAGCATCCATGAAGTTATGGAATCTGAGAGCTAGAAGAAGCAATAGAGGTCATTTGGTCCAATACTTATCTGAAATATAAATCTGTCTGATGATATCTCCAACAAATAATCACCTCGATGACCTCTAGTAACAGGGAACTAACCAACTCCTGAGGCATCTCATTCCCTTTTTGGAGAGTTCTAATTGTTAAGAAAATCTTTTGCATGTTGAGCCAAAATCTGCCTCCCTGTAATATATACCCATTGGCTCTAGTTCTGCCCCCTAGAGCCAAGAAGAATAAATCTGATCCTTTCATATAACAACTCTTCAAATATTTGAAGTCCATAATTTTGAAGTTGTGTCTCTTCTGAGCTAAAAATTCCTCGTTCTTTGAAGAGAACCTTATGTGGCATGATTTTGAGAGTGACATCCTTGTCACCCTCTTCTGGATCTATTTCATTTTGTCAATACTCCTTCTAAATTCTGATACCCTCCCCAGATGTGATCTAACCAGAGCAGAGTTGGACAAACTGTTGTCTGTCACCCTTACGCGATTCTCATCATTGTTATCCTCAGCGTGTAAGAATCTCCCGTGGTAAGAATTTTTAAAACAAATTTCAAGAATATTTACTCCTCATGAGAGAAGCAATATAATATAGTAGAAAGAGTGATGGATTTGGAGTTAGAAGGCCTAGGTTCACATTTTGTCTCTTTTTGTCTCTTTGTGACCTTGGGGCAAATCACTTCCTTTCTGTGTTCCTCAGTTTCCTTATCTGTAAAATAAAAGGTTTGGACCAGATGTCTTCTAAGGTCACTTCTCAGTCTAACTCAGTCTAAGTGTTTTATTATTTATCCTTGAGTGCCAGCAATGCATAGTATGTTGCCTATTTTTAAATACTCTCAGTAAACGACGTGGTACGGTCAGTAACTCTCAGTAACATCCAGTTCTACAATCAATGAAAACAAATAGAGCACATAAGAGTCTGACAGTGACATTGACCACTGAAAAGCCTAATGTCAACCTCAACAAACTGGATAATCTCTTAAAGTTCCTTAAACACATTTTTTATTTTTTTGTTTCTGGGAAGTTTGATTACTAGAAAAACAACTTGAGATCTAACTGTTACAACATCCCCTTGGCTTGTGATTACAAATAGAACTTGTTTGAGTCTTCCCAACTCACAAAAATTTGAGATGGAAGATTTGGGAAGATTTCTGACTATATAAGATAATTATCATTAATGGAACACTCACATATTTAGAAAACTTTCATTCAAATCACTTAAGCAGATATTTTTCTCCCTCAAATTAGGATCTCTGATACATTGAGGAGTATATTTCTTAGTTGTCTTTCATTAGCATTTAAGCATTAATCATTTTAGCTCTGTTTTTTAAAAGTACTTGAGAATTTCCATAAGAAAGTTTTGAAGTCTGTCATTAAATCTCAGCAAAAGTTCTTATTAAATTAAAAATAAACAATCAACACTGTTTTTTGACTTTGTAGTTTGTTTTAAGAGAAACCTGTATAACATAATGAAAAAAATGACAAAAGCCATTGTAAATTGTATGCTAAAATGGGAGGACGTTTTTGTCGGATTAAAAATTTCCATGCTAGATGTATGAGGAAAAAATCCATATAATATATCATTTTCTAATTGCATGTAACTGTTTTAAACATTCATGTTTTAAAATTTTTGATTACCAAATTCTCTTCTCCCACCCCCCTTCGCCACCGCATTGAGAAGGCAAGCATGTAGGTTGATATAGATTATACATGTGTAGTCATGCCAAACATATTTCTTTTTTTCCAAATATTTCATTTTCCCCAATTACATGTACAAAATATTAAACATTAATTTTTAAGAATTTTGAGTTCCAAGTTCCCTCCTTCCTACCTTGTCTTCTCTCCTTATTGAGAAGGCAGGCAATTTTACATAGGTTATACATGTGCAGTCATGCAAAACATAATTTCCATGTTAGTCGTGTTGTGAAAGAAAACACAAGCAAACCAAGAAAAATAAAGTTAAAAAAAGTATGTTTTGATCAGCATTCAGACTCCATCAATTCTTTCTCTGTAAGTGGATCATCATGAATTCTTTGGAATATCTTAGATCATTATATTACTGAGAATAGCTAAGTTGTTCACAGTTTATTATCATATAATATTGTTGTTACTGTGTAAAATGTTCTCCTGGTTCTGCTCACTTTACTTTGCATTAGTTCAGGTAACTCTTTTTAGACTTTTCTGAAAGCATCCTGTTCATTTCTTATAGCATAATAGTATTCCATCACAATCCTACACCACAACTTGTTCAGCCATTCCCCAATTGTTGGGCTTCCCCTTAATTTTCAATTCTTTGCTACCATAAAAAAGTTGCTATAAATGTTTTTGCACATATAACTTCTTTTTCTTTTTGTTTATTAATTTCTTTATCTCTTTGGGATACAGAGTATTGCTAAGTTGTATTGCTAAGCCAAAGGGTATGCACAGTTTTATAGCCTTTTGGGGTTAGTTCCAAATTGTTCTCTAAAATGGCTGGAGCATTTCACAACTCTACCCACAGTGAATTAACCAAATTTCCCACATCCTCACCAATATTTTTCATTTTCCTTTTCTGTAACATTAGCCAACCTGATGAATATCTGACCACTGGGCCCAGATGGTTCTGGAGAAGGAAGTGAGGCTGGTGATCTTGCACAGCCCTGCCTCACTCAAATCAAAGTCAATTGCAAGTCATGTCATCAACTTCTGGATGTCATGGTCCTCTTCGAGAATGCAGGACAAACACAACAAGAACAGTAACAGCCAATCTGATAGGTATGAGGTGGCACCTCAAAGTTATTTTAATTTGTATTTCTCTAATCTATAGTGATTTAAAGCATTTTTATATGACTATGGATAGTTTTGATTTTTTTCATCTGAAAACTGCCTATTCATATTGTTTGACCATTTATCAATTGGGAAAGACTTGTATTCTTATAAATTTGATTCAGTTCTCTATATATTTGAGAAATGAGGTCTTTATCAGGGAAACTTGATGTAAAATTTACCCCCTCCCAAGTTTTCTGCCTTCATTTAAATCTTAGCTGCATTGGTTTTATTTGTGTAAAACATTTTTCAATCTGATATAATCAAAATTATCCATTTTATATCCCATAATGCTTTAATCTCTTGTTTCCTTGTGATTTTTTCACCCTTTCCATAGATCTGAGAGGTAAACTACTCCATGGTCTCCTAATTTCCTTATGGTTTCACCCTTTATATCTAAATCACGTGCCCATTCTGACCTTCTCTTGTTATACGGTATGAGATATTGATCTATACCTAGTTTTTGTCAAATTGCTTTCTAGTTTTCCCAGCAGTTTTTGTCAAATAGTAAGTTCTTGTCCGAAAAGCTTGAATCTTTGGGTTTATCAGACACTAGATTACCATGGTCATTTACTACTGTGTATTGTGTATATAATCTATTCTACTGATCCACCACTCTGTTTCTTAACCAGTACCAGATTGTTTAGATGATTACCACTTGTAGTTTGAGATCTATATTACTTTTCTAGCTCTACACTTTTTTGATAGTTTGATTGGTATTGTACTGAATAAATAAATTAATATAACTAGAATTGTAATTTTTATTATCTTGGCTTGGCCTACCCATGAGCAATTAAGGTTTCTCCAGTTGTTTAGATCTGACTTTATTTGTGTGAAAAGTCTTTTGTAATTGTGTTCATATAGCTCTTTGGTTTGTCTTGGCAGGTAGACTCCCCAATATTTTATATTGTCTATAATTATTTTAAATGGAATTTCTCTTTCTATCACTTGCTGTTGGGCTTTGTTGGTAATACATAGAAATGTTGATAATTTATGTGGGTTTATTTTATATTCTGCACTTTTGCTAAAGTTAATTATTTCTACTAGATTCTTTTTAGTTGATTCCCTAGGATTCTCCAAGTGTACTATCATACCATTTGCAAAGAGTGATAGTTTTATTTCCTCATAGCTATTCTAATTCTTTCAATTTCTTTTTATTCTCTTATTGTTATAGCTAGTGTTTCTAGTGCAATATTGAATAGTAGTGGTGATAATGAGCATCTGTGCTTCGATCTTATTGGGAAGGGGTCTTGCTTATGACCATTAACAGATAATGCTTGCTGATGGTTATAGATATTCTTCATCATTTTAAGCAAAACCCCATTTATTCTTATGCTTTCTAGTGTTTTTTTAAAAATAGGAATAAGTATTGTATTTTGTCGAAAGTTTTTTCTGCATCTTTTGAGATAATCATATGATTTTTGTTGTTTTTGTTATTGATATGGTCAATTGTGCTGATAATTTTCCTAATATTGAACCAGCCCTGTACTCCTGGCAGAAATCCCGCCTGGTCATAGTGTATGATCCTGGTGATGTATTTCTGTAGTTTCCTTGCTAGTCTTTTATTTGAAATTTTTGCATACATTTTCATTAGGGAAATAGGTCTATAATTTTATTTCTCTCTTTTTGCTCTTTCTGGGTTAGGTATCAGCACTATATTTATATCATAAAAGGAACTGGGTAGGACTCCTTTTTGGCCTATTTTATCCAAATAGTTTACGTAGTATTGCAACTAATTACTCTTTAAACATTTGGGAGAATTCGTTTGTGAATCCATCTGGTCCTGGGGGTTTTTTCTTAGGGAGCTCACTGATGGGTTTGTTCAGTTGCTTTTTCTAAAATAAGGTTATTTAAGTATTCTATTTGCTCTTCTGTTAATCTGAGCAATTTTAATAATTTCACTTACTTACCAGTCATTTCACTTAATTGTTAGATTTATTGCATATAATTGGGCAAAATCAGTTCTATTTGCTTTAATTTCCTCCTCATTGGTAGTAAATTCACCCTTTTCATTTTTGATACTAGTAATTTGGTTTTCTGCTTTTTTTTTAAAAAAATCAAATTAACCACTGGCTAATCAATTTTGTTCTCCCCCCCCCCCCCCATAAAACCAACTCCTAGTTTTATTTATTTGTTCAATGGTTGTCTTGCTTTCAATTATATTACTCTTTCCTTTGATTTTCAGGATTTCCAATTTGGTGTTTAATTGAATATTTTTAATTTGTTCTTTTTCAAGTTTTTTTTTTTAGTTGCACGCCCAATTTATTGACCTGTTCTTTCTTTATTTTATTGATGCAAGTATTTAAAGATATGGATATTGCTCCAATTATTTTGTTGGCTACATCCCACAAATTTTGGTATGTTGTCTCATTGTTTTAATTTTCTTTAATGAAATTATTGATTGTTTCTGTGGTTTGTTCTTTGACCTACTTATTCTTTAAGATTAGATTATTTGCTTTCCAATTTTTATTCTATTTTCCACAGTCCTTTATCAAATATAATTTTATTGCATAATGATCTGAAAAGGATGTATTTAATATTTTTGCTCTTCTGCTTTTGATTGTGAGGCTTTTATGCCCTAATACATGGTCAATTTTTAGGTGCCATGTACCACTATGAAAAAGGTATATTCCTTTCTATTCCCATTCAATTTTCTCCAGAGGTCTATAATATCTAACTTTTCTAAAATTCTGTTCACCTTCTTAACTTTTTTCTTGTTTATTTTTTGCTTAGGTTTCTCTAGTTCTAAGAGGGGAAAGTTGAGGCCTCCTACTAGTACAGTTTTACTGTTTATTTCCTCCTGTAACTCATTTAACATTTCCTTTAAGGATTTGAATTCTATACCTCTTAGTACATTTCTGTTTAGTATTGTTTTATCTTCATTTTCTATGGCACCTTTTAGTAAAATGTAATTTCCCTGCAGATCTCTTAGATCTGTTTTTGCTTTTGCTTTGTTTGAGATCATGATTACTACCTGTTTTTTTATTTACTACAACTGAAGCATAATCAATTCTGCTCCAGCTCTTTACCTTTATTCTGTGTGTTTTTTCTGCTTCAAATGTGTTTCTTGTAAATAACATATTGTAGGATTATGGTTTTTAATCTATTCTGCTGTCCACTTATGTTTCATGAGTGAGTTCATCTCATTCCTATTCACAGTGCCTCCATTCTGCTTTTTCCATCTGTTTATCCCTTTTTTTCTCCCTCTTCTCATCCAATCACTCCTCAGAAGTGTTTTGCTTCTGACCATCACCTCTTCCAATCCAATCAGTGGATTCTTTCAATTTCTATTTTACTCTCTGGATCTAAGATATCAAGACAGATCTACGGAGGAGACAGGAGTCATTCACATGGCCCAGATTCTGAGTGCAATGATTTTTTTCTTTTCTTTCTTTCTTTCTTTTTTTGGCTAGGCAATGGGGTTAACTAACTTGCTCAGGTCACACGACTAGTAAGTGTCAAGTGTCTGAGGTCAGATTTGAATTCAGGTCCTCCTGACTCCAGGGTCAGTGCTTCATCCACTGTGCCACCTCGCTTCCCTGAGTGCAATGATTTTTAAAAAATTATTTATTTATTTTTAGTTTTCAACATTCACTTCCATAAGATTTTGAGTTTTAAATTTTCTGCCCCTTTCTCTTCTCTCCCCTCCCCAAGATGGCATGTAATCTGATATAGGCTCCACTTATACATTCATATTAAGCATATTTTCACATTAGTCGTGATGTATAGAATTAGAACTAATGGGAGGAACCTTGAGAAAGAAGAAATAAAACAAAACAACAAAAGAAAAGGAGAGCAAATAGTATGCTTCCATCTGCGTTCAGACTCCATGTTTCTTTTTCTGGATGTATATAGCATTTTCCATCATGAGTCTTTTGGAGTTTTCTTAGGTCCTTGCATTGCTGAGAAGAGCTAAGTCTGTCAAAACCAGTCATCGTATAATGTGGCTGTTACTGTGTACAATGTTCTCCTGGTTCTGCTCATTTCACTCAGCATCAGTTTATATAAGTCTTTCCAGGTTTTTCTGAAGTCTGCCTGCTGAGTGCAATGATTTTAAGGCTCAATACGAAGGAGGGGATCAATGATTTAGGGGAAATGTTCCTAGTACTCTGATTATGCCAGGATCTTAGTCACTGCTTCATTTCTTCCATGTTTGTTACCTGGACTGGATTACTCAATGATGATCTTTAGTGATGTGAAAGAGAAGCATATGATTTATAGGGAGTAGGGGAATCTCCCCTGTGATTAGTTTCCCACCTCTGATATTACCAAGTCGGACATCAATGATTAAGTTTGCACTAGAGATAGAAGCCTCCAGCAAGGAGAATTCCAGATAAGGGACAGAGCAAGGGTAGCCAAAAGGAAAAGGTGCCATCTGCAGAGCATAGCCTGTCAGAGAAAAACCAGGCTAAGGGAAAAACAAAACAAAACAAGATTGCTGACCCTAGATTCAGGAAGACCTGAATTTAAATTTGGACCCAGACAGTCACTAGCTATGTGATCCTGGGCAAGTCACTCTGTTTGCCTTAATCTACTGGAGAAGGAAATGGCAAACCACTCTAGTATCTTTGCCAAGAAAACCCCAAGGACAGTATTGACATCTGGGTCATGAAGAGTCAAACATGACTGAACAACAAAAGAAAAAAACAACAACAATAACACAAAAACTCAGGGAGAAGAAATGATTTTCCCACTGTCAACCAGATAGAGGGAATTAGATTCAAATCCAGGTTTCTCTTTCATCTAAATGTAGCCACATGCTAGCATATCTCTCTCTTGTTCAAAATATGTTTGGTGGCTCCCAAGTGCTATGGCTCTTAGAGAGGCCCTGGAATCTTAATTTTGGCATCAATTAGTTATGCTTTCAGCTTTGAGTCACTGGGCAAATTTGATAAACATGCTTCCTTTTTTCTTCTAAATATTTCTGAAAATAAAATTAAACATGACCAAAAAGCATTTGACTTATAATTCCTAAGTAGTTTGCCCCAGGCACTAGCATCATAGATGCTAATGGACTTTTATAGAAGAATCTGGACAAATTTACAGATAAATATACTCATCCCCTTTTTTCTTAATTCACACAGCTATTAATGTCTTATAGGGATTAACTTGCTGTGGAATCTTTTGAAGCAGAATGCACGTGGGAAATGTCGAAATGAGGGCACATTAACCATACCTGAGGAATTAATGGTGAACACCAGGGAGAAATAGCTCTCCAAAGTGTTCTTAATCACTGAATACATGTATGATTTTCCTTTCTCTAATGCCTGTGCTTATGTAGAGTAGATTTCTTCTAAGCACTTTAGTAAATAATAATTATGGCTCACAATGTCCCTGTGATACTTTGTAGTTCTTAAGTATCCCCCTTTTTATTTTTTAATTCTAGGGCTTTCAAGAGCTTAAGGAACAGCATTTCATTAATCTGCTATGACATAGATACACAATTAATCTTTCCCTCCCTTTGAAAGATGGTGAAAGCATTAAATAGATTTTAAGTACCTTGTTACATTGATCAGAGATCATATTGTCAGAAGTAAAAGAGTAAGTTTATTATTTCCACCACCCAAGTTTATAAATGAAAAATGAAATGCCTTGCCTGTTTCTTCTTCCTCACATGCCCCCAACCCAATCCAGTGACTTGTCAAGTCTTCTATTTCCTCACTATCTCTTTCATATCTACTCCCTTCTTTTAATTCATCATTAATTTAGGACATTTTCACCTCTCACCTGGACTTTAGCAACAGCAACGTAAGTCTATACCTGGCTTCTAGTCTCTCCCCTCTTCCTTCCATCTTTCACCCAGCTACCAAAATGATCTTTGTAAACAAATCTGACCTTTAGTCATCTAACTTTGTTGTTTCCTTATTGCCTTTAGGATAAAGTATACATTCCTCAACTTGGCATTTAAAGCCCTTCTGACTTGAGCCTAACATGGTTATTCCCCATTACTTCCTTTTTACTCCCATTCTCTGTTTTACATACGGTTCCAGCCAAATTGGCTCATTGGCTGTTCTCCAAATTCAGTACTTGACACTTGGCATGCCATCTTTCGCCTCTGCCTTTGAAGAGGAAGTCCCCAGTGCCTAGAATGCAGGCCCTCCTCCTTTCCAGCTGTTAAAATTCTTCCTTCAAGGCTTGGTTCATGTGATATCTCCTTCTGTTGTCCTCCTCAAATTAGCCTGTATGTACTAATCTCTTACACAGCCTAACTTCATAGTAGGATGTAAGCTTCTCCACAAAGCTAGGTGGCATGGTCAGAAGAATGCTGGACTTGGAGTCAGATAGATGGGAGTTCATATACTGTCTTAGTCTTTTACTAACTCTGTGATCCTAAAAGCACCTAACCACTCCTAGCTTCAGTGTCCTCTGAAAAATAAGGGGGTTGGATTTGAAGGCATCTAATTTCCCTGCCAGCTTTAAATCTATGACCCTCTGACAATTTCATTTTGTCTCTGTGTCTGCGTAGAGAAAGGAAAGGGAAAAAAACATTTGAGAAGTACCTATCATGTGCTAGGCATTGTGCTGAGTGCTTTACAGATAATGTCTCATACTATCCTCCCAACAACCCTGTGAGGTAGTTGCTATTAGGATCCCCATTTTAGTCAGTCAAGAAACATTTATTAAGTGTCTACTGCGTGCCAGGCACATAGTGCTAAAGGCTGGGAATACAAAGAAAAGCAGAAGACAGTCCTTGCCCTCAAAGAGCTTACAATCTAATAGGGAAAGCCAAGATATAAGAAGAAACTGAAGACAGTAATTTGGAACTATGCCCAAAGGGCTGTAAAACTGTGTATATATCTGTTGACCCAGCAAGACCACTACTAAATCTATAACTTAAAGAGAACAGAGAAAAAGGGGGAGGATCAATTTATATAAAAATATTTATAGCAGCTCTTTCTGTGGTGGCAGAGAATTAGAAATTGGGGGGAGGTGCTCATCAGTTGTGGAATGGTTGAACAAATTGTGGTATATGATTGTGATGAAATACTATTGATGGAATCCTAATAAAGTTGCCCCACGCCCCAATATTTTAACTTCATTATGGTCCCAACTGAATAGCAGGCATGTCCTAATTTAACCACACAATGTGGATTTAACCACACCTGAGGCCCCCAGACTCTATACAGCCACTACCCCTAACTAGCCACTTCCCCCAGATCTAATTCATATATTTGAACAGGTGTGTCCTTGTAATCAACCAAAATCACATCATCCATTTAGCCTAAGACAGGACTACAATACCTAACTAATCCATCTTGACCAGACAGAACAACAATAGCTAGCCAATCAGAAAGCAGCATGACCAAGATGTTTGACCAGCAAACCATAGAAGGGACCCCTCCCCATTACCTAATCCCTTAACAAACCCCTCCTTCCTTTTTAATATTCATGATTTCTGTTGTATAATCAGCATTATTACACTATAAAATTGCCTGTGTTGTCTTACTAAGCTGCTGGTTCATCTTGGAACCTAACCCACTTCTGAGGGGCATCAATCCTCAGTAAATGTCAATACTTGGATTAGACATGGTCTGACTCTGAATTCTTTGAGATGACCCCCACAACACACCATGAAACTGCAACACTATTGTGTTATAAAAATGGCGATCCATTGAGAAAAATCTGGAACAATTTATATGAATTGATGCAAAGTGAAGTAAGCAGAACCAGAACATTTTAAATAGTAACAGCAATATTGCATGATGATTAACTGTGAATGATTTAGCTATTCTCAGCAAATCAATGATCCAAGACAATTCAGAAGGACTTATAATGAAAAACGCTATCCACCTATAGAGAAAGAACTTATGGAGTCTGAATGTAGATTGAAATACATTTTTTTACTTTATTTTTCTTGTTTTTTTTCTTTTCTTTTTGGTCTGTGTTTTCTTTTGTAACACAGCTAATGTGGAAATATTTTTCTCATGACTGCACATGTATAATCTATATCTAATTGATTGCCATCTCAGGGGGAGGGGAAGAAGGGAGAGAGACAATTTAGAATTCAAAATTTAAAAAAAATGAAAGTTAAAAATTGTTTTTACTTAAAATTTGAAAAAAATTAGAATTTTCATTAAAATAAAGATACTGAAAGGTGGAGAGAGAGGGAGGATACATGGTAACAGGCATGATGAAATCATATAGCAAGGTGGGAATAATGAGGTGTCTGTCCTGGGTCCCCTCCTTAAATAGAGCACCTGAGAGAAACTCTCAGATTTTCGACTTTTACCATCTCTAATCAGAGAGAGGTATGGGCCCAAGGGACAGGGGTTAGTGAGGAAGTCGGAGTTTCAGAGATGATGTGATTCTTGCAAGAAGATGAGTTTCTGGAAACAATGGTGAAGTCTAAGCAAGCATCTAAATGGGAAATACTGAGATTCTGCCCTGGGCCCCTTCTTTAAACAGAGGATGTGGGAGGAGCTCTTCAATGTCCACCCTCCACAATAGGAAGGAGGGTCCTGAGGGGCATTTTAGACTTGAGTAAACTGTGGCAGGCAGAAGGTTAAGTGACTTGCCTAAGGTCACAGAGCTAGTAAGTATCAGATGAACTCAGACCTTTTTGAATCCAGGTGCAGTTCTCTATCTACTGTTCCCTTTAGGTGTCTCTAGTATCCTAGCACAGTGTCTTAAAATGTTTGTACTCTGGAAACTTTAAATACTACATAAATGTTAACTGTTATTATGACTTTTAAATTCAATTGGATCAATTTAAAGACTTGAAAAATGTTCTCAGTTCTCATTGTACTCTATAGATGGAAAATCCCGAGACTAGAGAGGAGGAAAAAGGAGAAAAGAGAAGACTAGGAAATGGAGAGGGAAAAGAGTTGGAGTAAAAATGGTAGACTCTAGGCTATAAAATGGCATTTATAGCCCCATGTCTTTAATCTGTAAAATAGATTCATACAGTTTAAGAAAAAAAATCTACTTCTACTCAAAGAAATAATTCCTTTTACAAAATAGTTAAATGAAAAAGGGTTTTCTAGGGAGTTTCCAGTAAGTTGTTTATTTATAGACTAACAAATACTTGTCCCAAGATTGAGTAGAAAATAAAGGAAGAGGCAGTTTGAGGTCTTGTGCTCTCTGTGCTACCAACTCTAGGAATGACTTGGCAAGTTTCTTTCTTTCTCTCTCTTTCTCCCTTTTTTAAAAATGAGAGCTTAAAAAGATGATCTCTAAGATGCCTTTTAATATTTAAATCAGTATGATTATTCTGTTAAAGATCCCTGTCAAGAGATGACTTCTGGTAAGGTGGCTTTAAACTCTGGAGGCTGGTTGATGGCCATATAATGGTGGAAGTTTCAAACAAAGGTGTGAGGTACCATACCTTTCTGTCCCTTCTGTTTCTACTGCCTTTCATTTGCTTCAGAGATTCAAAAGAGTTGAGGGAGGAGTGCACAGGTGAGAAAAAAAGTAAGGGCTTTAGACCTAGTCACCACTTGGCTGCTGGGTGAAAGGAAAACTCTCTCTCTCTCTCTTTTTTTTTTTAAGGAAAACTCTCAAAATGATTTTTTTTGAAGGATGTACTGATACTGGATGTGTGTTAGTCAATAAACATTTATGAAGCACCTAGTATGTACTTGGTATGATGCTGATCACTGGGAATACAAATAAGAAAAAGAAACATCATTGCTTTCAAAGGGCTTACAATCTAATGGGGGGGAAACACACAGGATGTTGAAAGGGGTGGGGATGAAAGGGTGGAGGTAGGAGTGGGGCATGACTGAAAAATCTAAAGGAGTGCAACTGATGAGAAATGAAGAGATAGATGGCTTGGCCACCCTCTTTAAATGGAGGTTCTGGGAAGAGCTCTCCACCCTCCAATCAAAGGAAGGGGCCCCAGGGAAAGAGGGTACTTAGGTTTGACTTCCAGGGTTGAAGTGATCTTGAAGCAGAAAGAGGTTCTGGATAGTATGGTCCACTTCAAAAATGAAGGACATGAAGAGTCATGAAGATTCTTGAAGAGTCAGACATGACTGAATGATTTAAAAACAAAACAACAACCAAGTAGAAAGGACATCCCTCTTTAAAAGATGGAGTTAAATCTCGGAGCTCCAGATTAAAAGACCCATTGCAGAATATATTCTTTTTCTTTTAAAGGGTTCATCTTTAGCTGAGGACTCAAGCTGAAGCCTAACATAGCAAGAAGCTCCTCAATGTTTTTAACCCAGTGACCATATCGCTACCTACTCTTTTGGGCCTGCAAGAGTGATGAAAATGCATTGTAAGACATCAGTAGCCCTTTAGCATTGGAGGAATGCTTACCTCACCATGTTGTTTTGTTGTTTGTCCTTCATTTTTGAAGAGGACCAATGACATTATTGACTTATGCGTGAGTTGGATTTAAATAAGGCAGACTTGCACAAAGTTGTCAGCCTCACTCACTCTTTCAGAGTTATAGAAGTCCGGTGGCAAGAAAAAGGTCAGGATGACCCACGATGGCTCGGAGGGTAGTGGATATCCTTGGCATCTTTCGATGTCTGACCTGGCTCTAAGTACTCCACAGTGCTTGCTTCAGTTACATTCATGGCTATTGGAACAAATTGTTCTCATGCTCCCATTCTGCCAGGGAAAGTATTAACATATTTAGGGTAGGCATCCCTAAGTCACTTATGCATTTGTTCCCTGTTGCTTACTGCCATCCTGGTTTAGCCTGTCTGTCAAGATGGTTTTCTGGATGTGGCTGCTGTGCATGCCACAAGTGAGAGTTGAGTTCCAGGTGGATACCAAGGTGAATAAGCAGCTCTGAAGAAGGCTCAGCAAATCCTCACATCAGAGGTGCTAGTCCTCTTTGAACAACCATACACCCCTCCCTCATCATGCATGTACTCTTCCACACATATGTCCTTGCCACATTTCTTCTCTAAATAGACAAACCCCTACATATGTTCTCTAGGTGTGTCCACTTTACTAATAGAACATGTATTCAAAGGAATGTGTGTCCCAGCTTTATGGGAAAAATGTATTGCTGCTTTTCTTACTATGCTGTTTCTAAATGCCTTTGCTTTGAACTACTTGTGCTCTCTGACTTTGTAGTAAAAGTAAACATGTTGGTCAAGTCAAATCAAGAAGCATTTACTTAAATCTCCGTTATGTGCCAGGCACTATGTTATGTGCTTGGGATATAAAGAAAGTAAAAACAACAACAAAAAAGCAAAAGCAATACTTGTTCTTAAGGAGCTCATGATCCAATTGGGGAGATAGTGTGCAAACAACTCTGTAGCAACAAGATATATTCGGGGTAAAGTGTTGATATTCAGGTGAGGGAATGCACTAAGGTTAAAGAGGAACAGGGAAGGCTTCTTGTAAAAGGTGAGACCAGGGCTGAGATTTGAAGGAAGCCAGGAAAACCGGGAGGTGAAGATGAGATATAACAGAGTTCTAGGAATGAAGGACAGCCAATGAAAAATCATGGGGACTGGAAATGGATTGCACAATGAATAGAAAGGAGGCCAGTGAGTATGTGGAGGGAAGTAAGGTATCAAAAAAAAAAAAAAAAACCAACCCTGAGAAGATAGGAAGTGTTATAAAGGGTTTTAAAAGCCAAAGAGAGGATTTTATAATTACTCCAGGAAGTAATAGGGAACCACTAGAGTTTACTGAAAGAGGGCAGGGGGTGTGACATTATCAGCCCTGTGCTTTAGGTAAGATCAATTTGAAAGCTGAGTGGAGGATGGATTGGCATTGGGAGATTTGAATAAGGGAGACCAACCAGAAGACTATTACAATAGCCTGGGCTTGAGATGATGACGGCCTATGCCAAGGGGGTGGAAGTTTCAAAGGAGAGAAGGGGGTCTATATAAGAGATAATACAAAGGTGGAATGCGTAAGACTTGACATCAGATGGTACATGATGGGTGACAGGGAGAAGCTGAGGTTGGAGCTGGGTTGTGAGCCTGGGGAGATTGAGAGGGTGTGATGTCCTTGACAGTAAAAGGGAAGTTAGGAGGAAGGGAGAGTTTGAGAGGGTACATAATGAGTTCGGTTTTGAACATGCTGAGTTTAAGATTTAGAATGGTCTGCCTTGGTAATTCTTCAGCCCACAGTAGACCAGCAAAGAGAAAGGACCTAGCCTTCCTGCTGTGGTCCTTTCAGCTAATACTGGGCAAAGCTTAATGTGGCAGCTTAGGGTTGTGAGATGGTGCAGTGGATAGGATTCCAAGGAAGATTTCTCTTTGTGAGTTCAAATCTGGCCTCAGACATTTACTAGCTGTGTGACCCTGGGTAAATCACTTAACTCTGTCTGCCTCAGTTCCTCATCTGTAAAATGAGCCAGAGAAGGAAATGGTAGACCATTACAATTGCCAAGAATACCCCAAATGGGGTCATGAGAAATCAGACACAACTGAAAAATGACTCAGCAACAACCTGAGTACCTAGTATCACTTAGAGAACAGTGACAGGACGATGATTTACACTCAGGCAGGTCCTTCGATTCCAAACCCAATACTTCTTCTACTGCACCAAGCTCCCTTCTACTCCTTATGTAACCTGCGACTCAAAGCCTATTGGAATAAGACTTTCCTCATTGGTGGAGACCGATCACTTAGTCCTCCATAAATTATAAACACATAGGATCACAGAATTTTAGAGCTAGTTGGGATCTTAGTGGACAGTTAAGTGGCTCAGTGGATAAATGTCTGACCAGAGTCAGAAAGACTTATGTTCATGAGTTCAAATTAGCCTCAGACACTTACTAGCTGTGTGACGCTGGGCAAGTCACTTAACCTTGTCTGCCTTAGTTTTCTCATCTGTAAAATGAGCTAGAGGAGGAAATGGCCAACCATTCTAGTATCTTTGTCAAGAAAACCCCAAATGGGGTCCTGAAAAGTCAGGCACCACTGAAGAACAGCACCAATTAGTTCTACAACTTCTTATCTGTGTGGCCTTGTTGCTTGATGTCTCCGGGACTCAGTTTCTTTCTATGACGAGGTTGCATTTAATGATCTCTAAGATCTCTTTTAAGTCTAAATCCTTTGACTCCTATCAATAGAACATGAAAACTGTGCTGAATTAAACTAGCCTTTTATCCTGACTTTGTACTAATGTCAACTTGGCTCCATGTGCCTTTAAAAAAAAATTATTCATTTTAAACTTAAATACAAAACCAGAAAAAAAAATAATATTTCCATGTGCATACTAGAACAGAAAAGATTCAATATAAAACAATAAATTTCCATTTCACAAAAAACTATGTAATAAATCCTACACATTGTTTTCAAAGCAACCCAGCTTTTCTGTGCTTCCTTCTAGGTTTTCTTTTGTTCTCTGCTGTGTACTCTTTTTAAAAATTTTATTTTTCTTTCTCTCTTCCTCCCCACCCTTCCCACTCCATTTACTCATAAAATGGGAACGGTTTGGCAAGTATACTCTCAGGTATTTTATACAGTCTAGTTATTTTAAATGGTCTAAAGCAATATTGAATAATATTGGTGACACATAGTGTAGTTTTCTCTTTTAATTAAATCTATTTTAGCTTTAATTTCATCTGAGATCATGATTACTACCCGTGCTTTTTTTACATGATAAATTCTACTTCATTCCTTTATTTTATCTCTGTGTATTTCTCATTTTTATTATGTCTCCTGAAAATGACATATTATTGAATTCATATTGTTAAATCCATTTCTGTTTTATGAGTAAATTCATCCCATTCACATTCTAAATTATAATTACTTGTTATGTATTTCCTTGAGCCTTCGAAATGATTCTGTGAAACCTGAGGTTTTCTGAACTATGCATCTCTCAGTACCCCCTTCCAATAACTCTTCTACTCTTCACTCGTAAATGAGGGTTTAACATTTTGAGTTCGTAATGTGGCTGCTCTCCTGGCCGCTTTTACCATTTTTGATATCAGCTTGGTATCACCAGTCTTGGGAAGATGAAGACTCTTTCCTGGTATTCCTGGCACTTCTCTAAGCCCTGACAAGTTGTAATGGAGAGTACCTGATTTGTAGTTGGAGTATTTGAGTTCAATCCTGACTGTGTCACTTGCTACTGTGACGTTGGGCAAGTTGTCTCACTGCAGTTCTATCATCTAAGACACAAAGTTTGAACAAAGTAATCTCTTAAGGTCCCTTCTAGCTCTGTGAGCTTTTTATGATTTTATTTTTTATGATTACAGCTTAGAGAGTTTGAGTTCAATTTCCTATTCATTTTACTGGGCTGTCTTAGAAGTGGGAAGTAGGAAGACCTACTTTAGTTAGGAAAGTCTATGTAATTGTTTGCTGTTGTACTTCATAACCAAAGAGGGCCAAAATGACATCACAATGTTGGGGACAATGTACAATTTGTCTGACTGTGACTGATCAAAGCAATGCGAGTTTGGAAGGCTCTATCACAGGTTGGGTATGAACAGACTATTGGGAAGCAGATGCCTCTAAATTTGTGAGTAAAATAGTAACAATAAAATGCTAAAATAGTTGAATAGTAAAACAATGAAATACTAAAATGTAAATTGGTATAGATGATATCTTTTGACTCACTTGTAAATTGGATATAAGTGAGACAGAGTTGTGCCAAGTCATCAGCCTCACTCTCTCTTCCAGAGTCATCGAAGTACAGTGGCAGGACAAAAGTCAAGATGACTGTCAGTGGCTCTAAGATACAGTGGATGACCTTGGCATCTTCAGCGTCCTTCCTTCAGCCTCCTTCATGGCTTATTGGAAGAAATTGTTCACATCTGCTTATTTCATCAGGGAAGTCTTCACATTCTTGGGGTAGACATCCTTCTAACTCACCGATGGGTTTGAGGCCTGTGAATTACTCTCAGCTTGGTTTTGTCCATCTGCCGAGATAGTTTTACTAGGGTGTGGCTGCTGTGCATACTACAGCTTCTTAGAGCCACAAATGACAGTTGGGTAAAAAGTTGTACACCAAAGGTGGATGAGCAGATGAAAAGGGCCTGACAAGCCCTCACACCCAAGGTGCTAATCCTCCTTAAACACCCCATTCACCTCATATAATTGTAGGAAATTGAGAGAGGCTAGGAAAGGGAAGGAAAATTGGCCTTCTAATTGCCCAGGCTAGAAAAGTAGTGATCTGTGACTGAATGTAGCAAGTCCTTTTTTTTTTTCCGAATGAACAATTTGGTAATTTGGTTGTTTTCAGTATCCACTTGGCATTAATTTTTAAAATCTGTGAAATTATATACTTATTTGCTTTGTTTCCAAAGTACTCATTTCAGAGTATCTGGGATACTTTACAAAAATGAAAAATTTACAGCCTCAATTAAATAAATCCATGCCACTTGGCCCTGAGAGAAATAGTGAGCCTGTGCCAAACAAAACAACACAAAACAAAACAATAAAAAAATCCACCCAAATTACCCCTAAAAAACTGTAAAGGGTCAGTAGGCTAAAGAATCCAGAGGGGAAAAATAATAATGATGAAGCATTATTTTAATATTTCTACCATTTCCTGAATATGTGAGCATGTCATTTTGGATCCTCAAGCAGCATAGCATGAAGCCCTAGACACTTTGCCTTTTTCCCTTGAGAAGTTGTATAGGAATAAGAAGGTACAAACCTTGTAGTTCACCAAAGATTAGGACAGGGTTCTTCAAGGTCTAGGTATGACAATGGGTAATAGGAAGAATCCCTTTTTTGGCCTTAAGTCCTGGAGGACAGATTACTCAGTCTGAGTGAGCTGGAGCCTTCCTGTCCCTCCCCCCAGGTAGCATTACTTGAGGAATGATTCTCCTTCAACTCTCTGGTGGGTGGACCAAACCTCACATCATGTATAGCCTTAAGCTGCAACTATGTATTTTGATACCCTCTCATATACTTAGTCTTACATTTAGGCCTGTATGTTACATTAAAATTAAAATCTAGAAATGAGAAGCAATCGATTGGAAGGTATTTAGTAAGGACCTAGGAGCAAAACGCTATGCTAGGTGCTGAGGATATAAGTATAAAGAATGAAACAATCCCTTCCCACAAGGAGCTTACATTCTAATTGGGAACATCATGTAAATACATCCAGAATATAGTGTGAAAAATACAAATACACATAAAATACAAATGAAATAAAAGGTATTTTAGAAGGGAGGGCATTAGCAGGTGGAGGGGTAAGAGAGTCTTTGTGAAGAAGATAATTCTTGAGTTGGAGTTAAGGAAAGAGTTAAATCACTTTCATTGAATTAAGTTGACTAATCTGTTGATGAAGCAAGACTCCCAGTGGCATTGAAACAACCATAAAAATACCCAAAACATTTATTCATAAGAGAACTGAATTAAATAAATCACATTTATAATTGAACAGAAAGTAATAACAACCTCTCTTCCAAGTAGTCATATTTCCTTCCCTCGTGGAATAGTTGTGTCTTGAGCCTTCTCATTCTTCATCGTTTCAACAGGAAGAAGCAGAGCAGCCTTTCTAGAGTCAGAGAGGAGTGTTGGAACCTTGCATGAGGGCAACTCTGGTCCCTCTGTGGGCTCAATAGTCATTCGCATTTGGCAGCTCACATTAGTATCTTGCTAATAGGGAAGATTGCTTGCCACTCTGGTCGCCTCCCTGCCTGAGACCCCAGCTCATGCTAGATTCCAGTGGTACCTTGTTCAGTGTTTATCAGCCGTACACCTTAAGCTCATGGTATTTTGGGAAAAAATATCTTCTACCTTTGCAACTTTGTATAGCTGCTGAGCTTGCATTTTGTTATCCATCAAAAAGGGGAGAGAAAAGGAAAAGAACAAGTAGGAAGGATTCCCAAGTTGTTTTTTTCCCAATATACCTTCTCAGACCTATCAAAATCTAGAAAAATAAAGTTACGTCATCCTAGTATAATTATGGTCCGAAAACTTAACCCCCTTGTATACCTGTATATACTGTAGTAAAATGTGGGATCCTTTGGGTGGGGAGGAGTGATAGAGAAGCCCCAAGTTTCAAGGGGTTTACAAAGACCCAAACTCTAGGAATCTAGTTAATTGTACCACTAAATAGTGTATTAGACAACTGATATCAGTTCCTCTTTGCCGAGGGCTGCCGTGTGTTGTTTACTGTTTACTGGAAAAAAAGAAAAAAAAAAGACTTTTACTACATCCTTTCTACAATTTAGCTACTGTGTACTGAGATGGGGAGTAGAGCTCTAAAAAGCCTTGTGATTTGAGGCTGAGTCCAGGTAGTAGTTAGGTCCACATTTCTGAAGCACTAATGGCAGTAAAATTTTCAATGGACTATTTGATCTATTTAGAGCTCAGGAGAAAGGCTTCAGAATGAATGGAATTCCTAAGTCACTTTTTTGTTGCCAGTCATCTGTTATGATAGATAACTAGACATGTGGAAATTTGAGATATCCATGATGATTGTTTTTTATAAAAAAGTTAGGAAAATCAAATTGGAAAAAGGTGTTATTTTTGTTGTTGTTGCTGAAGTGAGGGTTTAGGGAGATAATAAAATCAGGCAGCATAGACCTGTATTTGAAGTCAGAGGATCTGAAGAGAAGCCCTGGCTCCAACACTTACCAGTTGTATGATCACGAATGAGGCTTCACCTCATCTGAAAAATGGGGACAAAAAATATTTTCACTGCCTACCTCACAGGTTTGAGAGGAAAATACCTTGTAAATCTCAAAGAACAAATAAATATGAGTTATTATTATTGATGATAAAACTATGTAAGATCACTGGAATTATCTTGCTGTGTGACTCTGGTCAATTGACTTCATCTTTGTCTACCTCAGTTTCCCCAGTTGTAAAATAGGGGTGATAATAGCACCAACTTCCCAGGGCTGATGTGAGGATTAAATGCAATAATTTGCAAAGCACTTAGCATGGTACCTGGCACATAATAGATGCTTAATAAATGCTTGTTTTCTTCTTCCTTTCCTTTCTCCTTCCTTCCTTCATCAGGTGCCACTCTATTTCACTCTTCAATATTGGCGTAATCTGGAAATAATATATATCTCCTGCTAGAATATAAGTACTTTGAGGGCAGAAGATGTTTCATCTTTGTCTTCAGGCCCCCAATATTTAGTATAATACCTGTCACTATTCAATAAATGTGCATTGTTTGATACGGATATCTAGTTGTCTAAATGGGTGATGGAAAAAAATTCTTATATGTGATCTGGTTGAATTAAATATAATTTAGATACCATTAGAAGAAAATTGCTAAGTTCGGGGAAAATTTTTAGCTTTTGAACATTGGAAACAATACTTTTTATGTGAATTATGAAGAGCAACCATAATCTCGAATGCTTCTGGACTCATGTTTATTCTAACTTTTTGTGTGACTCTGGGATCAAAATACTTTAAAAAAATACTTTAAAATACTTTAAATACTTTAAAAAAAAGTTCCACTGGTCATGTCTATTTTTATTGCTACTTATTCAATCTTAACTACAAAAACTTCAAATAAAATCGCAATTAAATACATATGTTAAGATCTTTAATAGAAAATCATAGTCACTAGTTGGTTAGGGCTAATGAGATGAGGTCATAGTTTCAATAATTATGTGTGCTGTGGAATCCATGGCCACAGAACAAGTGTCTAGCTCTATTCATCCATCTTACAAGTACATATGGTTGGTCACAAAAGACATCTTGTCAGAAGAGATGTTTTAGTCAGTAAGAAATTTCACATATCCTCTGATGATATCCTTGTGGCCAAGAAGGAGGCACATGTGCTAAGACATAGTATAGGAAAGTGTATTCTGAACTGGTTGTATGACAAGAACAAACGAATGATTCTCTTCATTCACATTTGAAATGACCTTTTATTTATTTAGTATAAAAGAGACAGCATCCTTTAACCCTTTGAGAGGCAGGGTTGTTTAGTTGATAGAGAAATGATCTCAAATTCAGGACAACCTGGGTTCAAGTTCCCTCTCCATTCAGCTGTCAGATTGATTTTCCTAGCAAAAGTCTACCCTTGTTACCCCTCTTTCCCTCTTCAACAAACTTCTAGCTATTACCTCCAGGATCAAATAAAAGCCTTTGTGTGGCTTTTAAAGCTCTTCATAACCTGTCCCCTTCTTACCTTTTCAGTCTTGGGAGGGTCACAAAGCCAAGGCTGTATTAGTCAACAAGTCCAGTCAATTCCAGTCAACAAGCATTTATTAAGTACCTACTATGGGCCAAGTACTGTGTAAGCACCGGTAATTCAAAGAGAATCAAAAAATAGTCTCTGCTCTAAAGGAGTTCAGTCTAATGGAGGAAAGCATATGTAGACAACTATGTACAAACAAGATATATAGAGAATAAATTGGAGATAATCAACAGAATGAAGGCACCAAGATTAAGGAGACCCTCTGCTTCTTGCAGAGGGCACCAATTTAGCTTTAGTTTTTGTGATTGTTAATTATTTGCACTGTATAAGATGAGTTGCCTCAGAGTTGCTTGAATTTGTATTTTTCTTACAGTTAGTGATTGGTAGCACATGTTCATGTGGTCATTTCAGAACTTTGGACCAATTTTCTTTTGGAAAATGGCTTCTTGTTATTATATATTAGTATTGATTCCTTATCTTTCTTGTGTATCAGAATTTTATCACTTGCATTCAATACAGATGTTTTCATAGATTAATCTTTTTCCTCTAGTTAGTTTTATTTTCTCAATTTTACTTTTGTAAAAGCTTTTTAATGTCACATGTCCAAAATTGTCTATTTTATCTTTTCTTATCTCCTCTATTACTTGTTTGGTTATGAATTCTTCTCCAAGCTTCAGGTGTGAAATGTACCCCATCTTGTTCTCCAGTTTTTAAAAATATTCATCTATGAAATTAATTATTATGGTATTTAACTTATTTTCCTCTAATTATATTATCCAACATCAGATTAATTCTTGGAGGAATGGTTGTTTCTTTCAAGTTTATAATTTTTGTATTGTCTGTGACAATACAGCTTCTAACGGCTTTTATTTTCTTGCTAGAATTTCTAGAAATGACTTTTAAATATATATATATGTGTTCTAATCAAGAAATGATATAGCATTGATACTTTTTTTAGGAGAGGTCTGGAAATGTAATTTTAATGGAGAATTTCCCCTGTGTATAGTTTTATATATGCACATATGCATACGTAACATGCATATACAAATAACTATAACATATGTACACATTTATACACATATATACAAACATGTATACCTGTACACATATAGCTATATATGTTATACATGTACATATATACACACATGTATACACATATAAAAGTATACACATTCTTGGAGAAACTGTTATTTGTCACAAATGTGCAATTTTTTAATTATTTGCAATATTCTATATCTCTACGTGTTTCTATCTTATCTCTGTGTACTAGGGAAAACATCCTCTAATGCCTGGATATCATAGCAATTCAAAAATTATAAATTTACCACAAATGATAATTCCTCTAGGTATGTATATAATTTTATATTTATGTGTATATGTGTGCAAATGTGCATATGTGTATACATATATGCATATAAAATATAAACACATTTATATAACATTATATATAGATATATGTGACTATATGTAACTTCATCGATATTTAAATTTACATGTGTATATCTATCTATCTATTGGGGGAAAATCCTCTAGAGTCTGAATATCACAGGCCATTAAAAAATTACAAATTTGCAACAAATAACCATTCATCCAAGAGTGTGTATATCTGAATCTGAGGCTGACTATCTATCTATTATGTCATGCTTTGTTCCATAATATGATTGGTTTCTTTGATTCTTGTAAACCTTTAATGAGAAATAATTTGTTTCTCAGATAACATCCTCAATATTATTTTTTTTTATTTTAGCATGTGTTTTTAATACTTTGGGTTACAAATTTTCTCCCTTCCTCCTTCCCCACTCACCCTCATTGAAAAAGCAAGCATCTTGATACAGGTCATAGATGTGTAGTTATGCAAAACACTTCCATAGTAGTCATGTTGTGAAAAACTATGGATGAAAAACTTCATCCTATCCTACCCCTGATTTATTCTAGTCTCTCTTTTGACCCTGTCCCTCCTCAGAAGTGTTTGCTTCTGATTATCCTCTCCCCCAATCTGCCCTCCTCTCTATCATCCCCCTGCTCTCTTGTCACCTTCCCCACTTATTTTCCTGTAGGGTAAGATAGATTTCCATACCCCATTGTGTATGTTATTCCCTCCTTAAGCCAAATCCTATGAGAATAAGATTCACTCATTCCCTCTCACTTTCCCCCATTTCCCCTCCACTGTACAAGCCTTTTCTTGTCTGTTTCATGTGAGATAATTTACCCCATTCTACTTCTCCCTTTCTCCTTCTCCCAGCATAATCCTCTCTCACCACTTAGTTTTATTTTCCAGATATCACCCCTTCATCTTCAACTCACCCTGTGCCCTCTATCTATCTACACATACATATAATTTTTTCCCTCCCACTACCCTAATACTGACAAACGACTCATGAGTTACAAATACATCTTTCCCTGCAGGAATGTAAACAGTTCAACCTTAGTAAGTCTCTTATGGTTTCTCTTTCCTGTTTTACCTCTTCCACATTTCACTTGAGTCTTGTATTTGAAAGTCAAATTTTACATTCAGCCCTGGTCTTTTCCTCAGGAATGCTTGAAAGTCCCCTATTTCATTGAATGACCATTTTTTACCCAGAAGGATTATACTCAGTTTTGCTGGGTAGGTGATTCTTGGTTGTAATCCCATCTCCTTTGCCCTCTGGAATATCATACTCCATGCCCTTTGGCCCCTTAATGTAGAAGCTGCTAAATCTTGTGGTATCCTGATTGTGTTACCACAATACTTGAATTGTTTCTTTCTGGTTGCCTGCAATATTTTCTCCTTGATCTGGGAATTCTGGAATTTGGCTACAATATTCCTAGGAGTTTTCCTTTGGGGATCTCTTTCAGGAGGAGATCGGTGGATTCTTTCAATTTGTATTTTGTCCTCTGGTTCTAAAATATCAGGGCAGTTTGATAATTTCTTGAAAGATGATGTCTAAACTCTTTTTTTGATCATGGCTTTCAGATAGTTCAATAATTTTAAGTTCTCTCTCCTGGATCTATTTTCCAGGTCAGTCATTTTTCCAGTGAGATATTTCACATTCTCTTCTATTTTATTCGTTCTTTTGGATTAGTTTTACAGTGCCTTGATTTCTCATATAGTTGCTAGCTTCCAATCGCTTCATTCTACTTTTTAAGGAAGTATTTTCTTCAGTAAGCTTTTGGACTTCCTTTTCCATTTGGCCAATTTTGCTTTTTAGGGCATTCTCCTCATTGGCTTTCTGGACCTCTTTTGCCATTTGGGTTTGAATATTTTTTAACGTATTATTTTCTCCAGTATTTTTTTTTTGGGTCTCCTTTAGTATCACTCTCAGTTTTCCCTCTACTTCTCTTACTTGTTTCTCAAAATCCTTTTTGAGCTCTTCTATGGCCTGGGACTAATTCATGTTTTTCTAGGAGGCTTTGGATGTAAGAGCTTTGGCTTCACTGTCTTCTTCTGGTTGTATGTTTTGATCTTCTTTGTCACCAAAGTAAGATAATATAGTCTGACTCTTTTTGCACTGCTTGCTCATGATCCCAGACAATTAACTTGAGTTATAAACTCTTTGTTAAGGTAAGGGTCTGTTTCCAGTGTGGAGAGTGTACTGTCCCAAGCTTCAGTGGTTTTGTGCAGCTGTTTTCAGAGATACTTCTAGGGACCTGTAAATTTTCAGTTCTTCCAAGGTGCTATGATCAAGGGCAAGGTGTTTACTCCTTTCCTGTCCTGTGTTCTGGTCTATTAGTGGTCACAAGCACTCTTTTCTGTCTTGGAACTGTGAGGAGGATTTTCTTTGCACAGTTACTACAAGCCCCACCACACCAGTGCTCCTCCTCACCCCAGGACCGCCACCCAGAACTGTGACCCAGATCCAAGCATGGGCAAAGCAAGAGAATCCTGCACCAGCAGAGAGATCCCTGCAATCTCCCTCTGATCAGCCACTCGATTCCCACTCAGTCTGTGGGCCTAAAGATCAGGAGGCAGCCGCTGCCCTGGGGCCAAGCTTGGGGAATGGGGCTGGGACCCTGTGCTTCTCTCTCACCACTACAGAAACAGACTTTTCCCACTGATCTTCTAAGTAGTCTTTGGTGTTTGTGGGTTGAGAAGTCTGGAAACCGCCACAGCTGCCTGCAGTTCAGTCCTCTGAGGCCTGCTTCAGATTTGCTGCGACCTGCGAGCTCACACTGAACTGTGTTCCTCTTCCAACCCGGCACAATATACCCTTCCAATCAACCATCCAGGTTGTCTTGGGCTGGAAATTTGTTTCACTTTGTCTTTTTGTGGGTTTTGCTGCTTTAGAATTTGTTTAGAGTCATTTTTTATAGGTATTTGGAGGAGTCTGGGGGAGAGCTCAAGCAAGTCACTGCTTTTATTCCACCATCTTGGCTCTGCCCATTCTCAATATTAGAATGAATTATGGAGATATTTTGGTCTTGTATTGAGGAGACCTTGGCTTGAGTCCCATCTCCAAAAATTAGAATTTGTGTGATCTTAGACATAGCACTTAATTTCTCTTTGCCTCAAATTTCTCCTTTGTAATATGGGGATAATATTAATAATTGCATCATCTCCTTCAAAGGGTTTTTGTGAGGGGAGTGATAAAACCTATAGCAAGTAACATAGTATTAATGCTCAATATGTAGTTACTGTAATAACAGCCATTCCTGCTCAGAGCTTATGCTTATAGATTTTGAACTGGAAGGGACCTCAAAAGCCATCTAGTTCAACTCCCACATTTTAAAGATGAGGAATCTGAGGCCCAGAGACATTACTGTAACTAAGTGTCCTAAGCAATGGAGGTGGGATTTGAAGCCAAGGTCCTCTTGCTCTACAGATAGAATTCTTTCTGCTATATACCATGTTACCACTTACTTCTTTTGCTTTTATTTGTAGTATTCTTTGAGGCCCTCTTTAGGTCATCATTTCACAATTTAAGCTGCTCATGGCCAGGTCATTGCCTAATAAAATCATCACCATTTGCCACCAAATTAGTCCTGGACATTCTAACCTGGTTTATATTTCTCAAGATTTGGCCAGATGACTAACTCTGAGTATTTAGGCTCAATTTTCTCTAGATGCTTTTGGGGTACAAGGTGGAGCAAGGAAATATTTGTGATGGCATATATGAGGCTGTGGCACTTTCTTTAGTGTGATTGCTCTTTCACAGAGACCTTTGAAGATGAGTATCCAGCATTAGAGCAGAAAGAGCATCATGCTCAAGAGGGTGCAATTATTCTCTAATGAAAGAGAAAAGAAGTCTGAAGGACCCTAGGGAGGGCTAAGTTTGTTTTTATTTTCAGATGTATTACAGAATCCAATAGCAGATTCATTGAATGTGTTCACTTTTGTAGAGTGTTCTGAAGCCAGAAAGTGTGCAGGTCAAACTTTTGGAAGAGATATTGCCTGGATGAAATAACTTTTGGGGCCAGGGAATTGAAGAAGATACCAGCCTGTTTCCAGAGTGATCCATCCATGACCATGACCACTTTGCATCACATAGATGAGTGTTGTCTTTAAGTGTTTTTTTGACTCATGGAGTTTGACTATTTGGAGTTTTTGTTAGAATAGAGCTTTGGATGGGAAAATGATGAAGTCTGCAACCTTGAATGTCCAACAGACTGAGGTCAGGACTTGCATATTTTCCAGACATAGTAGATAACTGTTTTTATTTATATCCTTGGAGACTGATGGCCTCTGACTGGTCGGTTAAGTATGCATGTTGTTATTTGCAAAGAGGTGCAAAAGCATTTCTTCCCCATTTTCCCACCATTTTTATTCCAAATGGTGTAGCAATAAAGTCAGTGAACCTAATTAAGCTATCATTTACTGTGAAGGACAGGGGCTGTAGAAGAAGCTTAAGGCATGATCTCTGAGTCTTGAAGGCTTTTGATCATGGAGGAAAATGATGCCCACAAATAAATGGGGAACAATACAAATTTTTGAATAATTAAGAACTACATATATTGAGACTATAAATATGAATTTGGAGAAGGGAAGGATCAGTATATGCTAAAGCTGTCAAGAAAAGCTTCCTGAAAGAGAAGGGCTTGGACTAGCCTGTGAAGGAAGAGTGAGATTTGGATAAACAGAAAGTAGCAGGGAGGGCATACTAGGTAGAGAGGACTTCCATGTGGAAAAGCATTTGGAATAAAAATGGTTATGACCTGGGAAGTTAAAAAATGATATCAACCTAAATGTAATCAATTAATCAATAAATCAGAATTTATTTAATGCCTACTGTTTATCAGGCACAGTGCTAGGTACTTTGGATATAAAGAGAAAAATAAAAGAGTACCTGCCCTCAAGGAGTTTATAGTCTATCAGGAGAAACAAGATATACATATTTAAGTAAAGACAAAATGTAAGACAAAGTAAATAGGTAATTTAGGTGGGGAGGAGAAGTGCCAGGAGAACTGAATTGAAGAGAAAAGCCTCTAGCATCCTGAGGTGTTTTAGCTGAGCCTTGAAGGAGGTTAGGAATTCTCAGAGGCACAAATAAGAAAGGAATTAATTCAAGACATGTTGTTATTGTTTGTCCTTCATTCTAGAAGAGGACCATGACATCAGGAAGGTGAATCAGATTGCAAGTGAATCAGATTTAAGTGAAGGAGGGCTGCACAAAGTCACCACTCTCACTCTCTCCTCCGGAGACATCTGGGTCCAGTGGCAAGATACAGATCAGGATGACTGGAGATGACCCAGGTATACTGGGAGACCTTGGCCTTTTTAGGTTAAGATATTTCCTAGGTCTCAGTTTGACTGAGGCAATGCCCATTCAGTGATTAAGGCTAGGTAAGAAATGAGGCAAAGAATGGCCTTTTTTACCTAGTAAATAAATATCAATCAATCAATCAATCAATCTGGGAGGGGAAGACCCTCAGAGTTTTTAGCCAAAACAGAAACAATTGCTATTTACACTCACTCTGAGCCATCAGGGCCCAAACAATGACCAAGCAAGGCTTGGACTGGGACTTATTGTTAGCCAATCAATGAAAGGTAGAGTAATTTGGGTTTAAGGCATGGTGCTCAAGAAAGAAATCTAGCTCATAAACCTTAAGATATCTTGTGACGTTTCAGGTATAAAATTAACAGTCCTTTGGGCAGAGCACCTGCAGGTAAGGTCCACAATATGTGGGCAGAGGAAGGAGGGAAGGAGGAAGGGAAGGAGGGAGGGAGAGAAGGAAGGAGAGAGGGAGGGATGAAGGAAGGAAGAAAGGAAAGAAGGAAGGAAGGAAGGAAGGAAGGAAGGAAGGAAGGAAGGAAGGAAAGAAGGAAGGAAGGAACTGCATTGCCCAACTGGAACTGGCCAGTAGGGCAGCTCCTACTACTTGTAGGTTGTTGTTTGTCCTTCATTCTCAAAGTGGACTGTGACATCAGGAAGATGATGCCATGACTTTCAAGTAAATTGGATTTCAATTCAAGATATGAGTGCAACCTATGAGAGGGTATGGAAGCAGGAAAAAGAATGTTATGTATGAGGAACAACCAGTAGGTTGAACTATAGGGTGCTTGAAGGGGAATAATGTGAAAACAAGGCTGGGGAGGTAAGATGCTGCCAGATGGTGAAGTGTTTTAAACACTAGAGACATTTGTAGCAATTAGGCAGTCACTAGAGCTTTTTGAGTAATGAAGTGACATGGTCAGGTTTGTGCTATAATGACATCTTTTGTTGTTGTTGAAAATGCGCCTCCCTATCTTGCCCAGGCTTTTAGTGCAATGGCCTATCACAGGCCTGGCATCAGTACTGAATGGAAGAGAAACTTTAATCTGCTCTGTTTATTTGACTTAGGCCAGTTTGCCTCTCCTTAGGCAGCCTGGTGTCGTCCTCTGTTCCTGGGGGGCTAACCAAATTTAATGTAACCATATGATCAGCTTAATTCACTGTAGCTCAGAATTCCTGAACTAAAGTGATGCACCAGCCTCAGCCTCTCTTCCAGCAGAGATGAAAGTCACATGCTTCCATGTGTGGCTAGTAACAGTATTTTGGCAATAATGGTGGCTAGATCAGAAAGGGGAGAGATAAGGCAGAAAGACTAAGTAAGAGGTTATTGCAAAAAACTATAAAAGAGTTACTTGAAAGGATTGAATAAGATTAGTAGTTGTATGAATATGTTTACAAAGAGGGCAGGTAGAAAGATATTGTGTAGGTAGAATCAACAAGACTAGACCTCGGATTGAATATGGGAAACAAGGGAAAGAAGGGAATTGAGGATAACTCTAACTAGAAGATGCTGTGTCCCTTGACAGAAATTGGGAAGTTCTTGAAAAGATATAGGTTTTGGGAGAAAGAAAAATAGTTCTGTTTTGGACATACTTCATTTAAGATTCATGTGGAATTCCAAGTCAGGAATAGCCAATAGGTTGCTGGTTTGTGGGTAATTGGAGTTCAGGAGAAAGATTAGGGTTGTAAGTATGGGAGTTATCTACCTAAAGATCATAATTAAACCTATGGGAACTGATTAGATCACCAAGAGACAGAATGTATACAAAAGAGAAGAGGGCCCAGGGTAGAGGTTTTAATTTAGGGAGTTAAAAGACAGAGATGATGATCCTGCAAAGGAGACTGCATGGAAAGGAAAGGTTTTCTAAAGAAAAGATTTTCAGAAGGAAAACCAAGACAGAGAAGAATCATAAAAGTCCATTGAGGAGAAGGGATCCATAGTGTAAAATTCTGCACAAATTTCAAGAAGGAAGAGAACTGCGGAAAAAGCCATTGGATTATCTGTGAATAAATCACTGTTAACTTTGGAAAGAGCAGTTTCAGTTGAGTTATTAAGTCAGAAAGTAGATTGAGAAGCGAGCAAGAGGGAAGGACATGAAGGCATTAAGTATGGATAACTTTTTCCAGCAGTTTGGCTGAGAAAAAGGGATAGATGTAGCATGATAGCTTGAGGTGATGGAAAAGTATAGGGAAATATTTTTATTTTTTAAGATTGGGGGAACTCTGGACATGTTTGCAGGCAGCAGGGAAGAATGAAGATCACAGACCAAAGCGATGTTTGGGAGGTGGGATCAATCTGTTGGAGAAGATGGGAAAGGATGAAATTAAAGGTATATGTAGAGGAGTTGCCATTGGCAAGGAGAAGATAGATAGATAGATAGATAGAGAGACAGACAGACAGACAGAGACAGAGACAGAAAAGAGAATTTGCAGGGGCAGGGGAATAGTGGAAGCAATTTGCCAGAGGAGATGGGAGAAAATGGGATCAAAGGAACAATTATAGAAGTTGACATTGGCAAGGAAAAGGACAGCCTCATCAATAGGCAGAGGGAATGTGGGATGATATAGAGTAGGGGAAGAGGAGCTCTGCAGGTGACCTCTATTTTTCTCAGTGATTGATGAAGTGAAGTGCTCCACTGAGAGGGAGTGAGAAGGAAGGGATGTGGGAGGCGTAAGGAGAAAAGAGAAGGGTTTCAGCAGCCACTGTAAGGAAGGTTAGAGTTGATTAGGGAAGATCCCATTTCAGCAGTGGAGGCCCAGTTGGGATTCAATAACATATATTTGAGGTGCACCTATCCAATGCAGTTACCTGACTTCCTGCAGTACTGTTTTGTAGCACATAAGAGGGAACAGAGATGGTAGATGGTGGTAGGGAAATATTCAGGGTTCAGGCATGATCAATTTTTGGACAAATGGAGAAGGTTTTTTAGGGTAGAAGACAATGTGCAATCAGACCAATTAAGACTCAGAAGGGAGAGAAAGGAATTAAGAACAGAGATAATGTTGAGAAGACAGTGATGGATAAACACCATGATGGGAAGAATTTTAAAGGGAGTAATGTAATGGGAGAGATGGAATGATAGGAGGCTCTGGTCAGAGGAACTTCAGAACCCTGGACCATGGAAGTGAGAGAGTTGAGGATAATGATAAGATCAAGGATGTGACCATGACTGAGAAGGAGTGAAGCTGTAGGTCATGGGAGTTAATAATAAGAGAGGCCAGAGTATTTGAGGAAATATTAATGTGCTGAGGCAGGAATCTGTAAATAAGGTAAGGAGGGATCAAGAAAGAAAGTCATTAAGTCACCTGATGAACCCCATCATCCAGGTATATGCTGGTTCTTCAGGGACAGTGCTTTCAGTGTCTGAATTAGTGAATGTCTGAGGTCAATTTATTTGAAAGATTTCTAGGTTTGTTTTTAATGAACTGAATTGATTCTCCTTGAACATATTTCCAAACTCCTCTTTTATCAGATGTAGGAACACTGTAGTAACCATTTACATAAAACATCAATGATAATTATAGCTAACATTTATATAGTGATTTAAGGTTTTAAAATTACTTTACAAATATCTTATTTAATCTTCATAACAGCCTTGGGAGGTAAATTTTATTATCATCTCTATTTTACGGATGAGGAAACTGAGGCTGAGAGAGGTTCAATAACTTGCCTTGGTCACACTAAATGTATGAGGCCAAATTTTGACTTTAGGTCTTCTTGATTCAAAGTCCAATGTCCTATCCATTGTGCCTTCAAGCTGTTTGGATGACAAACAGAGAGGCTTTTCCTTTCCATCAATAACAGTATTTGTGAATTCCAGTGACATGGTAGGTTGAATTTTTCTGGATTTGTGCTTCTCACTTTTTTTTTCTGAATTTCTGATACTTAAATTGTTTCTATTGTCTTTCTTTGTATTAAGATTTAGCTGCTTTTCTGATCTTTTCAACTGGATATCCTGTAGGCATCTCAGACTCTACATGTCTAGAGTCTAGAACTCATTATTTCATATCACCATTGTATCAGTCACAAAGCCTCACAACCTTGATGTCAGCCCCTTTTCCTCATCTAGACTCATCACACATATCCAAGCTATTGCTAAATTGTTTTGTTTCTACCTTAAAACCTCTTCTGTAAAGGTTCTCTTCTGTCTACTTACACAGCCACAACTATAATAAAGGCCCTCATCCCCTTTTGCTTACACTATTACAGGAGCCTTCTAACTGGCCACCTTGCCACAAGTTTCTCGCCTCTCTGATCTATCTTCTGTACAATTGCCAGAGTGATTTTCCTAAAGCTCATGACTAACTATCTTACCCTTCCCTCCACCCCTGCCTCTCTTCCCCCCTCCCCACTCAGTGAACTCCAGTGGCTTCCTATTATTTCCAAGGTCAAATATAAATTCCTCTGCTTGGAATTTAAAGCCCTTCACCACATCCTCCACCTTTTCTTGTTATACTTCCTTCTTCTCTTCTCTACACATTCTATGATCCAGCTACCCTGGCCACCTTGTTGTACTTCATAGACAACACTACATCTCCTGACTTCATGCCTCCATGATTCCATGCCTGGAATGCTTTCACCTCTGCCTCCTAGCTTTGCTGACTTCAATTAAGGCACAGCTCAAATCTCATATTTCACCTTTCCTGGTTTCTTTCCCCAAAGTGCCTTCCCTCTGAGATAACCTTCTACCTACACGGTGGATATCTCAGATGTAAATAATCTTTTTAAAAATTTATTTATTTATTTTGGTGAGGCAATTGGGGTTAAGCGACTTGCCCAAAGTCACACAACTAGTGAGTGTTATGTGTCTGAGGCCGGATTTGAACTCAGGTGCTCCTTACTCCAGGGCTGGTGCTCATTCCACTGCACCACCTGGCTGCCCATGTAAATATTTTTTTGCAAGTTGTCTCCCTACTCCTCTTAGAATGTGAAATCCATTAAGGCAGGGATTATTATTGTTTTTTTTTTCCATCCCCCCCCCCCAGCTTAGCACAGTGTCTGGAACATAATAAGTTATTAATAAATGTTTTTGGACTGACTGCTCCAGGATATTTTCCTCTCTAAAATAATTATGCATTTATCCAGAATGAAGGGATATTATTTTGATGTTTTAAAAATTGGAGACAATACAAAAATTGGACACATTTACATTTAATAATCGAAAGTTCCAAATATTTACCTAGAATGCTTGTTGAGTTATTTCAATTTTTTAAAGTTGCTGTAATTTTGGAAACCAACTTACTATATTGTATATAACAAAGAAAAATTAAGTTATTAGTAAGATAGTTACACTGCTTCTGTAATAATAAATATGCCACTTCCCCCAATTAACATAATTAATTGCACTCAAGTGAGCCTAACCCAGAGACATAGTGCCTTGAACCAAAGAAGTGAATCTAATGGTGAGTATTTCACATGCAGAGCATATTGGCAGGGTAAATATTTTGGGGCAAGTGGGAACTTTGAGATCTCCAAATCACATCCCATTCACCACTTTTTATTCTATGTAATTCTACTCTCTGCCTGGCTTGAAATGGTGATAGATAAGAGTGATCAGAGGAGGTTCCACTGCTATGCGTTGAGGTTTGAGTGGATGCTGGACTTCTGTAGGCAGCAGATGGGAAAGATACATTTCTGGGGAATGAGTGAAAGGTGAGAGCCAGATAAATAAATTAGAATCATCTGTATGCTCTGAGTTGTCTCGTGAACTTATGTGATCTCTGAGAGGTCAAGAGGAGAAGATAAGCAGTAGGCCAGCACTGACACTTTATGAGAGAGAGGGCAGCCAGAAGAAATCCTGAAGGGAGAAGAGCAGAAGAGGACACTGTTGTATAAGCCCAGATCAGACAGTATTTTGGCAAAGAAGGCACTTGACAGTGTCAAGGAAAATTTGAGAATGGACACAAGAATTTTCCTTTGAGCTGAAAGGAGGTCATTATAATCCTATGGAAAGCCAACCTTAGGAGGCAAATGGAAAGTAAAGAAGAGGGGTAGGAGAGAAGGGGAAGCTTTAGGAATAGGAAAAAAACCCAAAACCTCAACTAAGGACTTAGATGTGAAGGAAAGAAGATAAATCAATTGTCTGGAGCAGGTGCCAGGTTTGAGGTAGGATTTTTAAAGACCCTAATATCCTTGAACATGTTTAAAATGGGAGAGGAATGCTTAAAATGAGAAGAAAATATGAGGTGAGAGAAGAGGGGATCAAATGGGCTGTCTTGAGAACTGTTAGATTTTCAGTACAAGTTCCTAAATAGACTGGATGATCATCTGTTGTGTATGCTCTAAAGCATACTGCCCGCTATGATATTGCCCTCTGGGGGTGCTGGAACAATCCGGGGGGTGGTAGTAGCCTTGGGTGCAATCGCTGGGCATTGAATAAAATTAAGGGGGTGAAAGCATAAGGAAGGAAGAGAAGATGAGAAAATTTTGAAAAACCGTTCATACATGTTTCATCTGTTGTATAACATAGTTAAAGTCATAGTGATTACATTATATTCCAAATGAAAACACAAAATGCAAGTTATAACCAATCAGTGACCAAGTCCGTCTATGGGTCTTAACAAGCAAGTGTTGGCATATGAATGTGTGGTGCATTGTCAGGAAGTTCAGTATACCTCAGCAAGAATGTGTGCATGTAATGACTTGCTTACAGTATGATACTACACGGTTACATGATTCAGTATTGTGTCATCAAAATTTCAATGCAGGAAAAAAAACACAAATTCATAATAAATTATTAAATTTAAGATGTGTCATTTAAAATATTTTTTTGAAATGATGCAAATTTCAAAATAAAACTGTTAAAGGGTTAAAGAAAGTAGATTTCCAGGGTGGTGCTGAGTATTTTGTTTTTTTGAAAAGAGAGTGACAGGGCAAATAAGTTTGGGAACCTCTGCTCTAGAGGACATTGTGTTTTAGGTGTGGTTGGACTGGATGACCATTGAGGTCCCTTCTAATTCTGCTATTTTGTGATTATGTGTGAGTGAAAGGAGTGAGAGCAAGATTTTACAATAGGCAGAAGACTGAGATGAAAAGAGGTGGTTAAGTGCTGAGAGGCTGAGTGGAATAGGGACACTAGGTGATACTGGAGGTGAGTCTGGGAGTCAGTTAATAGATATTTAAGTGCTTTCATTGTGTCAGGCACTATGCTTGCTACTGGTATACAAAGAAAGGGGGAAAAAAACCCCACAACACTCCCTGCCTTTAATAGCTTACATTAGAATGGAGGAACTTATGCTGACGGTCTGAATTGAGAGGATGCCCATCAAATGGGGAATGCTGAACAGGTTGTGGTATGTGATTGTGATGGAATATTACTATGCTGTAAGAAATGATGAGCAGGATGCTTTTAGAAAAACCTCGGAAGACTTGTATGAATGATGCAAAGGGAAGTGAGAAGAACAGCAATAGCAATACTGTTGAGATGATTAACTGTGAAAGAATTCGCTACTCTGATCAAGCCGATGACCCAAGACTATTCCAAAGGACCCATGATGAAAAATGCTATCCACCTCCAGAAAGAAAACTGATGATCTCCGAGTGCATATTTAAGCATGCTTTTTCTCTCCACTTGCCAAATTTTTCTTTTTGTTAATATGGAAATACATTTTGAATGACTTGTTATGTATATTACTTGTCTTCTCAAGGGGTGGTAGAGGGACAGGAGAATGGGAGAGAATTTGGAGCTTAAAATTGTTATAAATGAATGTTGAAATTTTTAAAAAAATATAATTGAGAAATATTTAACAAAATTAAAATGTTTGAAAAAAGAAAGACAATCTGATTCCTATCACTAACCCATTAGCAAAGGAAAATCTGGAAAAAAAAAGTATGAAGAATGAAAAAATTTAGGTGGGCTACTTTTTGATTTTTTTAAACTTGGATATCTTTTGTTTTTATATCATCTTAATTTTACTTTCCAATTTCTTTTAGCTGATTCCTGCCATTCCTTTCTATATTCAGGCTGCCATACTGCTGCTACTCTAATATGAGCGACGTAAAGCTGCGTGCGGCTGGCACAAAATTGCCCCGCTTTCTCTCCTAGGCCATCAGTGGAGTTTAGGCTGGTTAGATGAATCACTCCATCCATAGGACCTTGACAACATCCCCTCTCACCAATCATCCTCTCAAAAAGATTCGTCTTGGCTTCAAACCGCCTGAGTCAAGTGTTCTTGGTCTCTAGCCAAGACTTTGATCTGCTGTCACCAAGAAGCAGGAACAAGGCTGATTGTCAGTGCTGGGGCTGATTATTTATTCCTGTGTTGAATGAGCAATGGCAATGTCTTCCAAAGAAGACACACTGCCTGACTATTATTTATCCTGCTTTCAATAGCCCTAACTGACTTCTGGCTATTGTTTGTCCTGTACTCTGATCTCATATGGCGCCTCTTATTGTTGATCCTGAAGTCATCCCCATGCACTGTCATTTTGCCATGGAACATTGTGGTTTAACTTCTAGGTGAAGAAGGGCAGCTGGAAAGTTTGATACTACATCGAGGCCTACATCTTCTGCCCTTCCACACCTCTTCCTATATATTCTTTTTCTCCACTGTTTTGAAGGCCTTCCCCATCTTTTGACCTCTCTTTCATGTGAATTTCTTTTTGTTTCTGAACAGTCTCTGTCCTTTGTTGCCTCCAGGGCCTTTGTTTCTGCTGGGAACATCTTCCCTCCCTTCTTTGCCTATAGAATTGCTACCCATCCTTTAAAGCTCAACTCACATAACACCTACTTTGTAAAGCCTTTCCGGGTCACTCCAGAGTCAGGAATGATCTCTCATTTAGAGGGTACATACCGATTTGTTTTGTACCTCTATGATGCCCCCTTGTTTTGGGGGGCATTCTATTGACATTTGTGTGTGCATCTTGTTTCCTTACTAGACAAAATATCCAGGAAAACAGTATTCTAAACTTTGTATTCCTGTTACTACCTAGAATAGTTCTCTGCCCACAGTAGATGCTTTAAAAGTGTTTGAACCAAATTGAATCCTTCTATCTTAAAAAAATTGTCCCAGTCCTATTCTATAATATTTTCCATTTTTCTTCTGAGGAGATGGCATTAAGGTTTTGGACCATCGATGCCAGTAATAGTTGTGATATGCTGTTCTGCACTTAAGGAAATACAGGAGGAGTGGGGATTTAAAAATACCAATTCAATTAAATTCAATAAACTTTGTTTATTAAGCGCTGGAGACACAAAAAGAGGCAAAAGATAATCCTTGCCTTCAAGGAACTTCAAGGAATTTAATGGGGGAAACAACATGCAAACATATGCAAAGAAAGCTATATAAAGGACAAATAGGAAATAATTAAAAGACAGAAACCACTGGAATTAAGAAGGGGTAGGTAAGGCTTCCTGTGAAGGTGGAATTGGAAGGGTTCATGATTTTCTTAAATGTAGGGATCTTCTGTTGTGAGAGCTGCCTTTACCAACTCATCCTCTGTGACTTAGCCAATAATTCCTTAGGGAGTTGCTTGATGCATGTAGATAATCCGATAATGTGACCTGCCAGGGTCATACAGCTAGCAAGTATGAGAAGGAGGACTTGAACTCGAGTCTTCTAAACTTGAAGCTGGGAACACTGGGAATAATGTTTCATGCTGTCTCTCTTGGTGGTTAGAGTCAGGGCAAAACAATCAAGGTAAAAGAGATGAGATGGCAAAAGACAAAAGTCAAAAAAAGTTTTTATGAAAGTTTGAGAGTGCAGACTGCAAGCCAATTTTTTTTACTAGATTATATTGTGCGGTCCTTGATTTCAGAGGGAATGTGAAGAAATGAATGGTAATTGCGTAAGTCACTAGGGAAGGAAGAAATTCCTACTCAAAAAATTTGCACACTAAAACAGATAAGTGGGGGAAAGTGGAAATTGTAGATCTTTAAGAATGAGTCAGACACTGCATTTATCTTGAATTTAGAAAAAAAATATATATATATAAAGCAGGGAAGTCCCTTCCAATCTTATGATTCTATATGGGAAATAGTCTTTTTATTTATGGGAATATAAAAATAACTGGCCCATAATGATGTAGAGGTTGACAAGACTACTCTGTTTTTTTTTTCTTTTTCTCTTTGACCATGAAGGCAGTAATTTACAGTTGGGGATTGGCATCTTGCGTGAGATTACCCAAAGAATCATAGCTTTAGCCAAGGTGAGTTGTTTAGTTCCCAGGATTGAGCTCATAGTTCTAGGAAGCTGACCTCTTCAAGACTGCAAATTTTATGTGAAAAAGTCTTTAGTAGCCAGTCATGAGTAGGATATGAGATAAAGAAAGGATAATTACATTTTAATTCTCAATCTTCATTGACTCTTCTTCTTGGTGGTGGACACGGGTCGTACTGAAAGACACTATGACTTAACAATAGTTTTATAAACAACCCAGAGCCACTTCGGAGAGGGATATGTGATCAAAACAACGTGATTTAGACTAGTCTACGTCTACCACAGGCAGCCACTCCAGGAAGTTCGCTCTCCTCAAGAACAAGACATGAGATTTTGAGGGTGATGGTCCCTAATTTCTGATCTGCTTTGGGCTTCCTTGGGGATCTAAGGAGCTATTAGATATAAACTAGATGGTTCAAGTTTTCCTTACATACTAGAACCCTTGATATATTTCCTGACATCTCTATTCAAGCCGCAGTTGGTAATTTTAGGGTAGCATTGGATTTCCTACTTCAGAACAAGGATAAACCCTAGGATATGGAGAAGAGGAAGCACAATGTAGTAGAGCTGCATATAAAACCCATCTGAGAAACAGTGTTTACTGTCTGACATCAGGACATCTTCATTCACAATATTATATGTAAGTATCTGTCCTATACGCCACCTCCAAAGGGCTATATTGGTTCATAAATGCTTAGATTGATGGAGCTTGAAGGGATGTTAGAGATCATAGGATCATAGGGTTAAAACATAGAACAGACTTTAGGGACCAGGTAGTGCAACCCCTTCATTTTATAGATAAGGCAACTAAAAGCAACAGGTAACAAACAACTTCCTCTAGTGCATCATGTATGATAGACCTGTTAAATTCTAAGTTCTAAAAACTTATGTCTTATAAGTGCTATATGTTCTGAATTAAGCTTAATACTGTTTCAAATAAGGGTTTCCTCAGCCCTGTAGGTCTTGCTTCTTACACAGACAAGAACTCTTAAAATCCCTACTTTGGCATCTGGTTGAATGTCAGGAATTCTGATAAAGTCATCACTGCAGTCAACAGTTTTTATTGATTCCTGGGAGGTTTCAAGGGGAGCAAAGAAATTCATTTGGAAAAAGTAGGGCAAGAAGCTAAAACTAAATTGTCCTGAGTCCAGTGGGAACATATCCTGTGGTTCTAGAACTTGAATGTGCTTGTACTAAGAAATAAAATAGCTATGAGCTTTTCATGAGAAGAATGAGATTATTCTGTGAATTGCGTACTTAGCCGCTTCCTGAATTTGAGCAACAGATATTCCCTTAAAAGAAGAGAAAGTCATTTGGAAGGTGGGATGCATAGAAACTATGTTTTTTCCCTTCCTCTGCTCGTGGTGTTGTAGCAACACTTTCTCGAAGAGCCTTTTGTCACAGCCCTCTTGTGACCCTATCTTCAGAGTGCAAAAGATAAAGTTCAGGTCCATCTGACTGACCCATCTCCCAGCAAGTGATGGTACTGGGACTTTTGGAACAACATAACACCAAATCTATCTTGATTTAAGGAGTAATTGATCATGGTCATTGGTGAGATTTCACAACAACGGTCAAAATAATGGTCTTTGAACTTTGACTGTGAGAGAAAGTGAAGCACTGCTTTATGCATCTGCTTTATTTTTCTTTTTTTAAAATGTGAGATTAAAAACCCCATTATTTGAGAGCACCTTTAACCTTGTATCCCTAAATGGTTAATGCTTACCTAAATCAGGCCATAAAGCATAACAAGACCAGGAAATCTCTTGACAGAACTCATTTTTAGGAATTGGTATATGCTAGAGGGATGAGCTAAACTACGGTCAAAGTGCTTGCCCGGGCATTAGTTATGCTTGGTGCTCTCCAGAGAAGTGACTTATTGAGTGGGAGAGGCAAATGAATCTAATTAGCTACAGCTTGCAAAAACCCCAGCTTTGCTATGAGCTTGGGTGAAGATATGCAGCACCCAATGACCATGGCAGTAATATGAAGTTGACCACAAATCTAATTCCTGGAATAGTGATGGAGGATTCTAGAAATCAGTGGTTTCAGCCTGACTTTTCTTTTTTACTACAAAAGATTTTGCTAATTTACAGCTGGTGGAAAGACAGGTTTCTTCAGGAATCCTGTGTTTTCAAACACAGAAGGGGAGAGAGGAAGAAAACGTAATTTATAACTTCAAACTTTGTTCTTTGAAGTTTATTACTTGTCAGAGGTAGATGGCCAGAAAATAAGCAGGGATGGGAAAGCTTTATGTTTTACAATAATGATGAAGTTATATTTTCTAAAATCTAAATCAGTTTTCATGATCTAATGATGGATAGTTTCTTTGAGAAGTCTTGCTAAAATTCCTTTCTTCTTTCCTCACTTTTTCCTTTGTTCTCTGCTATCGTCTGCTCTTTTTACTCTCCCTTCTCATTTTTTATTCCTTCTTCCATTTCCTTTTCTATTTTCTATTTTTGTTTTCCCTGTTGCCTTGTTTTTCTCTTTTCCCTTTCTCTCCCCTTCTTCCCTCTCCCTTTTTACTTTTCTTGTTACCCCTTTCTTTTCCCACTTTCCTTTCCCTCCTCTTTTCCCCCAACCATTTTCCTCAGATCCTTTTCTTGTAATTAGCACTATTTTGGAGACACTGAGATGTGACCTCTGTAAATACAAGGCTTTTTACTTCAGAAATCCAGTGGATCCATGCTCTCAAAAAAGTGTATTCTATCTCCCATCAGTTGAAATGTCAGCCTTATCATCCTGTGAAATTCTTATTCTCTTGTAATTTGATGCTGAGAGAAAGTAAAGTATCATCTTCTCATGAATCTCCTGCATGAAATCTATCAAGTGTGCTGGAGGCCTTTCTCTTAATGTTTTTTACATTTTGTGCATGCTAGTGTAGAACTAGGCTAGGTTAGGGAGCTATGTGGAATGGTAACTAGAGGACTGGACTTTGAGTCAGGTAGACCAGAGTTGAAAATTGCTCCAGACATTTGACTGTGTCATCCTGGGGAAGTCATTTAACTTCTCTCAGCCTCAGTTTTCTCATCTGCAAAATCATTGAAATGCAATACAGACCATTCTCTTCTTCCTTAGGCATTCAAAAAAGATTAGCCTAAAAATCACACAGGAAAAACCAAATGGATGAAGAATGTCTATTACCAAAACTAATCATATAGTGGGACACACAGTTAATTGAATTTGTTAAATGTAACTGGGGGCTGGCAGAAAGCCCAGTTCGTATTAACTTGTACAGAGTATGTGGTTGATGCAATCACTATGTAAACTTGGATGCACATGTAGGTATTTTTCATTTATGAACATGTGTGGGGAGCTTGACTGATGTGGACTTTGGAGAATATGCATAAAGACGGGGTTCATTGACACAATCAGTATGTAGATCCTAGTCAGGATTTTTGATAATTCATGATAATTGAGATAACACACAACTTAGTAAAACTTGAAGTGTTTTAAAATACTATTATTTTATAAATACAGCTATTGTGGAGAAAATATTTACAATATTTTGCACAAGTCTTCCTTGGTTTATCCTATAGAACAATATTATTTCATTGTATTCATATACTGTAATTTTTATGTCCATTCCCAAATAGTTGGGTACTTCCCTAGTTTCCACCATAAAAACAAAACCAAAAAAAACCTGCTAAAATATTTTTGTACATATGGGTCCTTTTCTTCTATCTTAGATTTTTGGAGTATAAACGTAGTGGTGGTATTTTTGGGCAAAAGGGTATGCACAGTTTTGGGAACATAGTTCCAAATAACTTTCCAGAATGGCTGAACCAGTTCATAGTGCTCTGTATCCCCTGTCCCATGCAAAGTGAATTAATGTGCTTGTTTTCCCACAGTCCCTTGAACATTCATCATTTTCCTTTTTTTTTGGGAGGGGTCACCTTTGCTTATGTGATTTATGAGGTACAACCTCAAAATTCTTTTAATTTTTATTTCTCTAGTTATTAGTAGTTTGGAGCATTTTTACATGTGTCTGTTGATAGCTTGGATTTCTTCCTCTGAAAATTACCTATTTAATTCCATTGACCATTTATCAACTGGAGAATGGCTTCTATTCTCACAAATATATACGTATAATAGATATATAGTAATATACTAATGTTATATTAATATATGCCATATATTAATATTATATAATCAATATCATCTTCTTATCTTCTATGTTCATCTCTATACTTTAACAAGAAATATTCCCCTATCCATGGACCTTTTTTCTCTAAGTAAACCACTATACCATTAAAAATCAAAATTTTATTGGCTTCTTGCCGAACTGTATTCCCTCAACTTCTTTTCTCCTTCTTATTGCTATAGTTAATACTTTAACATTCTCTCAAAGAGTAATGGTGATAATAGACATCCTTATTTTATCTCTGACTGTTTCAGAAAGGCTTTTAGTTTATTTACATTGCATTGAATGCTGGTTTTTGGTTTTACACATATACTGCTTCTTATAGTAAGGAAAAGTCTATTCATACTTTTCAACCGATAGTTTTTTGTAATGGAATAAATGTATAAGTATTTAAGTTCATCTTCTGAGAGTTGACTGAAAAATCATTGGTATAACTCCAGTAGTGGTGGTAGTGGTGGTAGTAGTAGTAGCAGTAGTAGTAGTAGTAGTAGTAGTAGTAATATCAGCAGCAGCAGTAGTAGTAGCAGGAATAATATGATAATAATAATATTTATATAGTACTTACTATATTCCAGGTACTGTGCTAAGCACTTTGCAATTATTATCTAGTTTCATCCTTCCAACAACCTTGGAAGGTAGATACCATCATTAACCCTGTTTCACAGATGAGGAAACTGTGTTAGACAGAGATTAAGTCACTTGCCAATGGTCACACAGCCATATTTGAACTCAGGTTTTCCTGATTCTAGGCCCAGTGCTCTTTATACTGTGCCACCTAATTGCCTCTAGCACAAAGGGTGACAACACAGTCCTTTTCTTGTTTCCACATTATTTTGACTTATTCTTCCAGATTTCTATATCTTAAAGCTTATTATTTCCTTTTGCTTGGAGATTTTGAATAATTGTTACGGTGCCATTTATTTAAAATGTTGATATTAAGTTTTTATTGATCAATTTTACATTGAGGAAGAATAGTTTGGTTTGTAACAATGTTCTAGTTTCAGTATAGTATATTGGTTGAGTTCTAAATGACATTTTGAGGTCTATATTTGTAATATGAAGTTTTCTCATCTGTCAGTCCATGAAAGGTAGAGAGCTTTTGATATATATTTCTCATCATCTCTACTCCTCTGGGCTAATCTCCTCTGGCTTTTCCACCATACTCCTGTGTGTGGTACCTTCCCTCCTTTTCCACTCCTGCTTTTCAGCTTCCTTTTGATTGTTGTCTTCCCTTATTAGATGGCAAGCTCCTAAAAAGCATGTTCTTTCCCTTCCTTCCTTCTTTCCTTCTTATTTGTATTCCCACCACTTAGCAGATGACTCAGCACATAGTGAAGACTTAATTAATGTTTGCTGACTTGACTTGATTTGAGATATGGAAAGGAAAATGTCAGGGTAGAAGTGGCAAGCATGAGGAGAGGAATATCTCTACAAGAGACAGTCCAACTCATGAAAGGCTGGCCACCCCAAAAGCATGTAGGTAGTTCATATTACCACAATAAACAACCCCGTGTGATTGTATCACAGAATCTCAGGGTTGGAAGGGACCTCAGTGGCCAGCTAGTATAAACAGTAATTGACCAAAAATGACCTGAGTTCAAATCCTGCCTCAGATTGTTACTAGCTATATTACTAAATAAGTATAAAGTATATATAAATAAAAATTCTTCATGCTAAATCAGTAAGAATAGAAACTAGAATCTTTAACCTAGATTCTGGAGGTAAAGTTTAAACAATATATAAAAATGATACCTATAAATACATTGGTCTTCTTCAGATAGTATGTATGGAATATAAATTTAGCATGTAGTGTGTAGTCTGTGAAAGTTAAGAGACTGATTAGCATCTGTGAAATAAAAATTTAATGGGATGAACACGTCTAATATTTAACCACAATGAAAGGTTTACAGTTATCTGTGGAGACCTTCCTTTAAATAGATAATAGAATCACCTAGAAATTTTAACATTGATAGTAAGCAAATAGCCTCAAAGACCATCATGGCAAAAGTGACATGAAAGAGCTATCAGATATCTAGAGAAAGATATTGGAAAATTACATCAATGTTTTACTTAAGGCATGGTAGAAACCTTGAATGTCAAATCATCTAATTAAAGAAAATAACTACAACAAAAAGACACATGCAGAAAGGAACCCAGAAAACCAGAAAAATGTCAATTCTAGATTTACTTAACCAGTATTTGAAAGTCAAATTCAAAAGACTAAGTCAACAGGAATCAAAGCAGGCAAATTAGAACAAATGGGAAACAGAAAGCATGCATACTGTCAGTATAATGAACAAAAGAACAACTACATCAGCGGAAGTGACAAACTCTAGCTTCTCTGTATAACTGGAAAACAAAAAGGCTGGATAAAGTCCTCAGTTATTAGATTAAACGATTCACACCGACACCATGATTTCTAGCAAAGCACCTTGCCAATTGCTTAGGAACAAGGCTGATCACATCTTTTTTCTTCCTTCGTTGTATTTTCTTTTTATTCTGAACTTAATGAAAACCAAATAAAATAAGCATTTAAATAAAGAATGTGTAACTTGAGAGGACCATCCATACAATTGCATAATTACAATTTTGCCTTCGTATATTCAGTACATAACTTTCAAGCCGTCCTGCTTGTCTGTGATTTTTCTCTTCTTGTCATTTGGATGGGGGATCCTAGTTCTGTGTTCCCTTGTCCCCTTTCTATCCAACTCACTGAAAGAAAAACAGATCCTTAGTGACAAATATGCACAGTCAAGCAAAACAAATTCCTACTAGGGAATGTACAAAAATGATCATCTCATTCAGCATTTTAACTATTTAATTCTCTGTCAAGAGGTGGGTAGTATGCTTCACCATTGGTCATCTAAAATTCTAATGGGTTATTGCACTGTTTAGGGTTCTATAGCCTTTCAAATTTGCTTGCCTTATGTTGTTGCTGTTCTTGTGTGGGTTGTTCTAATCTGCTTGCTTCACTCTGTATCAAGTCTGACAAAGTCTTCCCAGGTTTCTCTGAAACTGTTCTTTTCATCATATCTTGTGATGCAATAATATTTCTTTATATACCATCATTTGTAGAACCAGTTTCCCAGTTAATGGATGCTCTCTTAATTTATAGAGGTTTATTTTCCCCCACCACAGCTGCTATAAATATTTTTGTTTTTATGGGTCCTTTTCCTCCTTTTTTGATCTCTTTGGGCCATATGTCTAGTAAGTTATATTATTAATTCAACAACTATGCAAAGTGTAATATAGTATAGTATGTATAATATATGTGTAATATAGTATAGTATGTATAATATATGTGTAATATAGTATAGTATGCATAATTTGGGGGAATAGGTTCAAATTTTTTTCCCAAATGGCGGAACCAGTTTGCAGCTCTACCACCAGTTCATCATTATGTCTTTTCCTGTAGCCCCATTCAACATTTGTCATTTTCTTTTTTTATGTAAGTCGTATTATGAGGAGAGGAATGTCTCTACAAGAGACAGTCTAACTCATGAAAGGCTAGCCCAAAAGCATGTGGATAGTTCATATTACCACAATAAACAACCCCATGTGACTGTAATCTCATGGCAAAGAGCTAGAATCAAAAAATTGTTTTAATTAACATTTTTCTAATTATGAATGATTAGAGCATTTTTCACATGTTTATTGTTACATTGGATTTCTGGCTTTCAAAGCTACCTATTCATATCCTTTGGCCATCTATCTGTTAGGGAATGTTTCTTGTTTTTGTGAATTTGAATCAGTTCCACACACACACACATATACATACATACATACATCTATCTATCTATCTATCTATATATATACATCTATCTATCTATCTATCTATATATATGAAGAGAGGAGAGAGAGAGAAATAGGTAAGTAGATAAATAGATATAAACACAAATTTATGTTCCATATCTCTCATCTGAATAAGGATGACTTTATTGACCACTATCTCTGGATATGCATTTTGAATTGTTATCAATAGTTCCTCCTCCCGCTTCCTGTTGTTATTATTACTATTACTACTGATTGATATTTATACGGTGCTTTAAAATTTACAAAGTGATTTATATAACTCTATCATTTGATTCGATAGTTGTTTTTCTGTAGGTGTGATGGGTATTGATGGATCATTCACATTCTTGGACTTCTTTCCCTTTTGTCCCATGTCTCTCGTTGATCAACAGCACACATTTAACAAATGACTAGATGTACAGCCAACAGGCTATAATTCTTTTCTGTGTGAAGTTAACTGCCTGTTAGCTAGTGGGATGGAACCCATAAACTTGGCTTCATTTTAAGCAGATTTTAACCTATTGGCTTCTAAACAACAATGACAATATTTGCCTCAGACATGAACATGTCTTATTATTAATATTAAAAATTACTAGTAAAATATATTAATACTCAAATACTATGTCGACTTTATAGGCATATGTAAAAATGAATAACAATATATGTGTGGCTTCAGAGTGAAAATAAAGTGGGCTTCTGTCTTTAAATTAGATAACTGAATTGAGTATAAGTAAAGAGTAGACATCAAAAGAAAGTCACGTTTGAAGACTCAAACTACAAATAACAATTGAAAGAAAAGATATGGCAGAGGCAAGGCATATTATTTATTTGTATCAAATGAAGATTGTACACTATGGACAGGGAGTCACAAACTAACTGACTTGAAACATTTGCTTCTGCACAGTAGTTTTCTGTCTTCTCTGTCTCTGAGCCCTGCCCCAAACAATACACTTCCATTTGTAATTGACTTCCTAGTCTATTCAATTTGATCCATAGAATCATAGATTTTGAGCTGAAAGGGACCTTTGAGGTCTTTGAATTTGCCTCATTTTACAGATAAAGAAATTGAGGACTGAAGTGATTGATTTTCCACAATCATACAGCTACCAAGGATCTGAAGTAGATTTTGAATCCATTTGTTCCTGACTAAGTTCAACACTTTACTAGACTACATGCTCTCTGAATCTAATTCAACAAGCATTTCTTCAATGTCAAATATGTTGCCAGTATATAAGAGTTTGTGCATTTCATTTGCTAGCATTCTGGGTCAGCAATCTGAATACCTACCTATGAAATGTATTCAATTGCTCAGGATTTCTTAAATGTTGCCTTAGATGAGCGGTTCTCAAGGTATTATCTATAGATGTCTGGCAGTTGTTTATGGGATGGTTTCAAATTCTAGGTTAGGTAGTCTGGTCTCTGAATGAGGACCCTAGGTAAGCCTAAGGAGAAAGATTAGGAACTATTTCCTCTAGGTGACTAACTCTTGTTGCTAAAATCTCAACAAGTCCAGCTGGAAAACATCTGTTTTTGTCACCAACTTAAATAAAAAGCAATGCCACTGGGTCCCATCAGCTTTTGATTCTGGGCTATGGTCTTTGTCAGTAATAAGAAGGGAGGTCTGGAAAGTGTTACTAAAGGAGATAATCAATAATTCCATTCAGCAGTACATATTGAGTCCTTATTATGTGGTTAGCACTTTGTTATTGAAATAGCCTTCAATCTTATGTTGGCCCCTTCTGCTCCTGTAATTACATATGGTGATTGAATATCTAAAAGAAATCAAATGAGAGTAGGAAAAGTGGAGGGTGCAAGAATCACAGATTTTATATTACATATAAACAGTATTCTAAATGAGACATCCTTATTGAAAGACTAATGAGTTGTTATCTAACGACTGAACTATGTTAATATTGACATTTTCAGTATAACTGAAATCAGAATATTTAAGAAAGTTTTAACTGAATGTAAATATGGTAGACTCTTCTTAGAGGGGTAAATAAAGGAGCTGGAAGAGTTCGTTAAATACCACGCAACCAGAAATTATTTAAAATGGGTCACTTAGTCACCTCACACTGTGCTGCTCATAGAGCGCAAGAGCAAGAGACTACCAAGGAGGTATTTGTTGCTTATGTGCCATCATCCCTTCCACAGAATGAAGAGGTGGTTACATACTACAAAGAATTTGGGCAAGATCTTCTAAACAAAGTCAATATATAGTTAATGTTCTGTGAGTTCTATATGAATTTGGGCATAGGGGAGAGCGGTAAAACCCTGTTGGATTTTCAGTATTTAAAAAAAAATAAGACATGAATGAGTTTAAAGACTTATGAAATACTTAGAAATATCACTCCATAGTTTCTTGAAGACAAGATTCAAAAGATAAGGAACATAGAGAGCATGGAATAATATCACAATAAAAAAGAAAGTGACTCCATCTCACTGAGAAAGAAATATTTTGTTACTGATGTTTATGAATCCTATATTTGTGGGCCTATTAGAGCAGCAAATGAATAAATGAACAAGAGCAAAGGTAAAAACCAAGAGTATATATATATTTTTAAAAAAGACTAAAGAAGATGATAAGGCAAGGAATCATTGACAGCAACAATTTGACCTATTCAACAAAGGTATTAATACTCAAAAGTGGGAAATGAAAAAAAATGCAAATGATCAAAGACTATGAATAAGCAGTTTTAAAAGGAAAAAAAATCTGAGCTATCAAGAGATATGTGAAAAAATGCTCCAAATGACTAATAATTAGGTAAAAACAAATTAAAGCTGCTCTGAAGTTCTACATCAAAGCTATCTATCATATTGCTAAAAATGATAAAAAATGAAAAGTGTCTATTTTAATGTTCTGTGCTCTTCTCTACTCATTTGATCATGAACTATTTCCCTATCCTTAGATAATTTCTTATTCACTCCTCTAATTTATAATAAAACTTGCTGTATCTAAGTTATATATCTCCAATTGGAACTTATCTTGATATATTTTGTGAGATATTGGTATAAACCTAATTTCTTCCAGATTCCTTTCCATTTGATTTATTGAACACTATATTAGCAGGTTCATTTCTTCTGTACGTTGTGTAGTTAACATAGTCTGGTGAATGAACTCTACCAAATCATTTTGATGATTACTACTTTGTAGTGTTTGAGATTAATACCACTAAACTTCTTTTCTTCTCACTCCCCTTCCGCTCCCGCCTTGTTTCTCTAGAGATTCTCTTGTTTCTCCAGATAAATGGTATTATCATGGCTAAAATATTATCTAAAATGTTTGTGACAAGGTTCATCTGTGATATTAGCTTTTTTTTTCTATTTTGATTTTCTCTGGTTTAGATATCTAGAAAATACTTTCCCCCAAAAGAACATGACTTGATTCCTTCTTTTGCAAACTTTTTTTATAATATTAGAATTAATCATTCTTTGAATATTTGACAGAATTTGCTTATAAGTATATCTGATCTTGGATTTTCTTCTTTATAGATTCATTTTTGGTTTGTCCAATTTCTTTTTCTGAGATTATCCACTTAAATGTTCTATTTCTGGTTCTGTTAATCTAGACATTTTATATTTTTGTAAATACTTATCCGTTTTCATCTGTTTTCAGCTTTTCATACACAGTGGGAAGAATAGTTTCTAATAATTTCCTTTAATTTTTTAAAAATTAAAAACACTGAATTTATAAATAAAACTATGATTTTTAAAAACAGTCAATAAAATAGGTAATAACTAATTCAATTTTTTTCTGCTACTTCCCCTACTCCTGATTTTTTAAGATCTCTTTAAATATTTAACTTCTTACATCCATTTTTCCCTTTGTTGACCTTCTTTTTGGATCTAGAGATCAATCTCTTGCTTTTAAAAATAATAACTTACAAATGTAAAGATGAGAGAATGGATTTCATTATTTAGGCTTTCTTGGATTATGTTGCCCTTCTTGCATTTCATTATTTGGGATATTTACAAATCAAATAATTTCTTCATTTCTGGGTCCCCTTTTCCCCAAAGGAATGCCTAAAATCCACTTTTTTGTTTCAAGTCCATGTTTTTGTCAATGATTAGGCTCAGGTTTTCAAGATAGTTATTTTGGGTTGCACATTAAGCTCTTTCATTTTTGAATACTCTTTCACATTCTCTGCTATGATTTCTTGTGAATATGCTATTCAAATTGAATTTTCTTCTTTTGAAAGTCTTTCTCTAGCTGCTTGAAAATTTTGTTATTACTGAAATTGTTAAATTTAACCATTGTAAGCCTTATAGGTTGGAGCATTTTTTTTCTGGTGACAATATTATAACAATCATAATGATCATTGCTTTGTTCTTTGTATTCAGTTCTGGACACTTTTCTAATGTTTTGTGGTACCTCATGGTGCTCAAGTTTTTTTTTTTTCCTTTGTGATTTTCTTTGGGGAGATCTTTGATCCTTTGGGGGCAGATAAGTGGCACAGTAGGTAGAATTCTGGGCTTGGAATCAGGACGATTTATCTTCATGAATTTAAATCTGACCTCAGACACTTACAAGCTGTGTGACCCTGGGCATTTCACTTAACCCTGTTTGCTTCAGTTCCTCATCTGTAAAATGAGCTGGAAAAGGAAATGGCAAAACTACTCTAGTATCTTTGCCAGGAAAACCCCAATGAAGTCGTGGAGAGTTGAACACTGCTGAAATGACTGTGAATTCATCTCTGTGAATCCTGTCTTCAAGGCTTGAGGTCTCTTGCTTTGAATTGTTCAGAGTCATGTGTCTTCAGCTTTATTGCCTTTTGCTTTACTTCTGCCTCATTTCCCTCTACTTAATAGCTAGGTGATATTTATATAGACCTTTAAAATTTGCAAGGTCTTCTACATATAATTATCTTAGTATTTCATCTTCCAAATATATTATTGTCTGTCAGTTTCTACTTTTTAAATGAGATTCTTCATCATATATTCATTTTTCTACTCTATTATTTATAGTTAAGATTCTGATTTCTTTATTTTTATTTTTTTATTTTTAGGCAATTGGGGTTAAGTGACTTGCCCAGGGTCACACAGCTAGTAAGTGTCAAGTGTTTGGTCTGAGGCCAGATTTGAACTCAGGTACTCCTGACTTCAGGGCTGGTGCTCTATCCACTGCACCACCTAGCTGTCTCCAAGATTCTGATTTCTGAATTTAATGCCTGTTTTCTTTTTAAAAGAGATTTATTTTTCCTTGGAAATATTCCCTCATTTCCTGCTGATGGTTCATGGTCCATTGGGTAGATGGAATTTATGTTAATCTTTCTTTCATTATCTAACATTGGTTCTTTTCTCCTTCATATTATATTTGTTTAATGCCCTTTGACACAGGACGTTTGTTTAATATTCTATTCTTGAGGTATTATTCATTCTTCCTTCTGTTTTATGATTTTGTCTATTGGTATATGCACTTAAAGCATAGAATTTTATTTAGATTTTGAATTTTTTATTTCTTTGAGGTTTTTTCTTTAATTACTTCTCACTTAACATCTTCATTTTTTTTGAGTCCTGCTATTTCTACTACCACATGAACCCCGACGACTGAGATTTGTCAGCTGTAGCTTTACTGGGCTGGGGTGAGTCAGCCAGCCCAGAATTCTTGCCTTGAATCACTTTCAGGCAGGGAAAGAGAGAATGTCCCTACCTGGGTTACCCTATATCCTTAATTCTGCCAGCTCTTCTCTCCCTCCCCATCCTCCTCCCCCTTAGTCACTATCCCTTTTCTTTGAGTGACTTGGCAGAACCAATGTCTGCTGCCTATTGTAGGAGTAGGAGGGATTTGGGTAATGTCAATGTAGTATAGAACTGCTATAGCCAGACCCTGAGTCATGAGCCTGTGAGCTTGCTTGTATTCATTACAGTATATATACCAATAATTTAATTAGGAGCAGGGATGCTGAATGAAAACTCTAAATATTAAAATTTTCTAATGTAAATCTGTAAGCTTTAAAAAAATTGTGGATGTTCTGAATGCTTAGCTTGTGGGTTGTTGTAATTAATCCACATCTGTTGCATAATTTTTTTGAGGTTTCAGGGTACAAGTAGTTTGCTTTAACCAATTGTTCTATAATCATTATTGTCATGACATCCTGTGAAATGGATTTTATTATTATTTTGACTTGTTCTACCAAATAATCCTTTGCAATTTGGTATTAAATCTTTCATTTAATTTAGGTAGCACTGTATTATCTTTTCTTTGAGGGCAGGGATTATTGTTTGACTTTTTTATATCCTCAATGCTTAGCACAATGCCTGTCACATAGTTGGTGCTTAATAAATGTCTATTGACTGACTGTTGGGTTAATATCGACCAATATAGTATTGTCTTTCAATAAAATCAACCTCTGGCTCAACTTTTTTTGTACTTTTTAAACGTTGCTGTGATAATTCACAATTAGTTCTCTTTTTAACAGATTTTATTTTATTTTAATGTTTATTTTTGACATTTTTTTATTTTGAGTTCCAAATTCTCTTCTTCCCTCTAGCCCCTGCCCCCCTCATTGAGAAGTAAGCAGTTTCATACCTATTATACATGTGAAGTCATGCAAAACACATTTTCATCAGCCATGTGCCAAAAAGCAAGAAAAATAAAGGAAGTAAAAAAATGCTCTAATCTGCACTCAGAGTTCATCAGTTCTTTCTCTGGAGGTAAATAGCATTTTTCATCATGAATCCTTTTGAATTATTTTAGGTTATTATATCAATCGCTTGCCAAGTCTTTCCCAGTTGATTATCATTATAATATTGCTGTACTATATATAACACCTGCCTGGTTCTGTTCACTTCACTTTGATCAGTTCATACAAATCTTCTCAGGTTTTTCCTGAAACCATCCTGTTCATCATTTCTTATAGCCCAATAGTATTCCACAACTTGTTTAGCCATTCCTGAATTGATGGGCATTCCCTCAATTTCCACAAAAAAGAGCTGCTATAAATATTTTTGTACATGTAGGTCTTTTTCCTTTTTCTTTGATCTCTTGGGCATATAGACCTAGTAGTGCTATTGCTGGGTCAAAGGATATGTACAGTTTTATAGTCCTTTGGACCTAGTTTCAAATTATTTCCAGAATGGTTGGACCAATTCACAACTCCTACAGTAGTGCATTAGTGCTGATATTTTCCCACATCTCCTTCAGCATTTGTGATGATGATCATCTCTTTCAATTTACCCTGATTATAGTAGGAACAGAAAGGAGGTGATTATGAAAGATATTACAGAGAGTGACTTGGTTATTCATTGGATTTAGGGGGACAAGGTAGAATAAAAGATGACTGAAGAATTTCAAGTGTGAGTGACTGATAGGTTAATGATATTAATAGAAATATAGGATCACCAAAAATAATGAGTGGCTTGCAAGGGATGATGATAATTTTGGTGTTGAACCTGTTGATTTTGAGATACTCAGACTCCCCAATAAGTACCTTATTCAAAGTTCTATGTTCTGCCCTCACCTCTTTCCCTTATAGTGCCCTGACCTTCCAGTTCCACAACTCCTATGACCTCTTTCTCAGATTTACTTCACAAAGAAGGGGTCATATCTCAGATGCTGAGCAATTTCCCCATACTACTCAACTGAATTTTCACTTAATGAAAGCCATACATATATTCTTAGAAGGACTTGGAAATTCAGGTCTAAAGATCAGAAGACAGTCAGCTGGATCAAAAGATCCACCTTGAAGATGACATCATCCTTATGCTATCTAGTTGTGTGAATATGGGCAAAGAACTCTCAGTCTCTCTGAGCATTAGTGGCTTCATTTGATAAGTAGAGATATTGCTTATCCTATCTGTCTGGCAGGGTTGTTATGGGGAAAGGGTTTTGTATTCTTTAAAATGCTATTTAAATGTGAGCTCCTGTTACTGTTTTTAGTTGAATGAATATTGAACTAGGAGATAGTAGATCAACTTTCTAATTCCATCTCCATCATGTTTTGGCCAGAAACCCTGAGGGTCTTCCTCTTCTAGATCTATCTTTGCCTCATTTTATTAAGGTTTAATCATGGAATGGGCTCTGCCTCAGTCAGACTGAGACCTGTTAAAGACCTTAACTTAAAAAGGTCAAAGTCTCCCACTGCATCCTGGGCCATCTCCAGTTGTCCTGATCTATCATTTGCCACTGGACCCAAATGGCTCTGGAGGAAAGAGAGAGGCTGGTGACTTTGCACAGTCCTCCCTCACTTAAATCCAGTTCCCTTGCACGTAGTGGCATCACCTCCCTGATGTCATGGTCCCCTTCAAGAACGAAGAACAAACAGTGGCAAGCAAAGCAGCAGCAACCACCATTAACTTAGTATATAACTTTGGTTAGTCATTTTACTGGTCCACACCTTGCTTTATCTAAAAAGTGAAGAAATTAGACAGGATACTCTCTAAGAAATGAGGTGGGGAATTCTATGCTTCTGATTCTGTATCAAGATTAAAGATGAGGTTAGCAAGAAATATGGTGCAGTGGAAAGAATGATGGTTTTGGAGCTAGAAGATTTGGGTTCAAATCCTAGTTCTCTCTCTTCTACCTCTGTGGCCTAATCTCTCTGGGCTGGGGTTTCCTCATTTGTAAAATTAGGGGGTTAGCCTAGATAGCCTTTGAGGTTCCTTCAAGGCTAAACTCAGTGGACCTATAAAGATTTGATAGTTGCAAAGTTAAAGATTGTTAAAGATGTAAGCCAAATAATCAGCCAACAAGAATTTATTACATGTGCCTACTCTGTTACAGGCACCGTACTAAGCCCCTGAGGTTCCAAGGGAGGTAAAAAACAGTCTGTTCTCTTAAGGAACTCACTGAATAATGGGGGACACAACATGCAACTATATATAAACAAAATATAAGTGGAATGAATGGAGGATGGTCTGAGAAGGAAATGGTCTCCTTAGTTTAAGAAGGACTGGGAAAAGCTTCTCGCAGCAGGTAAGATTTTAGCTGAGACTTGAAGGAAGTCAAGGAAGGATACCAGGATGTATAAATTGGAAGGAAGAGAGTTGCAGACATGGTGGACAGCAAGTGAAAATGCACAGTCAGGAGATGGAGTGTTATGTGCCATGAACAGCAAGGAGACCACTGTCACTGGCTTACAGAGTATGTGGAGGGGGGTAGAGTGTGAGGAGACTAGAAAGGTGGGAAGGGGCCAGGCTATAAAGAGCTTTAAAATCCAAACATAGGATATTGTATTTGATCCTGAAGATACCAGGAGGTTGCTGTGGTTTCTTGAAAACAGATTGATATGGTCAGATTTGTACTTTAAGGAAGTCATTTTGACAGCTGAGTAGAATTTGGACTGGATGGAGGTATGGGAGTAATTGGCCTTTCCAAAAAATAATATTAAGAGAATATAAAGAGAAGAGAAAAGAGTGGAGGAGAGAATCTTCAAGGGATATCTTCCTTTCAGGGAGTATTCATAAGACGAGGAGGCGGTAGGCACAAAGAAAGAGAGAAATAAAAGGAGAGCCAGGGCTATCATATTTTAGCAAAAATTGAGGAGAAGAGTTTCAAAGAGGGAATGGTCAGCAGTTACAAATGCTACAGAAAAATCAAAGATGGGGATCAAAAAAAGGTCATTGCATTTTGTTGTTAAGATGTCATTGGTGCCACTTGAGAAAGCAGTAGAGTAGATGGCAGCTAAAGGTAGATTGCAAAGATCTGGGTAGAGAGAATGAGTGATAATGAATTCTAGACTTCCTTTTAAAGAAGTTTATCTGTGAAAAGTGGACTACAGGTAGCTGGAGGGAAGAATAGAGTAGAAGGATGATCAAAGTAATAGTGATAGAGATAGAGATGGGAGCCTGAGAGAGATGGAAAGTGTCAAGAATATTTACTATGAAAAATACAATAGGTAATTCAATTTGATTCAGCATTTGTTGTATATATTACATAACAACCCTAGAAACCTCGACCCTAAATTCATGCAAAACAAGCTCCTTGACCTAGCTTCTATGAAAGAACCTTGAATGTATTAGCTATTTAATAAATATTGTTGAATTGAAAGAACAAAAGGGTTGCCCAGTAAAGTTAAGCTGAAGTTACATGATATAAATTTATGGTAGTTTTAATCAGTATGATTTTTAGACTATCTTTAGTAATGCTTAACTCCCAAAATGCATGGTAAAGTTACTTGGGGTTGAGAAATAGTAAGGCCAAGATGCCAGAAGGTCAAGGATAGCAGTAGGGATTCTAGCATGTTACTGGAAGCCTCTTGGAAATGGTTGACCATAGAGTGCAAACAAGTGAAATCTAAATGGGGGATGAAGAAGAATAGGGAGATATTAAGGTACAATAGGTCATGTAATGTTGAAGAGCAAAAGTAATAAAGGAATGGAAGAAATGATCATATAATTATAATCAAAAGGGTACATTATATGATTTGCCAAGAGATGTCCGTACGGCAAGGAATTCCAAAATATGGTTGTAGAATGTGTGACTAAAGATAAAATTCGTTGTAGTTAGAGATAGAGAAAATTTAAGAACAAGATATTAAGGAGATCTTGCTTTATAATATTTTTTATGTGCTTGCTATGCAGGAGGTGATTATAAGGATAAATCCTAGCTCTGCCCTCTAGTAGCTTCCAATCTAGTCACTGTCAAGGGATCAGAAGAGAGGAGCAATAACATTGTGGTATATGCAGGTTGTAATTGAGAGAGCATGAAATACCAGGCAAGTACTAACAAAAACAAACCAAAAAGTAACTGGAGGTTTGATGTGTTTAATTTTCAAATTAACAAACCAGCAAGAGGTCAGTTTCTTTTTTTCTCAGCAGCCACCTGGACACCTTTTAAATGATCTGTCAAGTGTTGATATAGACAGTCCGTTATGCTACAGACCAGATGTGTGCTCCCTGGTATGCAGTCTGTCATTACCTCAGTCAAACACGGCTTTTTCAGTGTGTGGTGTGAGTGGTTTCATGATCCCTCTCAACTGTTTTCTTTTGGAGCAATTAAATTTTATTTCCTCTATTTCTGTAAGTTCTCACTGGGACTACTTGGCCTTCAATGCCCCAGTATGGTTCTCTATTTTTCTCCCTTTCCTTAGTTTATTTTCTTTCAAGAACATGAGAAATATTTCACACCCCACACAGGGGAATAAATGGTGGGTGGGGAAGAAAAAAATGAGAAATTGTGCTCATTTTTAAACATTGTTGAGCTTTTTTTTTTCAATATTTAGCACTTTGATTTGGCAAATCAACCAGTTTTTAAAAAGCAGGCCTTTTTTTTTTT